>NC_090936.1:891929805-892230968 GCF_040938575.1 Ambystoma mexicanum | reverse complement strand
GATGAGGAATACGTTGAGGAACATCTAGTCAAAAGAACATTACCAGAGGTAAGTATCTTGTTCATCTCTGAGATTAGGTGCAATTAAAGCCATATCTACTTTGTAGTAAATTGCATAAGGTGCGCAAATGTATGTATATGCCCCACAATGTTCTTTATTATTTAACATGTCTATTTTCACTTTTTCAACACCGAAACACTAGAGAAATCGAAACAAATGCTTCCGCCATCATATATTTCATCAGAGCAGTGGGGGTCGACCTATTGGCTTGTTTAATTGCCTACCCAAACTGCATGTATTACTCCACATCCTAACTGTCTATCCATGTTGCAGATACATATTACATATAGCATTACAGATTCAGTGGGCTACTGAGGTCAGAACCACTATACATGCCACGAAAGCAGAGGTACAGGTACTCTATGTTCAGCCAATACAGAATAAGGAGTAGATACAGTAAATACAGAGTTAAATGTTCCCTGTAGTCTTCTCGTTCTGTTATTACTGCTTATTTGTTATTCCACACTGAAATATATGAAGAGCAAGTTTGATCAATGCTTCAATAACACACATGTGCAACCCCACAGCCTGTCTGTCGACCCATGTTCCAGAATAGATGTTGTAAACTAAGTGCATGTGGTCAGATCTTCATGGAATATACAAATGCAGATAAAGTAGGCTGATGGGGTCAGATCTACATGTCATGCAAGTAATAGAGTTCCAGGTCCAATATGTTCAGCCAATACAGAGAAAATATATACACATTTGTCTAGTACTCTCTGTCATTTCATGTTTGCTTGACAAAAAGCCATCATCACTCCATTGAGTTTTCTTGAGAGGCAAACCGAGAAGGTACTGGAGGCATTCAGGACTAGCAGGACAATGTCATGGGGATGACTGGCCAATTGTTACAGACTCTATCATCGCACTATGTGAAATAGCTGTACCAGTGGTGGATAGTGTGTTGATGAGGAACTCCCTGAGAAGACTTACCAGAACAAGTGGAGACTTTTCAGGGAATGTTTGACTGTGATTTGTGCATACAGATACTAAATCGAAGACAACCAATATGTTTCATGTTTTTGTTCTTAAAATGGATACACCCCATTTGGAGTTCCCAGTCTGTTTCATCCCTGTTCTTTCCTCAATATTGAAGGGGGCTCCTACCTCCCTAGCCCCACATCCCAATTCCACAACGGCCTGCTCCAAGATTGATAGATGACAGCCAGGCTACCCATACTGTCTAAGACTCTTCCTGCCTTACAGAGGCCTAAAGGGCGTGGCATTCTATTTCTGGCTTCGACTGGGACTTCCAACAGGACCTAGCAGGGTAGTCTAGTTATCCTACCGCTGTTCTTCTCCCGATGGCCTTTTCTCACTTGCCTGTCTCCTTGCATCTCCACCGTCTTCCCTGTCTCTCTCTATATTCTCCATCCCCTCACCTTACTAATCTCTCCCCCTAGTCCTGCCTCCACCCTTGAAGTCTTCGAGAAGCCCTCTAGCCGAACCCCTTTTCAGTCTCCATTTTCCTCCAGCCAACCATGCGGTCAGAGGGTTTGATTGCGCTCTGATTTTCTTCTGTCCGTGGTGAGTTTCTGTTAAAATAGGTTTTAGAGATTCCTGGCTCTCACATAGTCTCATGTTGTCCCTTGCCGATTTCAATGTTTCTGCTGCTGCCCCACTGCTCACATGTAGCCCGTCTGGGTTTGGTGGGGTGTTTGGTGTGTCATTCAGCTTCTGTAGGTGAAAGACAAGTCAATTTAAATTTAGACAATGAGGATGTGTCTTTTTGGGCTAAGTATGTTTTGCATCCCGGGCCCCATGATCCATGTCAGGTTCTGAAGAGTCAGTGCCTGCTGGTCTTCATATTCACTGCAAGAATAGAAATGTTACCTGCCCAGGACAGAGGCAGATTTTTGGGTCAGACAAAAGGACACAAATTGGCACACATGGCTCCAGGCACATCGGGGAGCCAGGGACAGGGGTCCCCGGCATCTTCCCCTATCCTAGCCCTTGACGGGGTCATACCCTGTCGCACCTTCCATCCCTGCATCTCCTTCCTCCATTCCTGCCCAATGAGAGGTGGGTGTTAGAATTTCCTTACAATGTATTTCAACTGAAGGAGCCCTGAAAAAATATAAATTATTTTTATTGAGGTGATTTATCATGCATCTGCTTCCCACAAATGGAAATGTGTTTTAATGTGTAGCATAATATTTGTTATTGGGAATGTATTGCCATGTACAATACACATAAGGAAAACAAAAGAGGTATGGCTATAAGGGTTGGAATTGATCCCACCCCAAAAGGGGCCGTCCTGCTCGAACTGCTTGGTCACATCCCTTCTGCACAAGACCACAAGCATCCCCAAACATGTTCCGACCTTGTTGGGCCTCATTAGTGAGGAGTAGCTTGGGTCTCTAGGCCCAGCAGGCTCTGGACCTAGCAGTTCGGGCTGGATTTCCCCTTTTGGGGTGGGACCAAGCCTGATTTGCATATGTTCTTTCCCCTTGTCTAATGATTGATTGATTTGTTATTTATTATGTACCTATACACAAGTGTTTCAAGATGCAACCAGGCAAAGGGAGGGGAAGAAAGGGAGGATAAGGCAAGACATGTTAATAGGCTTAGTGTCATTGAGATTGTGAACAACAAGAAGTGCAGGAGAGAGGGTACAGGGAGAAGTGCACCCAGAGCAGCTGGGCCCTGAGTTAGTGTAAGGAAGGGTGGGATTACAGGGGGCAATCCCAGCCTGTTAGTGCAAGGTTAGCCAGACAGTAGTGCAAGTTCGGAAGGTGGGCCAAGCGGCAAGTGCAAGGGGTCTGGTCAGGGGCTGATGTCCTGTATGACACAGAAAACACCGAGCAGCCAGTCAGTAGACCGAGTAGGAGCAGGGAGGGTTAGCAGGGTAGAGGGAGCGAGAAAGAAGAGGAGAAAAGGAAGGTCGCAAGCAGCTTTTGGAACTTAAGGCGATCCGGCTCAAGGCGGAGAGAGGCAGGGAGGCCATTCCAGAGGGGGGCATCTGCAGAGGAGAGAGATCTACCCCCCCTCAATCTCTGCCTGGAGAAGCGACTCACCCGAATAGAATTGGAAGTAGATGAGCGGAGGGTTCTAGGAGGAAGGTACTTAGGAAGAGAGAGTTGAAGGTAGTGAGGGCCACAGCCCAAGAACGCCTTGCAGACGATGCAGAGGGTCTTAAACGTGATTCGTGCAGCAGCGGGTGCCAGTGGAGGGATTACGGGGTTGGAGAGATGCGGTCCCTTGGCTTGAGGCCAAGGATAATTCTTGCTGTCCTGTTCTGGATGAGTTGAAGAGGGTAAAGAGTAGAGTTAGGCAGATTGAGAAGGAAGCTGTTGCAGTAGTCAAGCCTACAGAGAACCAGGGCTCTGGAGACATTGAGCTTCTAGGGGAAGGTGAGAAAGGGAGAATACCTCTGAAGAGGTGCAGCTGGAAATTGGCCTTCCTGGCAAGATCTGTGATATGTGGGGAGGAGGAGAGAGTGGAGTGGAAGATGACCCCAAAGTGTTTTGCCTCACAAGAAGGTGAGAACAGTGGGCCCAAGAGGGTGGCCAGACTGAGAGAGGAAAAGCAGGAACAGGGGTCCCAATGAGAAGGATCTCAGTCTTACTGGCATTAAGACAGAGATCATTAGAGGCGCACCATGCCTGTGGATAGACAGGGATGAGTGAGGAGGAGGTCACGGGTAACCCGAAAGAGAGCTGCGTGTCATCCGCTTGGCAGGCTGAAGATCGATGGTCTGGAGAGTTTGGATCTATTTGACCTAAAACATTTGACCTAATCACATTTGATTGAATTTATTTGACCTTTTTTTTGGTCTAAAATGCGGGGGGAGACCTCCCGCACCCCACCCTACCCCCACTTTCCCTCAACCTAATCTATACCCTTACCCACCCCCATATATATTTAATGAAATTTGACCGAAACAAAGGTAAAATAAATTTGATCGAATGTTTTAGGTCAAATGTTTTAGGTCAGTTATGCAAATACTGGTCTGGAGGGTTGCCCAGAGCAATGCCAGAGGTTAGGATTAATTCCAAACCTTCCAGCCATAACCCCGTTTGTTTTGCAATACAAATAAGGAGACAACAATAAAAAGTAAGCTTTAGAAGATGTGACTTCATTGTCTTGCAGAATACCAGTAGTCTGCCAATCTTGCAAATGTGTTTAAGCAGTTAGTTCCATCATTTCACTGCCTTTAAGGAGAGGGATTCCTCTACTGATATAACCTGGTTCACCTAAAGAACTAAGCTCTTGGTCAGGACTACAATGTCTTAATTTGTCCTGTATCTGTCTAATTGCTTTCCCTAAGAATTGACGTATGGGTCAAGGCTGAATTGGCAACAACTGTCTTGACTGCCAATTTCTGGTGGCTGAATAGGCAACTAAACATAAGACCTGTTATTGTGTTGCTACTGTGTGGATGAACTGTTATATGCAATTCAACATACAGTACATATTTACCTTAATTTAAAGACCTTTACATTTAAAGTGACATATTATTACTAGGTGTGATTGTCCTTCAAGCTGTCACCTTGAAGGGCTATGTTATGCATGTGCTACTGTTAAATTGTTCTATTACAATCTCATTAATTTTTATTCTTCTGCATTTTATTTATCCATCCTGATTTCCTTACAGTTCCCTGCCCCAATTTGTATATGCAGCTGAATGCCCTGCAGATAATTATGGACCACAGAAGCATCCTATGGCTGAATCAGTTTGTCTTGGATTTAAGGCACAGTCTAAGTCAGTTCATGGCTATGTACAAACTGAACGACAGTTCAAAATCTGAAGAACATATTGATGTCCGAGTTGATGGACTAATGCTAAAGGTAACATTGATGTTGATTTTATTTGGACAGCAATTCAAACAAAAATGGCAGAAGGACGTTATACAGGACCACTACAAAACATTACAGTTGTGCATATTAGGAGGGACTTTTTATTTTATCAGGGCCACTGTCCCAATTGTTTTCAGAGGAATATTAATTGGTCTATTCCACCTCCTTGCTAACAAGGACAATTCTCTAATTTGCCAGAAATGCTACCAAGTGCTTATTTGATGTCTCCTTCCATTCCTAACAGTTGTTATTCTTTGACCACTCTAGTAAGCGCAAAGCCCTTTATGTATTCATTAAGAGAAGAAAAAAGAGATGCATTACTTGCTCATGCTTTTTGGCACCAGTTTTACCATTAGTTTCTGAGCAGTGGATCCACCCAAGTAACTGGCAGATTACTAATTAATTATGTTTGTATTTACTTCATGTGTTTTTAACTGTTCTCCGTGTAAACTGCTTTGTCAGGTGGAGTGGTGCTTTATAAGCCCCTTCATGCTCTGTGGCTTTTTTCAATGCTTCATGAGAGGCTGTTTGCTATACAAATAGTTTGCAGGAGATCTGAAGCTTGTTTTTCAAGCCATTTATATGATGTCTGTAATCTGAACGGTGCATGTTCTAATCAGATCTGTTTGGTCTCCCCTGTTGTGAAATTGAATGAACAGCTAGCAGTGTTGTGAGATGTTGGTTTCTTTATGGCTTTGGATGGTTGGCTAAGATATAATGTCCCTTGTTGGGAGGCTTTCCACATCATCAGAAATTTTCTAAATCTACTAAAAGATTTGTTAATAGAAATCAAGTTGGCTTTGGGTTTGAAGATTTGACTTAATGCAGTAAATTTGACAAAACATCAAATGGATCTCAATTAAAATAAATGTTACTAGGGGGATATGGACTCTTACAAGGCAGGCGAGGCTCAGCCATGCAGGTGGCATGAGCTTTAGTCTGGTTTCAAGCCACAAACATCAAATGCACAAGCTGAGCCATGCCTGATTGCAGTGGCAAAATAATAATACAAATAAATCTTCCTTGGCTGGAGGCAGGAAAAAGCCTGTCCCACCTTCCAGTACAGAGCTGTAACCCCAGGGGCTTCTGTTGCTGCCTCGCAAATTCTTTTTTCACATGGCCCATTGTAATCAGCCGCACACTTACATGGGAAGCTCTTTGGCTGGGGTAAGTAAGGGTAGATCATGGCTGGGATGAGTCAGGGTAGATCATTATCTGTTGCGAGCCCAAATATGCTAGGAGTTAGAAGGTGCATTTATACTTGAAAGCCCAACCTCAACTAATGTTAACTATCCAATTTGTACCTTTTTTCCTGGACAAACCTAGTCATAAAATACCCCCTTTAAAAAAATGGTCTGATATATTAATAAGCATGCTTGACAATCGCGATAAGGGTTTGAATTTGGTGGACCACCACCTAATTTTCACATCTTGCATAATAACCATGCCTATGTCAAGCAGTTTCGTTTTCAGTTACTATCGGTCTTTAAGTCTTGAAAGTACAGTTGCAAACCCCAGAGACAATATTTTAGGCTGACGTTACTTTGCATTATCATACTTGTAGACCCTGATAAAGCAGGGGGAAAACAACGCTACAATTACATTCCTTTTGCATCAGGCACAGGTTTATATATTTCCTATGTTGATTTATAATATGATTTCTGTATTGCTCTAACACAATATTTTCACACATGTTTGTAAATGAGTCTACGTGCAGAACTGGTCTCTCATCCTAGCTTCACCGTCTAGAGTGTTTAATCCTGGGCCAATCATTTTACATCTCTGTGTGGAATCTGCCAAAACGGGTACTCTAGGTTATGTGGAGTGTGGGGAAGCAGGAGACCAGGTATGGGTTTTCTATGGTTGATGGGGGAACCAAGAAGCCAAGTGTAGGGTTTGGGGGATTGGAGAGGAAAGATGCCTGGTATGGGTTTTGTGTTGCCCTAGTTCGGGCGAAAGGACACCAGGTATCACTCTTTTATTTCAATGAGTTAGATGGCAGGATGCCATTTATGAGTGTTTTATGTCTTTGGTTGCCTGTGACCCACAGGCTCTGTTCCACACATGAATTCTGAATCTCCTCCACTTCTACTTTAAGGACATATTTATTCATTCTAATGGATTCCTTCTTCCCACAGATTGCTCATCTTTGATACAGATCTTCCAACGTCTGCAGCCTTTGGAAACATTTTAAGCCACTTGGGGGCACCATGTGACTGTTGGATACGTTACACTCAAATGCATGCCCATGATGCCCAACGTGATGCCACTAAGGAGCCATTATTGCCCCATGACCGAAGTTCCTTTTTTCTGCATGCCCAGTATGCTACTCAGAAATGCCACTAGCGTCGTGTTGTATGGTAAAGAATGACTGTGGTGGTGGCTAACAGGAGGGCTTAGCACCACCAACTCGTTTCGTTTGACTGCTACTAGTCCAATAGTTGTTTTTTTGGCAATTTGAAATGCCACAGCTGGAAACGGTTTTGACGCCCAGGCTGTTGCCAGCAAACAACCCCCTGTCCCCCCTCAATGCGAAGTTGCAAGTTTTGTTGGGAGAGAGGGCATGGAAAATGCATTCCCCTGATTGGGACGGGCATGGGGCGGAGGGGGGGGGGGGGGTTGGAGTATAAAGTACAAATGTGCTTGACAAGTTAGTTTTATCTACAATAGTGCAAAATGGCCTAGCAGTGCACGCACTGGAAGGCCTCTTGCTGGCCCTATTTGGAGACGTGGTAAGATATGCTGAAAGGCGTAATGCGGTCGAATGAGATTAGATGCTTAAGTTGGAATGATCGAGGTTTGGAGAACACTGTTAAAATGCGGAAACTACAACTGTATGTAGAGAGACATAAAGTTCAATTATTGGTACTGCGGGAAACGCACGCAATAGGGGCGGGTTGTGATGGATTTGCCAAAAGCTGGGGCGCACATAGGTTCTATACAACATATTCAATGCAAAGCAGGGGGTGTTGACTTTAATTCACAAGTCAATGCAATAGGTGCCCTCTAGGGCGCGATAACTATATGGGACACTGCTGGGCAAAGAGGTGTTCCTGATGAATATATACGGGCCAAATGTTGATGACCCGGAGTTCTACGCTGAAATAGTGTACCTAATGGGGCAATATCCCCTGGTGCCTGTCATAAGGGGGAGATTTTAATACGATACTGGACGCAGATCTTGACAGATCTGGGTGTAGGCCCAGGCAACTCGCAAGGGCCGCCATGGTGGTGCTGAGAGGTATGGATAAATTGAAAGTTGTGGATGCTTGGAGAATACTCAATCCTGTTTCACGTACATATTCCTTTTATTTGTCAGTACACAACTCACAATCCTGTATAGATATGTGGCTGATATCCAACTCCTTGGTGGGAGCCGTGAGTGGGTTCGACATATTACCTAGGACCTATTCCGATCACTCCCCAGGTACACAAACGTTGGCACTTAGCGATACTGCTGGCCTAAGGCCTATGTGGAAATTGAAGCCCCAAGTGTTACTGGATTTGGTTTTTAGGACAGACTTGGATACCACATTACATTTTTATTTCGAGGAGAACACTGGCTTGGTTGAATCCTGTGCTGTTTTGTGTCAAGCGTTCACAGCATACATCCAGGGGATCGCTATGGCTATGGAATTGGGGAATTTTAAAAGCAATACGATATTCGAGCCGGCGAAGCTGCTTTGCGCCGAATGGAGCAAATATATGCGGCCTCGCCTCAACCCGCGGCACTTGGGAATATTAAGCTGGAGTTGGACAACTTCAAAGCACAAGCTGAAAGGGAACTGAAATTCTTTGAGACCCTGAGGGCAGTGTGGACATACGAGGAGGGGGATTGTCGGGGCAGGCTCCTGGCCAGGCTAGTATGACAGGCGGGGTATAGTCGGCACATTCCATAAGTGTGGGAAGATGCTGGGGAGGTGGTTCACACTATGCCCGGAGTGAATCGGGCATTTTATACCTTCTATACCAAACTCTATGCAGAAAACGAGGCTCACCCTCCTCCCTGACGTAGAGGCATTTCGAATGAGGCTAGGGAATCACTAGATCTGCCTGTGTTACTAGATGACATTTTCCAAGCTATAAATACTCTCTCTGCCGGGAAGACGCCCAGTCCGGTCGGTTTGACAATAAAATTCTACAAGCAATTCAAGCAATATCTGGTCCCTCGACTTTCAGAGATGGAAGAGGCGTGCCACTGTGGGAAACTCCCTTCCACGTTGAGAGAGGTTGTGATAATGGTACTGCTAAAGCCCAACAAACCGGCTGAGCAGTGCAGGTCCTACAGACCCCTATCCTTGATCAACTCAGACGTGAAAATATTTGCTAAGGTCATTGCCACCATGGGCATCATACCGGGGTGATCCACAGCGCTTAACCTTCAGCATCTATTTAATATCCTCACTCAGATATACCTAATGGGCACACAGTAGCAGCAGCACTCGATATCCAAAAGGCCTTTGACTCAGTGTCATGGCGGTTTATGTGGGCCTTTTTTTTCGAAAAAGCAATTTCGGTCCGAGATTTATATCATGGGTCCAGTTACACACATCCCCAGTGGCCAGGGTTAGGACAAATGGAATGCTCTCACCCCTCAATACTATTGCTAGAGGAACCTGACAAGGGTGCCTGCTTTCACCCCTGCTTTTTGCTATAGTAATCGAGCCAATGGCGGATTTGATTCGCCACAGACTGATCCATAGAGGGATCAGAATATCAGGGGAGGCAGAGAGGCAGACAATGTTGTAGGCTGACAATGCGATCATATTACGTGCAAAATCCCCAAAAACATTTGGCCACCGATCATGTGTAATGTTCTTTGGGGAAATTTGGGGACTCAGCGTAAACTGTGCCACGTCAGATCTCTTTGCACTGACAGACACAACAACAGAACTGCAAGATTTACTGGGGTTTACTTGGTCAGCAACAGAGTTTAAGTATCTAGGGGTAGTGGTGGCCAGATACCCCATGGTAATGATGGCATGCAATTACGACGCACATGTCTCTGCTCACAGACAGATTACGAGGGTGGGCAAAACTGCCTATCACATTAGCAGGCAGGGTTGCGTTACTTAACCCTTTAAGTGCCATGGGTTCCCACCCCCTGCCCCCCCAGTGCCAAGGCCTTTTTTGGTGATTTCAGTAGGTCACCATTCAATGCCTTGTAACTTTTTTGTTACATGAGATATCTCGGCCAAATTTTGGCCTCTTGTTTTCACAAATGCAGGCGGTCGTAACGCCACCCAGGAATCATAGGTTGCTGTAGGGGGGGGGTGAGAGAAAATAACCAAAAAGGGGGGAACATTTTAGGTTTTTTCAAAAAATGCCAATAAAATGATGTACAAAGAAGCCTGTGTTTTTTTCCATGTAAGAGCTAGGAACAAATGGTTTGCTGTGCTGAATTCATCAATTTCCTGTCTTTCAAGAACAGGTTGAGTGGAAACAAAAATTATTTCGATGTGGTTATCAACCGTTTTGTGAGAGGTAGGCGATTTTGGCCATTTTTGCCAATTGGACATGCATGGACGGAATGGAAGAAAAGGGTAGGAAAGCCGAATTGGAGGACAGAAAGGCATACATTTCTGATAAGTAGACAAAATTCCAAGTGTAGGAAGGGGTGATTTGCCAGGTCAGTGGAAAATTCCATCGTTTTGGGAAAAAGCGGGAAAATGATCGAAAAAAAAGGTATGTGATGGAAATGGTTGGCTTGGTACGGGAATGACTTCTATGAATTTTGAGAAAAACAATGCTCTGCTACATTCGCCCAACTCTTGCAGTTAGGAAATCACTCATTTTTTGTAGTGTTTCACAAAACAAGCAATACCACAAGCCAAAAACTGAGCCATGGTACACAGGCGTTTTAAGCTTACGGCCTGAACAGACGTACTTAGCATGTGTAAATCAGGAAAACCAACGTGGTGAGGAACGGCAAGCATACATATTTTGAAAGAACACCGGCAGGCCTTTTCAAGGGTAGGTGACTTGTGCAGGTTAGAAAAGTGTATGGTGCCTAAAGCAGCTAAATGTAGGGCACATTTGAGAAATGAAAGGGTTGTGTGACAAAGGGCACCAGCAAATGGGTCGAAACCTTATGAAAACCACGCAAACACAACAAGTGTCATACCTTCCCTCGTTCCCACAGGTGTTCCAATGAAACCGGTACCTCAGATGTGTGTGTGCACCTACCTTGGCGCCAAGGGGAAAGCCTAAAACACAGCTAACCCCAAGTCTGTTCTGACAGTTGAATTTCACAATTTTTTCAGAAGGGCACACCATACAGATATGGGCCTAGGGTGTCCAAGCCACCAAGGAAAACGGGGAACACCATGCATTTCCGAAAAGAAGACACCCGTGGGAATCCCCAGAAGTCTGACTTGCACAAATCGGCCCTGAATTGATTACCCAGAAACCCGTGGACCTCTCCACCCCCAAAATGGAGGGGCGGTGCATCTCATGTAGCCCTCCTAAGGGGCAGATAAGGGGGGGGGGGCCTGTCATGCAGTCCTCCCTGGGGTGAGGTGTCCCTTCCCAGGAGCAGATATCTGCCCCCAGGGAGAGCTGCATGACGTGGCCCCCACTCCATTGTGGGTGTGGGGGAGGAGGCCACCACCCCTTACCATTACAAAATGCCCCAACGCTTTGGGGTGCCCCACAGGCACCTATCTACCATTTTCACTTTTTTGCTTTGTTTACTCAACTCCCCTTGGCGCAGATGAGCACAATAGTGTGCCATTCTGCCCCCAGGGTGCCCAAACCTTACTGCCCCACCCACTGGGTGGCCAGTCCCATGTTATTTGGTGCCCCCCATCCCAAATGGATGGGGGGCACCTCATGCAGGCCTCCCTGGTGCTCCTACGAACGGCTGCATGAGGTGCCCCCCACTCCGTTTGGGGTGGGGGGGAAGGGCCACCAAAAAACATGGGACAGGCCCCCGAGTGGGTGGGGCAATAAGGTTTGGGCATCCTGTGGGCAGATTGGCACACACACCAATGTGCCCATCTGTGCCAAGGCAACTTTAGTAAACAAAGAAAAAAATGAAAATGGCAGACTGCACTTTAGGGGGGGCTGAGGGGCACCCTAAACCGCTGGGGAATTTTGTCATTTGAAGGGGGGTGCACCACTCCACCAAATGGAGGGGCGGTGCATCTCATGTAACACTCCCTAGGGGCAGATAAGGGGGGGGGTTGTCATGCACTCCTCCCTAGGGTGAGGTGTCCCTTCCTAGGAGCAGATATCTGCCCCCAGGTAGGGCTGCATGACATGGCCCCCCACTCCATTGTGGGTCGGGGGGAGGAGGCCACCTCCCCTTCCTAAATGGAAAATTCCCTGTCGGTTTGGGGTGGCCCACAGCCCCCCTAAAATGCTGTCTACCATTTTCACTTTTTTCCTTTTGTTTACCCAACTCCCCTTGGCGCCGATGGGCACAATAGTGTGCCATTCTGCCCCCCCACCCATTGGGGGGCCAGTCTGACATTTTGTGGTGGCCCTCTCCCCCCTCACCCGAAATGGGTGGGGGTGCACCTCATGCAGGCCTCCCTGGGCCTCCTACAAACGGCTGCGTGAGGTACACCCGCCCTCCATTTAGGGTGGGGGAGGAGAGGGCTACCAAAAAGTATGGGACAGGCCCCCCAGTGGGCGGGGTAGTAAGGTTTGGGCAACCTGGGGGCAGATTGCCACCCTAATGTGCCCATCTGCGCCAAGGGAAGTTTGGTAAACAAAGAAAAAAATTGAAATTGGTACACTACACGTTAGGGCGGGCTGAGGGGCACCCTAAACCTCTGGGGAATTTTCCAATATAAAGGGAGTGGCCCCCCACCCCACCAAATGAAAGGAGGGCCATCTCAATCAGCCCTCCCTGGGGTCAGATGCCCCTTCCTAGGAGCAGATATCTGCCCCCAAGGAGGGCTACAAGGGGTGCCCCCATTTCCCCTTGGGGTGAGGGGGAGAGGGCCACCCCCCTTTTCCATAAAATAAATCCCTGGTGGCTAGTGGCCCCCCCACCCAAATCTCCCTTTTTGTTTTTTCATTTTGCCCCCTTCCCTGGGGGCAGATGATCAGCCATCTGCCCCCAGGGGGGCCCTAACCTGCAGGCCCCATCTTTTGGGGGGCCTGCACACTTATTCCTGGTGGCCCTCCCACCCTCCGATTGGATGGGGGACCACCTCATGTACTCTTGCTTGGGGGCAGAAATCTGCCCCCAGGGAGGGCTACAAGGGATGGCCCCCCTTTCCACTTGGTGTGGGAGGGGGAGGGCCACCACCCTTTGGGGGGCAAAAGAAATCCCTGGTACCTAGTAGCCTCCACCCCCGTTGCATTTCATTATTTTATTTTTTTATTTTGCCCCCTTCCCTGGGGGCAGATGATCAGCCATCTGCCCCCAGGGTTATCCATAAGTGCCCCCATGCTTTGGGAGCCAGGGGGGGAGAGGGCTGCTTACTGTAAGCACCCCCCACCTCCCCCCCGCTTTCAAAACCAATCCCTGGTAGTCTAGTGGGCATTGCTGGGCAAGGATCGAGAGTTCTGCGCCCTATCCACGCCCAGCAATGCTTTCACAAAAAGGTGTCGTTGGAAAGGGGAGAATCTCCCCTTTCCAACGACACCTCCCTCGATCTCCGGCTTGAAATACAGCCGGAGATCGAGGGGGAGAAAGGTGGAGACTCACCTTTCATTTTCACTGTGGCAGCCCGAAATGGCTGCCGTGATGAAAATTACTTTCACGTTGGAGTGCTTTACGCACGGCGACGTGAAACTGAAGGTAATCCAGCCCCCGGGCAGTGAGGAGGGACCTCCCCCTCACATAGCCTGGGGGTTGGATTACTGTTTTGAGCGATCCCAGCTTTGCAGGGATCGCTCAAAACAAAGTGCCAATAAGAACGAGCTATCTCGTCCTTGGCAACCTTGAGGTAATGTCAAGGACGAGATACCTCGTCCTTGGCACTTAAGAGGTTTAAATGCTCATCCTCCTGAAACTCCTATATTATTTTTTAAATATACCACTGTGGCCAGGGGTAAGGTTCTTCAACGATTTCGGAGCTGAGATAGATACTTTTATGTGGCACTCCGGGGCAGTCCGTCACAAGTGGGGCACGCTATCCAAACCATTCTTGCAGGGTGGCCTTGCTGCCCCAGATTTTGAAAAATATTGGCTGGTGGCACAGGCACAATATGCATCCTATTGGTTCACAGAAAACATCTCTTAGCCACATGTTAAGATTGAACGTCGCACAGTGGGAATTTGTGATATTTGATCGGCTGGACTACCTCTGCAGATGATAGATTCATACGTGTGACCCCGCTAGTGTGACTGCATTTGCATGGAATAAAATCTGGAAATTGTTGTGAATCACTCGCCCATTTCATGATGACCTTCCACTGTGGAATTGTGTCCCGTCATTGCCCAGGGTGAACAAGACTGTAGTAGGACAGTCGACCCAGGAAGGGTTTGCCTCCTTGAAAGATGTTTATGTGATGGGTAACTTCATCATCTATCTGGAGTTGCAAGGCCTCCTACGAAGACAATCTGCATGTTGGTTGCAATATGGGGCCCTCCACAAGGCAATCACAGTTTTGTGGGAGGGATTTCCAGTATTACCGCCTGATGAACCAATGCTTGATTTCATAATGAAAGTGAGTAATACCCATGGCCGAGTATCTGGGTTGTACGATCTATTGCAGAACTGTGGCAATAGGCCCTTCACTAAGATAAGGCGTGACTGGGCAAGAGATCTGAATTTAGATATTGCGGATGAAATCTGAGAGGATATTTGTATGCAGTCCCGGGAGGATAACTCAGTGGCAACATGCTCGCGTTGGAAGCAAGACGACAGAGCCCCACAGGTTCGATCCCTGGGTCCGCGCTTAGAAACCTCTGGGTATTAAGCGCGTTATAAATAACCAATCGTATCACATCATATCCATTAATTCCAGATTCTGATTAATACAATTCAAGGTGCTACACAGGTATCACCATACTCCTGCCAAGCTGCATTTGATTTGCCAGGTAAACTCTGCACTCTGCCATAGATGCCAATCATGCAACGCAGGGTATTTTCATATGTTGTGGGACTGTCCAGGGCTGCAAGACTTCTGGAGTAGGGTATGTGATACACTGTCAGACATCTTTATTTGTAGAGTTAAGGTGACCCCAATGCAGTGTTTGTTCCATAAATTTGATAATTTGCAATAAGGCTTTCACAGACTAGCCAGCTTCTGCATGCTACTGGCGGTCCGCTGCATATTGCTAAAATGGTTAAAATCTGCCAGTCCAATGGTTGCACAGTGGATGAAGGCTGTGACATGGGCTTCAGGTCAGGAAGAGCAATGGTCTCTACTCCAGCCAGTGCAGTGTAAACGAATGGATATCTGGTCCCGTTCTGATCCTTAATGTTGCAAATGCAAGATAATGAGCCAAATATGGAATCCCCAATAAACTGGAAATTATTTCCCCCCAGGAGTGTTTGAGAACTATTCAATTTATAAGATCCAACAATCTATTAAGGTCCATAATGTTATCAACCTACCTCTGCCTCAGAATGTATCCAGTGTGATGTAACAGTGTATTTATTGAATGAAGTTGTCAGGTCTAATTTATATTGTATTGTCAAGCGCTTTTAATAAATAAAGGTTTTAAAAAGCCTCTAGCATCTTTCAAAGCTCAATTGCATCATGCTGAATCTCAAGGTTGGCTGTCAACACTGTAGGAACTACTTGGGGAGATGCCTGTCACCGACCACCCCCACATGGTCTATCTTTACTGCCTGGTGGAGGAACTACAAATGAAAGACTGTGGTTTGTGCCAGTCCATGCATGGAAAAGCACCCTGGGACGTGTCGCTAAATTCTACATCTGCCATAGCAGTGGATGGTCAGATGGCTAAACGGCAGGATGCGCAAGTTACTTTTAAACTCCCTCGAACTGACTATCCTCCTATTGGGTGTGCTACCCTTGGTAAAACTTGAAGAACTGTCTCCTACTTTGTATAGCCCATTCCTGAATCGATCATCCCTGCTGCGAATTTGGAAGCAAATCCCTGGGTTGGGAAGTATTTGCTGTAGAGACATGGCACGAATTGAACTTCCACCATGTGACAGTGTGCCAAATTGGGTGCTGATGAAACTAGAGTCCCCCGCGGTGGATCATTATTATGTATGTGCATGGATGCTTTGCATATACTTGGATATAAATTAACAGTATGTTGTAAACGACCTGTGCTGATGAATAACGTTTGTCTTGGTCCTCAAGCAACTGGCTTGGATTGGCATATTAAGCCACTATCTGGGGCCCACGCAAGACCTCTAAGGGAGCCCAGCTGTGATTGCTTTCCCCAAGAGAGCATCAGGTCTGGAAATGTGAGCTAACATTGGGGTCAATCGTACAGGGATCTGGCTTCCATTGGGGAATATAGTAGTACCAGGTATTGAAGCTGTGCCATCTCCTGTTGGAATATGAGTGGTCATAGTCACCTCTTGAGTAAGGATGGTTCGGCCCCCTTAATTTCCAAATAGAATGGTTTTTATTACAGGAAACTTGGCTTGAGTCTACTATGTTTTTTGGGGGCTACCACTTATATCAATTAAAGGCAAAAAACAGGGTCCGGGGTAGACCATATGGGGGCTCATAATCGGTGTCAGCCAAGCCATTGAGTCTCTGCAAATTAACTTTGCGGCACCTAGCAGCTTATTACAAGTTGTAGAATTGACGTTGGGTGATATGGGTGAGAAGTGCTGTCTCTTGATAATAAATGTGTTACCCCCCACCACGACAATATAGCCCTGGAGGGGACTATCGATTTACTAGGCAATGTTTTGGTCTGCCGGCCTGACACACCAAATGAAAGGATGATACTTTTAGGTGGGGATTTCAATGCTCGTTGCACTGACGACCTGGAGTGTACTCCCTATTACAATGTTGTCAAAAACTGCCAAATGTTGCTAAAGAAAGATATGATAAGGGCGCCCAATGGGTACAATTTATGAGTAATTGGGAGCTTACACTGATGAATGGTATAACCAGGTGTGATGGACCTGGGCAATGTACATGGGCCATGGGTAAAAGCAGAGCGACCCTTGATTATTTCTTTGGTATTAATGCATGTTTGTTGAAAACTAATGAATTTAGGATTGAGCAAAATCAATTTAGTGACCATGCCATCTTGGCCTTAACTTTAGACTGACTGTCCTAAAGCTAAAGTTCACCCTCAAAGCTGTAGTGGGGCTATGCGGGTAATCGCATCTGCTGGAGTGCTAGAAGCGCCTGTAAGGCCAACCAATTATTTATGCAAGCCTTTGAGAGGGATAGAAACTGGTTATAGAGTGTAGATCAGACCGTCATTAAAACGGATTGAACAATTTGTGCATTGCTGAAAAAGATAGATCTCCTGTGTGTCTGGGCGAGGAAGGCCTCTCGCCCAGTAAGGATTCAATTGAAAACCATAACATTAATCAGAAAGCGTTACAGGGGAGAGTCCACCGGGAAAATGATCATCTATGAATCTGCAGGCCTCTTCTGGGATTGTGAAGAACAACACCTGATTGGTGTGTTCGATTCTCAGCTTGGAGGGGTATAGCATGGAGTACTTGACCCCCAGGTCGCGAAGTCTCTTTTTGACAGCCAGGAAGGTTTTGTGTTCCTGCTGTACGGCCACAGAAAAGTCAGGGTACAAGTGGATCCTGGAAGACCCCAGAAATAGTTCACTTTTGGCTCTCGCCGCCCTGAGGAGAGCGTCCCGATCTTGAAAATTTAAGATTCTAGCTATGATGGGGCGTGGAGGTGCGCCAGGTTTGGGCTGTGTTGTTATGGCACAGTGAGCTCTTTCCACTACGAACTGCGGCAAGAGCTTCGGGGAGTCCAGAAGTGATAGAAGTGTGCACTCCACGTAATCTTCCATGGGTTCCTTAATGCCGTCTTGTGGCACACCAATTATGCTGAGGTTATTTCGTCTTGAACGCGATTCAAGTTCTTCATTCTTTTTAACCACCTCCAGTACACGATTCGAGAGTGAGGAGACTTGCGCCCGAAGAGAGCCCAGGTCATCCTCAGTGGCACTCACCCTCGTCTCAATTTCAGCCACCCAGCCATCTGTTTTCTCAATGTGGGCTTTAATGGAGGATATAGTGCCATTCATGTTGTCTAGTTTGGTGTGAAGAGTAGTGAACCCTTCGCAGATGAATTCAAGCATCTTCTGTGAGTCATCGGAGGCCGGAAGGGCCGAGGTGGTGGGTTCGAGCTCCGGTACCCCCCCTGTCGATTTAGATGGAGTTTTTCCAAACATATTAATGGAGCTCTGTCCTCCTCCCCATTCCTTTTGTCATGGTGTCAGACAGGGGGAATCTCGACGGTTGGAGCTGGCAGAGGTTGGAGGTGAAGTGTACAAGAAAGCTGGGAGGTCTCAGGTAGCAATAGGGAAGTTGGATGGAGGTGGCCACGGTGCTTTGCAAATCTTTATTGGGTTTCTCCGGATGGGCTGTGGCCTCCCACGTAGCTTCAACCAAGTGAGTATGCACCGGGAGGGTTGATACCCTTATAGGATATGTCTGGAGCTTTAATTTGTCTGTGTGCATTGAGGTCCCAGTTGATCCACACCACTGATTTTTTAATGCATGCACCTCTCAAAGGAATCTCTCATAAGGGTTCAGTGCGCTAGTGTGTGTGCCAGGAGACCAGCAATGCACAGGTGGAATTCAGGTGCAGTCCGGGGCCGCCCCGCCCCGCAGAGCCACACGCGACAATCCAGATGACCGCCTCACCGGCAAGAAGGTTATATGGAGGAGAGTCGGTGACAGTTAGTGAATGGTGCTCATCCGCACCTCTCTGCTGAAGGTGGTTAATTTCAGGACCCTGAAGGTATTGTGGGGTGTCGGGGCACCTCTGTGCAAAGCAGGAGGGTAGAAGTAGTGCTGGGGTGTCCCCCGGGGTAGAGGGGATAAAAACAAGCCGGCGCCCCCAGCTGACCGGAGTGCCGCGAACACTTCTCTCCTCGCGGCCTGCTGTGCGTGTCATGAGAGTGGGCGGCCCCGCCACCCGGAGCACAGCAGCAGAAGGGGGATCAGGGAGACTGCAGGGTGGGCGATGACTTGTGGACCCACCGCAGCATGAGCGCCGCCTCGCAGAAGGCGTGCACCGGAGGGCCCCCCACAACCCCTTGCAGGGTCTACCTTGATCTAGGCTGTGTCCCGTCTAGATGGTGGGTGGCGAGAGGGGGCCACAGCAGTGCCAAGCGCTGAGCCAGGCGCTGGCGCAACGGCTCCCTTGCACTCCGCAGTCCAAAGCCCCACCAGCAGGAAAAGTCGTCTGGGGAACAGGCGCCAAGAGCCAGTCGGAGAGGTGCCTAGGAGTCCCCCAGCCACCCGCCGGTGTGATAGAGGTGTTCTCTGGTGCTGGATGTCTTCATCTCCGGCGGTGTGGGGATGGCCCCGAGGCCCCCAGTAGCCCAGAGGATGGCGTCGCACTCCAGTCGCCAAGCATGTCTCTGGAGCTGGGCAGCACAACGAGGCGCGCGGACAGGGCAGCGCCGCCCCTCCCCCAGCAGGCCCGCAGCACCTCGTCCCACAGTTGTTGGTTGAGACGAGCCGCACGGAGCCACAGTTTGGGTAGCTACAGGAGGGTTATGCGGCAGTCTTCATGTGGCTGTGACTCCACGGTTTTCGGTCACCTGGTGTTGAAAGTCGGGTGAAGTCTGCAGAAGTGGTCTGTGCGCCGATCACCTCAGTATGGGGAGAATTCACAGCACGGCAATGGATAAATGTCGGAAAGAATATTCCCCAGAACGGAGCTCGATGCTAAGGCAGCCATACTCGTCGAGCGCAACAGCCAGGGGATATAGTATTCCATTAACGGGTTTGAAAGCATTTGACTCTTATGTGAGTCAAATGAATGAGTACTACTTTTCATACTTCTCATTGTCTGACAATCATCGGTCGGTTTAATATAACTTTCACTCTTAGGAAAGTGACTCTGCTTGGATACAGTTGCCTGCAAGGGATCAGAATGCCTGGTAACTCTCACCACCTTCTGTCTTGCTCCCTATTCTCTAGGTCTGGGACTGCTACTGGCCTCGTTTGGACACACACACCCCTCCTCTGTGAAGTTATCTTCAGTCCTGCCATGCAGTGAAGGAGCTCCTCTCGCTCCCGGGACACTCTGCTGCATAACACTCTTCAGCCACGGTCTGCGGCATGCTTCCTGCTGCGCAATATCTGCAATCAGGTTCACTTAGGGAATACCAGTATTCCTTCACACCTTCTGCTGCGCGACCTCTGCACTTCAGATTTAGGAGAAGCAAGACCCTCTCGGGACAGGTAGCTGAAATCTGCTTAATCAAAGTCCTAGCGTCCCTTCTTCTTGTCACCCACTTGTGCTTGGATTGCCAACACTATGCTCTGCTTCTGATTCCAGCTACAGCTCCATCTAATGGCCCGCACCTGAGGGGACCTTTTAAGCTTCTCTGGGGGTCGGTGGGGAGCATGGCCTGGGCTCATGCAGTAAGGCTGTGATTCTACCGAGCTCCCACTGAGATCCTTCCGGATCTTGCAACAAGGCAGTTGTAGCAGCTTCTTGTGGTACTGAAAGGCACCTTCCTGCAGGGGACACCAGTGCCCTGCTGCTCAACCCTATCTTGACAGAAATCGGAAAGGCTGATCTAAAGGAAAAATCGTGCCGAAAGTCCGGTCTAGGACAATCCAAGATGGCCGCCGTAGCGGCTATGTGAAAGCCGTGGAACAACTGCATGCATAATTGCACCTTGAGTATACTCTCCGGGCCGCCCGCACTGAGATCTTCTCTCGTAAGGACATCCCTGTTGAAATCGGAGGTGACCATAACCCTCCCACGGCTCCTAACCGTCGGGTGCCAGTGGCTGCAAAGTAAGCAGTTTGTGAGGGACGTTCTGCCCATGCCTGAGACACTGCTGAGCCGGCACCTACCTGCAAAGAAGACCCGCCCCGCTCCAACGCAGCACGAGGTGCAGAGAAGCGGGAGGACCCACGTCCATGCCCGCGAGGTGACCAGATCGCATATATATATTGGCCTGCATCTCTCCTGAGAAATTATAGCTACTGCTGGGGGCATCCGTCGGCAATTGAGGGAGGAGTTGGAAGCTATGGAGGAAGAAGATCCAAAAGCTGGAGGCCCATCACACAGGCCTGCAGTTGGACGAGGAGGCATTAGCCAAGACCCGGTCCCGTAGACTTGAGGCGTGGGAAAGTTTGTCTAAATTCAACTACGTCACGCAGACTACCAGGGCACATGCGGAAGGGGACAAACCCGGAAGGCTTTTATCATGGCTTTGTAAAGAACAACACCCTTGAGCTCTCACTACTTTACTGCATGACGAGTGTGGGGCCCCGTGGAGGTCCCAGCTTGTGATAAACAACATCTTCGCTGCGTATTACTCTAAGCTTTATAGTCACAATAAACAGGTGCCCCCGGGGAAGTGGCAGAAGCTCCCCCCCCCCCAATACGCTCCCGAGGATAACAGACGCACAGCAATCCCATCTAGACCAACCTATCACGGTGGAGGAGGTGAGCGAAGCAATTACCTTTCGTGCTACAAGTAAAATGCCTGGTATTGATTTACTCCCCCCTGAATTCTATAAAACATATAGCGCAAATTTAGCTCCAGTGTTCTGAAGATTTATGAAGAAGCATACACTAAAGGCGTACTCCCGGCTAGCATGAGAGAAACCTTGGATATCCCCATACCTAAACCTGGGAAACCAATGGACAGATGTGACTCATACTGCCCCCTTGCCATGCTAAATTATGATATGAAAATACAGACTACAGTACTAACGGGGCAGCTCCGTAAGTTATTGCAGACCTGATGCACATCGACCAAACTGGGTTCATCCCAGGCCGTAGCACCACTCGGTACCTCCGTAGGCTACAACATATTATTGAACAGACCAACACAGGTGCAGAGCTCTGTGTGGTGGCGTCACTTGATGCTATCAAGGCTTTGGACGCTCTTTACTGTGAATGGTTGTTTGCTGTGTTGCAGAGTTTTGGGTTAGGAGAGAGTTTTGTTCACTGGCTAAGGCTGCTGTATTCCTCGCCTTCTGCCAGGGTCAAGTCTGGTAGACAAGTATCTGAAGTGTGGGATATTTACTGGGGGAAAGTGACAAGGTTGCCCGTTGTCACCCATGCTGTATATATTGGCTGTGTAGCCCCTGGTGGTCTACCTGCACCAGGAATACCTGGAGGCAGGTATTATGGTTGGTGGTTCTAGACATCTTGTATCATTATATGCTGATGATGTCCTGATCTATAGTTTTGCATAAATAAGCCATATTTTCTAGTATTAGGGTGGCCTCATCCCTTATTGGCTGGGCCCCTTGTAATTGGGGGCAAGTAAAGGTTTTGCATGGCAGACCAAACACAAGTTGGTCTGCAAAGATTGATAAATGCTATGGTGTCTTGCGCCCACACTCAGGCAAATGGTCGGATTATAAATGGTAAAAAGAATATCAGATTTGCAAGCAGAACCAACAGACCTTATGCGTTTAAATGGCATGTGGGTGAGGCAATTATCTCTGCAGTGGCTGGATTCTAATATTTGGGGATTGACTTCACCTCACACCCTAAGAAGTCTTCAGTCACTGCACGGTTGAAAAATAAGGCGACCCAAAGCACGGCACAGATGAAACTGTTAATCGCTCTTGTCGCTTTACGTTTAAACCGTTGCTTGAGTATTATAAATTGAAAATTGTACCAGCCCTACTATACGGTCAAGAGGTGCACCATTTGACAAGTGAAGTAAATTGAAATACTATAGAGGCTTTATCATGGAAGAAAGCTCTTAATTTACCATCTTCCGTGCCAATTACTGCACTGCGCTATGAGCTGGGACTGATTTTGCATAGAGGGTGGTAGCCATGGCAAATGTTAATGCTGTACAGAAACCTCTTAACCTCGCCAAGTATTGGGATGGCATGATTAACAGGATGAGGTCATATAAGCTATATAATAGCATGACTCAGTGCGATAAACCCCTTGTTTTCTTGCCTAAATGCCTTGAAAGGTTTTAGAACCCGTATTGGCAGCTGTAGTTTCTCCGCTTCAGAAGTGAATTTGGTTGCGACCGGAAAGATTGCAAGCATTCCTTTTGGGTCAATCTCAACTAGTCAGGGATGCTCTGTGTAATACGGATGATGTTGCACAGTCAAGAGAAAGTTTAATATCGGAGTGTATAGCCTTATGTGTTAAGAGATGTATGATGGTTGTCTACCAGATAATTTTGATATAGGGTGGTGAATAATGGCCACAAAGTGAGCCCAGCGATCATGCTGCTAACATTTTTGGGTAACATAGGCTAAATATCAATCAAGGAATCCTGACCGCTTAAACCCTAAACCTAAAGGTGGGCCTCTTGGTAGAACAACAACAATTATATTAAGTAAGCAATCCTATGACAATTTTTAAGTGTTATGCTACTGAGTATCTAAATATGGAGGCTAATGCGCAAAATCAGGGAGTCTTCCCTAAGCGCTTCATCTGGGATTCGTTGGCTGATAAAGAAAAGAAGCACAGAGTAAGGCTAGGAATTAAAGGATTTTGTTAGCAAGGACAGAAAGGAAAAGGACCAGCCTTACGATGCATATGTAAATGGAGTAGTGACGCATTGAGAAGCTCCTGCAGGCTGATTATATCTCTGCTGGCACTAAAGTTACAGGGAAACGGGAAGGAGGCAGCAACCCGATCAGAGATTAGACCTGCACGCAGCACAACAGATACCATGTTGGAGGAAGGAATAAAAATGCCCTGGATCCTCCTCTATCTATTCCAAACAGTGTTCTGGCTGAACCGGGATGTAAAAGACATAGTTTATAAACCGGGTTCCCCTCAAAAAGTAAAACTTTTATCTTGAATTGAAATAATTCTTGGAACATTTGTTTAAATGCTCTTGAATTATTGTACTTACTTCTGGTTTGCCTTTCAAAGGCCCAAGACAGTTAGGGACATCTCCGCAAGATAGGTTCCTTTCAGTCTGCCGAACGGCTACCAAAATCCCTCTAGGGTAATCTGGTCTGTCTTGAGAAAGCACTCTGCATTCTGCCTCATTAAGATGATTTTCACATCAGTTTCCTCCCAGGTGAAACACCAATCCACTTTTCTGCTGTCTAGCAAGATCTTTCTTTTTCTACATTCCCAGAACTCTCCTCTCTTCCTATGTCATTGAATTGAAATAACCAGCAAACTCCATCAATGCAGCATTATTTAAGAGTCTCTGATGGGTTCCCTTCACTTACTGACAACCCCTAGGATACTCCTCATCGCTTTAATTTGCCCATTGGATTCTCTGTCTTAAGGAGATGTTAGCTATGAGGTAGCACTCCCCTTTTTGAATGCAAAATCAAAATGGGATTGAAATATGTGTTTCAGTTAACATTTCAGGTACAGACCAATGCCATTATTAATAAGAATGATATATTTGGATTTGCAAGAATGTTTGGAATGCGTAGACATCCTTTAGGTTTTTCTGACTGCAGGCATAAGTGTTATTAAATTATGCAAATGTATTAATAATTCATACATTTTGTATGTCCCCTTTATATGCTTTTTGCTCTCCTTTTCTCTCCAAATTCAGATCTATTTTTATTTATCCAATAAAACAAGCTGTTCTCAAACTAGAGCCAACGATGTGTTTACCACGTGTTGCTTATAGATGCATTTTTTCATGCATATTTTACTGTACAGTCCATTTTAAATTCCATTTGTGTTATGTTAATATACCTTAGGGGTTTATTATGTAACGCTCAAAACCAAAGGCATAATAGTGGTCTAGAAACAATAGAGTAAATTAGATACATTAGAAAACCAGATTGTCAAATTTAAATTGTATTCAGGCTGGAACTCGTAGCAGCTGAAGAGAAAATAAAAATGATATAACATGAGTGCTATAAGGAATATTAAAAAATAATCCTAGCAGTATTGTTCTGGAGCTTTTGACAGGCACATTTGGTTATGGCCATGCATAAGGAGTTACAATTTTCAAGTTTTGCTCCAATTATTGCTTTGGCAATCGTAGCCAGATATAATAGTGTTCAAATAGGGTTCTATGTGTTTAATTAGAGAAGGTAATAAGTAGTACTGGCAACAGTCATATTAATTTTGGTAGAGAAAAATAATCACTCTCTTAATACCTGTCCCGATCCCACAGAGACCCTGCCCGCTACTGACACTCCCCTGACCAAGCCCGTAACCACGGCCAACACTAGCTTTGCCTCACAACCACCAGTCCTCCCCACACCCCAACAGCAATCTCTTCCTCTTTGCCTTACCTCAGTCACCTCCTATTCCCTTCACGCTAGAATCTCCCTACTGCTCCAATACACACTCCCACACTGCACCTGGTGTTATAATCACATGCCTCTGGAAACTGCCACATAGACTAACCACATATTTTGGAGTTCCAATAACCACCATCACCTCAGCAACTCTGCGAGTCACCACCCTGCTTCTAGTCTCTCTACTGAGACTACTATCCACACCAATACCTACCATCTCTTTCCACTTTGCTCACCCACCTACCAGCCCCCATCCTCACTCCCCTCTCACACCTCACCCACTCTTCTACCCATGCCCACCTCCTTCCTCGGACCCCTGTTCTCATGGTCCTCATATGCCACACTTCCTGTAGTTGGTATTAATCACCTGAGTAACAAATTGCCATCCACTTATCACTAGACACCCCCTGGCAAGACCCCCAAATCCCGGTAGATCCCACCTTCTACTACCACCAGAGGCAAGCACAAAGTGACTAACCAGCCTGCCACCCTTGCCACCAAACCCTGCCTAGGCCACCTCAGATGCACGCGACTATGTACAATTACACCCCCTTTCACCCACTTACCATGCTATGGCCCACTAAGAAAGCTACGCCTATGCTCCCGCATTGACCCACCCCTGCAACGCAGCGCCCGGCACAGTCTTGCATAGACTCTACCCTTACCACATCAGTCATCACCAGCAGACAACCCTCCCACACCACCACCCCTCGCATTCTCCTGCGCACTCATAAATGCGCACTCCCTCTGCGCCCACACACGAGATGTCCACGACCTGCTACTGGAAAAAGACCTCAACATGCTCGCCATCACTGAAACCTGGCTGCACGCACGATGCTGTCGGACCCATGCTTTCACTTGCCATCCCTCCAGGGTACACCATGCTTAGATCCAATAGATTGGCGCATGCGGATAGGAGTCACCATCCTCCTTAAAGCAGCAACCCCTATTAGAGCCTCCTCATTACAGACCGTGCAAGGCTACAAGCTACTGCTTGTGAAAGTAGAATCCACACCCCAAACTAGTATCAACCTCTTCCTTCTGTACCACTAACCTAATCACACCAACTCCCCGGATTTAGACATCCCCCTCCTGCTTGCTGTGCTCATTAAACCAAACACTAAATTCTTTCTTTTCAGTTTCAGGGATTTCAATCTGGGCTTAAATGACGATGCAGACACGAAGGCCACAGCCCTCTCGAATACTCTACAAGAAATTAGCTTGGTCCATGCTGTCAACTCCCCCATTCAAATCAAAGGCCGTACCCTTGACTGGGTCCTACACATAACCTTCACATCTCGATAACCCATATTGACCCTGTCCCCTGGATAGACCACTCCCTGATGCAATTCCTACTTTCATTGGAGACCGCAGCAGCTTGCAAAGACACCTTACACCCCCTATTACCTCTAGACAAACACACAAACTCACCTCTGAATTGCTCAAACTCACTGTCATCTCCTACCTCACCACCCTTCCAGACAGCAACGACCCAGCCTCCATCCTTGCCAACTAGAAAACCCTGCTACCACACACTAGATCTTCACGCTCCACTCAAAACACTGCAAAAGAACCCACTCACTCACAACTGGTTTATAGAGTATCTTCTCTCACTAGGTAAACAAAAGCGGGACCTAGAACATTTCTGGAGGAAGAACCCCTCCACGGCTCACAAAACAAGCATTTCTGGCCGCAGCCAATATCTACAAAGTTGCCATCATCTCCACAAACTCCGACATTTACAACACTAGAATCAAGGAAGCCAGCTCAAACACCAAGGAACTCTTAAAATATTTAAAGAGCTTGAATACCCCGCACCCTCTGCTGCCAGCTTCCCTAAAGACAAAACCTGGTGTACCTCTGTCCAAACAGCACTCGTTAATAAAAACCACAATCCACTATGCTGAGAAACAAAAGGATCCTTAAGAAATCACTGCTATCAGCCAAGGACACGCCTCCCATCGATTCTCTTACAAACCCCCCTTCACTCCACCATTCAACTTCTCCCAAGTCTCTGCCACCGACATCCTGGCTATCATTCAATACATCAAACCATCCAACTGCAAGGACGACATCTGCCCCGCCCACATTATCAAAATGTGCGCTGCACCCCTGTCACAGATAATCACCAAATTCATAAACTCCTCCTTCGAATCTAGTTCCCTCCCCATAGCCATAAAGGAAGCCTGTGTCACCCCCTTCCTAAGAAACCCTCCCGTGATCCCACACTCCCAACCAACTACCGCCCCATCACTACAGTTACCCACCTCCTCAAAATACTAGATTGCATGGCATACATCCAACTCCAAACCTACCTGGAAAACGACAACCTCCTTGGCTCCCGTCAATCGGGCTTTAGACCCAGACATAGTACAGAGACCACCCTCTTGGGCCTTAAGATCCAGCTTGATGGCATTTGCGATGCTGGAGAACTCGCCATCCTCCTCCTACTTGACCTCTCTACTGCCTTCGACCTGGTCGACCATCGCATTCTGTGCCAGCACCGCTCCACTAAATTTAACTTATCCTCAGAAGCTGCCAACTGGATCAAATCCTTTCTCTGCAGGGGGTCCTCTAGGGTCTTCTCTGGCTCTGACCCTGCCAACCCCATTACCATCCCCTACAGAGTCTCTCAGGTATCCTTTTTCCCGCCCGCTTTGTACAATATGTATACTAAACCACTGTTTGACCAGCTCGACCACCTTGGAATCCACTACACAAACTTTGCTGATGACACTCAAATCCTGCGAAAAGATACGGGGAACCACGTCCTTGATTCCACGAACAACCAAGTCTACAGCCTCATCCAGGCCTGGATGGCAGGACACCACTTGTGCCTAAATGATGACAAAACTGAGCTCTTCATTGTAGGATCCCCTCACAGGCTTAAACTCCTAGACACGGCATTTGACTCATTACTCATCTATGGTAATCCCACAGTTATCTCTAGCCATGTGAAAACCCTGGGCGTCTACTTAGACGCTGATCTAACATAAATGTAAAGGCCCTTGCCTCCTGAGCAGCATATATCACTAAGTTCGTCAACCTCAGCAGAACATTTCTCTCTATTGACAACTGTCTCACCCCTTCCGGGGCCCTCATTGGCAGCAAATTGGACTATTAAAATGCCTTATTCTCAGGCAGCTCCTCAATAAATCTCACACAACTTCAACTGATTCAAAACAATGCTCTCTGCACTGTCTGGGGTCTAAAACGTCCGGACCACGTTTCCCATGTCAGACAGGAAGCTCATTGGCTGCCTATCAAAGCCTGCATTGATTTTAAGATCCTCTCCATAACACACAGATGCATCTACAACGTTGCTCCGGCCTTCCGCAGTCAACGCATCACCAAAAAACACCATGCCAGATGTCTGCGCTCCTCTACCACCAAACCTCTAGCCATCCCGAGATTCTCCAGGAAAAAAGCAGGGGGAGCCAGCTTCGCCATCACTGCCCCTTCTCTATGGAATGCCCTGCCCCTCCACATCCAGAAGAACCCTCCTACCCTATCTTCGGAAAAAGACTCAACTCTACTTTCGACAAATATGAATAACTGAACATGAATAACTGTGCCTTGAAATTAACTGAACGTGCTTTCACACTGACACTGTACCCCTTTCTTCCCACTAAGTTGTACCAGCACTGTGATACTTAGAGAGAGCTGTCAATTAATTAAATAAATAAATGAAAATTAGATAAAAGTGCAGGGGTTTAACGTTTGGCAAATTAGCAATGGTAAATAAATCCATATGAAATACGGAAGAAAGTATGAATTGTGAAAATGTGTCAAGATGGGCGGTTACACGCTTAGTATTAGCAGTTTTAAAACTGAGCCAGTTAAATCTCAGACAAAACAACATTATCGTATGCCAGAATCCGAGAGTGTATGTTTGAGTGTGTGACCTATTTTTGTCAGCTGGATCGATCTGCTGAAGCAGACATGCAAATCATTTTAATAGGCTGCTTTCTTGGGGCAAATGCATTCTGCTTGGGGTGGGGGTCAGGGCCTATATTAAGAATGCACTTAACGATTCACTAAGCTCTCAATTTAAGCTTAAAAATAGGACCACGAAAACCCTGGGTTTGCAATTCTTTTTGCCATTTCTTTTTTTTTTCACACAGGCCTTTGTCTTGGGTATACACAGCTGTGCCACTAAATGAGATTTGTGAATGCAATGGGTCTGTGCATTCATGATCTCACAAAGGCTGACCCTTGCATAAAAATACAGTTTAAGTGAACCAGAGTTCAAGATTTAGGTTCATGGTACATACAAGCTACATGAGCTATTCTGTGCCATGTAACAGAATTGTGCCATTTATTTTGCCTATATGTGTAATAATACTTAAATCATAAATTGTTCTGTTCATAAATATACTAAACCTCTCATGTGATCTGCAGTTAATATGTCTATCATTTCCTTGCAGAATACTAAAATTCAAATTGCATTGTTTAATATATTCCCTTTTACAGGACAGTATATATACAGCTGTTCCTTTGTTCCTTTCCATTAGTTAATTCTGTTTTTCAATAAAACATTTGGTTTTCTTAAGTTTACATGGCATTTCAATGTGAAGCCATTAAAAATGCACATTGTTTAATGAAAGGCATTCCTTTCAATCAAATAATTTCTATCCCTTCCTCTTTTGGCATGTCAGTGGTTTGCACACCTTGACTTTATGCAGGCCTCGGCATATGGTAAGCCTCATGCTTCCAGCAAACCATTGCCAAGGTCGTTTTATGTTTGCTTCGCTGAAGGAAAACAAGTGGTACAGTTCGACCTCAAGAACATTCTGGACAAGGAACACTTTGGTATTGTAACTCGGCAGTAGCTGGCCAGTGCTGGTCTGGTGGTTAGAACTAGCCTCCACACAAGCTGTAGCTAATGATCTTGCCAAAGAGCTTTGCTCGCACCTCTTGAATACAGGTATACTGTCAACTCACCCCAACCCTGATCCCGTTTGTTCGGGCCTCTACATTGGGCTCAAAGTCGGCCATGATTCCATTTTTCTTGGATACTTTTGGATAAAAAGTGATTCCTTCTGGCAACCTGGCCTTGAGGATGGTGCATGTCACCTGCACCTTGGCTAAATACAGCCACGGTTTGTGGAATGCGATTGATGATGTATAAGAGATTCTCCCCATGCCAGAGATGGAAGATTTTGCTTCCCTCTTTAATGATTGCACCAAGTGGCATGTCAGATCTTCCAGTTGGGCCTCGGCACAACAGTCTTTGTGGTTAGAGTCATGGGTTTGGGCTCGGTCACCTGCAGATATCCTTGGATGCAGACATCAGGTTTGGCCTGGACAGCCACTCTAAACAGTTGCATATGACTTAAGATGGTCACAACCTCTTCGGGCAAAAGGCAGATGAGTCTCTGAATATATTTTAAGGTATCAAAATTATTACATGTTATTTCGTCACTGGCAATAAACATTGAGGGTTAAATGATACACCCTTCCCCAACATATTTCAGGACTGGTGCAATTATATATACAAACTCCAGTCCTAGGATATTTGGGGAAAGTGTTGGATAGTGGCTTAAAAAAATATTGAATCCCCCTCATGCTTTATTTCCAGCGAGTAAATCACTGGGTACCTTCAAAATACATTGTAAAATCCATTGGGTTGGCTGTCCAACAAAAGCTTGCCATTTCTCCCTCCAGGGGTCATTCCTTTCATAGCTTTGCCTACTTCACCCACTGACAGGCCGCACCGCCCTGGCCCATGAGAAGGGTCTCCCCCTTTGGGAGACAGGACAACATCCAAGTATTTGTCACATAATATTTTGATAATGCACTGAAGATAGCCCATATTCAGCCTTCCCATTTTCCAGACTCATTGCCCGTATTCCTCTTTCCTAAGAAAAATGATGGGCTCCACCCATGTGTTGAGTATAGAGCATTGAATGCTATAACCATTAAGAATCCGTACCCACTGCCTTTGATCTCTAGTTTGTTGGCCCAATTGCATTCTTCATCTGTCTTTACTAAATTAGTTCTCTGAGGGGCATAGAAATGATGAATGGAAAACCACATTCAAAAGCCGTTGCGGGTTGTTTGAATATTTAGTCATGCCCTTCGGGCTTTGTACTGCCCTAACTAATTTCCAATATCTCATCAACCAAATCTTTAGGGACATGCTATATCAGTTTGTGGTGATCTATCTTGATGACATCCTGATCATTTTCTGAATCCCACAAACATGTACAACAGGTTTTACAGTGTCTGAGAAAACTCCCTCTTTGCTAAAGCACCACAAACATGTATTTTCCATGCCTCCGAAGTAGAATTCTTTATGCGGGAGATAGCAGACTTCCTCCCGGAGCTTCCAGCACACAGTCAGGCCACATTCAAGGCGGGTCTGGCAGAGGCGAAGATAGTGGCCCAGGATATTATGGAGTCGATAGTGGCACACATAGGCACCGCAGGCAGGGCTATTTGTGTCGCAACCGACATGAGGACAGCTTGGTTTAAAGCAACTAAGTTTAACCCCAATATGCATTAGTGCATCCTCGACCAGCCTTTCGAGGGGGGACTAGTTTCATTCAACAACGGACAAAGAGCTGGACAAAAAGAAAAACAGCTGCCAGATAAGTCCTTGTCAGTTCTAACTAAGTCTGCCACCAAGACCTATAGCGAGAGTCACCCACGCTCTGGCAGAGGTCGTACCTTCAACGGCTTCAGGGGCTTTCAGGAGCACCGCTTCAGGAAGGTCACCCAGCCAGCATTGGCGCAAGCATCACAAATCATCTAACAAGGGGTTCTCCCAGCCCCCCTCCCAGGCACCAGCCTCAGAAGGAAAGAAGCAGTGACTGTGCCATCCAGATCCACATTTCTCCATTGGGGGCGCAGGGTTGTCCATCACATTGACTCCCCGCGGGCCGGTTTCTCGGGCCCATGGATCCTTTTAGTGGTTTCCTCTGGCTTCTGCCTGCCGATACCTCCATTTCCTCTTTCCTCCTCCCCTTCCTCCACAGATTGGGAAGGCAACTCTTCTGGCTGAGATCTGCTCGTTCATGGCGAGCCAAGCAGTGGAGGAGCTTCCTGCCTCAAAGCGAGACATGGGCTTCTATTCCTGTATCTTCGCCATACAGAAAAAGAACCAGGCTGGCCTGGGAGTTGTACTAGACCTTTCATCCTTGTACCTTTCCCTACCCTACCAAAAGTTCAAGATGGTTACTCCAGCACTCATTGCGGAGATACTGTGTGGGGGGAGACTGGATGTGCTCCTTGGATCTGAAAGATGTGTACCTGCACGTCCCGATTTGGGAGCCCCATCGTTCCTTCCTCAGGTTTAGGATCATGGGCTTTCACTTCCAATACAAGGACCTCCAATACAAGGACCTCCCTGTTGGCCTCCATTCGGCTCCGAGTGTCTTTACAAGGTTAAGGAATGCTGTAGCAGCCCTCCTCAGGGTGGAGGGCCATCATGTTTATCCATACCTGGACGACTGGCTCGTCTGAGCTGAGTCACCGGAGGGAGTCCTGCGCTCAGCTGCCGCACTTATGCACATGTTATACGACTTGGGGTTCTCCATCAACCTCAGGAAGTCGCAGCTACTTCTCATGCAGTCCTTAACATTCCTGGGGCTTATTTGCGATACAAGGGTGGAAAGTATCTGTCCCCTCGGAGGACAAGATGACATCCATCAAGAAGTCCACACAGCATTTTCTCAGCAGACCCCTAACCTCGGCATGGGGGTACCAGCACCTGATCCAAATAATGGCAGATGCCAAACTCAAGGCTCAAGTTGAGAAAGCTGCTTGGAAGCAGGAAACTTGCTCCCAAGCGGCTCCAGTCAGCGTACCACAACACCTTCATCAGGACCTTTCGTGGTGGAGGGCAGACGCCAACCTGTTAGTGGGCAGGCCATTCAGGCAGCCGCACCCGGAGATCACCATTACAACAGACTCTTCCCTAGAGGTATGGGGGCTACCCTGGACAACCACAGTGTCCATGGAGTCTGGTCAGGGCAGGAACAACTGGAACACATCAATGGGCTCGAGATCATGGCCATCTGGCTTGCTCTCAGTGTTCCTCCCCATGTTCAGCAACAGGTTGGTTTGCATTCAGACACAGCTCCACTTGCATGTATTACATCAACAAGGTACCAGGTCACCTCCCTTTTGCAGGCTGTCGATCGACATATGTGAGTGGGCACTGGTGAACAACATTTTATTGGCAGTCCACCTCTCGGGGGAATCCAATTTTGAGGATGACCGACTCAGCAGGCTGGGGGTCGACAACTACGAGTGGCAGTTGAACGAGGATGTCCTGAGGGAGATATTCATCAGGTGGGGCCACCCGCAGGTGGACCAATTCGCCATAAGAGCAACAGGAGATGCCACCAGTTTGTGTCCTGGATGGGGGAAGGCAGGGTCTCTCTGGGGGACGCGTTACAGATTCAGTGGAACGACATGAGTGCATACGCTTTTCCCCCCACTCTGTTGAGTCACAGGGTCATCTTCAAGGTAAAGGAGTCACGGAGGCTTCGGCTTATCTTGATAGCGCCATGTCGGCCAGCCAGACCTTGGTTCTCAGAACTTCTCAGACTGTCCGATCAACCTCCAGTCCGACTTCCGTTGGGTCCAGCCCCCCTACTCTCCCAGCAGGGGGGCACAGTGGTTAACTCTGTGCTGCAGAAGTTAGCCCTAGCAGCATTATTCCTGAACAAGTCACCCTGAAACATCTGCACCTTTCACGGGGCAACCTGGCTGTCATTCAGGGGGCAAGAAACCACGCCACAAGGAGTCAGTACAAAAGCAAATGAACCAGGTTCTGTCACTGGGTCTAGGCAAACTAAATCGATCCTCTGGCATGCTTACTAGACAACATGTTATCCTTCTCTGCACATCTGGCTCACTCTGGTGTGCAGTTAGACGCCCGTCGTACGTGTCTGGCGGCCATAGGGGCCTACAAGAACTCCAGAGATAACATTTCCTCCTCCAACCCGGTGATCAAAAGGCACTTGGTGGGTCTGACCAGATTGTATCAAGCGTCCACATCCGGTCTGGGACCTTGATGTGGTGCTGGGCGCCCTGGCCCACAAGCCTTTTGAGCCCATGGCTTCAGCGAATATCAAGCTGGTTACTGTATAGACTGCTCTACTAGTTGGCCTTACATAAACGTGCAGGATCAGTGAGATACAGGCGCTGGTGGCTTCAGAGCCATATACCACATTTCACTGGGACATGGTGGTGCTATGGATGCACCCTGCATTTCTCCCTAAGGTTGTGTCATCGTTTCACCTTAATGAGGAGAGAGTACTTCGGGCATTCTTTGCAGATCCAAAGGTTGAGGCTCAGAAGGTATTGCACTGTGTGGACCCCAGACGTGCTCTAAGATTTTACCTGGAAAGGACAAGGTGCTTCCGTAAACCTGCTGCGTGATTCATCTCGCTTGGCGGGGTCAAAGCTAGGTTCTCCAGCATGGGGTCTGGCATGGATTCACATGCTCATGAATATTCCCCGTCGTCAGGCTGGGAATCCTCGGTAAAGAAAAAACCAGTATCAGTTTCGTTTCTGATCTGTCTTTCGTAGTAATAACCAATCACTGGTCTCTGCGTCATACTGACCACAGCCAATGACTGCCCTCTACCTAAGCACCGCCTCTGGCAGCCATCTTTAGATTTTTACCGCACGTTCATGTGTTGGGATCCTCGTGCTATTGCTCTCGAGCGTTAGTGCTATTTTTCGCGCTTTTTCACAAAAAACTTCGATTCTTTCGGTCAAAAGAGCCTCAAGCTCCACCGATCCTACATCCGATCAACGGGGACCCGTGTCGGATTCATCTGTGCCCCTCAAGGGTGAAGATTTCGTCGAGCTACACTTCGGAGGACTCCAGAAGCTTCTCAGGCCCGGTCTCGGAGATGGCCCAGGAGAAGGGAAGCTCGACGCCCGGAAAGCTGTTCAGGGTCTGCCCTGGATGCCAGCTGCAGAACGTCTTTAAGGAGGACGAACACTCTTTCTGCCTTTACTGCCTTCATGAGGACAAGACGCACGTGGAGAAGGACTGTGCGTTTTGCGGCAACATGTCGGAACGGACCATGAAGGACCGCCATCAGCGTCTCGCCAACTGGCTGGAGGGTAAGAGCCCGTCTGGCGAGAAGAAGAAGAAATCCGAGCGGTCTTCTAAGACCTTTGAGGGCGCCCCGGCGACGGGGGCCCAACATAAGGCCAAGCACCGCGAGTCCGCTGGCACCGGGAGCGCCGAACGGTCGGGCTCTACGGGCGCCAGGCAGGGCGCACCCTCCCCGGCACCATCAACCACGAGCCAACGCTCTGGGTCGGGTAAGAGGAAGGCCGAGCACCCGGCGAAGCTCCTGGAGAGGCCCCGGTCGAGCTCTAAGGCAGAGGAGGAGCGTGGCAGTGCCCCCTCCCTCAAGGATAAGGCGGTGAGCGCACCTAAGGTGGTGAAGGCCTTGATCCATCCGACCAAGCCCTCTATCGAAACAGTCGCGGCGGCCCTGGCTCAGCCTGTGGTGGCTGCACCAGTGGTGGCGACCTCAGGGCCCAGAATCTCCCTGCCTCCTCGGAGGGAGTCGTCTTTTGTGCCCATCGATAGGACCCCGTGAAACCCTCCGTGGGGAAGAAGAAGGGGGGGCAGGGCGTCGTCGTAGATTCGGCCTCAACCTCAGAAGAGGAGCTGATCGAGGTCTTAAGCCACGGCCTAGGCGTGGAAGAAGGCCAGCCCGTCGGAATGGACCCCGACGCATGTGACGACGACGACATCGTCGAGGATACCGACGGGGCCCCTGCTCGCCCGTCGGATTCCCCTCTGCCAGCGCCGCAAGACAACTCGGCGGCCATTTTGTTGGCCATACAGTCCTTATGCTCCGAGATAAGGACGAGGCTACCGTTACCGACGGAGGAACCTCTCCCGTCGGGGGATCCAGAACCGGGACCTTCTGGTGTTCCCCCTACCAAGAAAAGAAGGATCCATCCACCACCTCCTTTTCAACCGTCGCGCCCCGTCCAGCCCTCCTCCCCGTCCACCCGAGGGGATGATACGGGGACTGACACGGCAGCGACGGGTACGGACGACGAGGCATACGACGAGGATTTTCCGTCGTCGCCTCCCACCAGGGCTTCTCCGCCCGACGAGATCGGATCTTTCCACTCCATGATCTTCAGGGCTTCCGAGCTTTTCCAACTCTGCCCTGAGGAGAAGAAAAAGGAAGGCTTCCTTTATCAGCGGCGCGAGGCCAAGAGGAAGACGGTCCTCGCAGTGCCTCTGTTGGACGACATTTGGGATGAGGGCCTTTCCCTCCTCAAGAACCCTTCCACGACGCCAGCTAGAAGAGACCGGTACGAGAAAAAGTACCGGGTCCCGGACACGGCCCCCCTATGCCTCCGGGCGCAGCCTACCCCGGATTCCGTCGTCTCCGCGGCAGCCAGGAAGAAAGCGGGGGGGGGGTGCGGCCTCCACATCGACTTCCCCGCCGGACGGCGAGGGAAAGAAATTGGATGCTATGGGACGTAGAGTCATCTCGTCGGCAGCGACGACGATTAAAGCGGCCAACGCCTTGGCTATCGTGGCCCGCTACGACAGGGAGCTCTGGTACAAGATAGCTCCCCTGCTGGATTTTCTGCCGGACGACAAGAGGGCGGAGGCCCTGGAGATCCTGCAGGAAGGTGAGGTGGCCTCGGACCACGCCATCACCGTGGCGACGGACATCGCCGACACTGGGTTCCGCCAGCTGGGCAACGGCGTTTGCCTTCGACGTCGTGGATGGCTCAAAGCTACGGACTTCCGGCAGGACGTCCAGACCAGAGTCCTGGACATGCCCTTCGACGGGAACAACCTGTTTGGGAAGACAGTGGACGATTCCCTTCAGGCCATCAAGGCGGATACTGAGACGGCCCGGGCCCTTGGAGTCCTGCAGCAACGACGGACGCCCTTTCGGAGCGGCGGAGGCAAGGGCGCCTCCAAAGGTTCCGGCGGCGGTTTCGCTTCCTACCGTCAAGCGGCCCGCTCGTCGTCGCAAGAGGCCTACAGAGGACGAGGCAAGTCTAGCGGACCCCGCCGTCGTCGCCAAGGAGGTCAAGGCGGCAAGGCCGCGTCCAAGCAGGATTGAACCGGCCGTGGGGTCGGGCCCCCACCGAAGCACCCCGGTGGGAGGCCGGCTGGCGGGCTTCGTCAGCGTGTGGGAGTCCATCTCCACCGACCGTTGGGTGCTGGACGCCCTGGCCCGGGGCCACGCGCTCGAGTTTCAAAGAAGGTGCCCGCGCGTCCCCCCCGTGGCCAGGAAAGAACTTCACGTCCCTCAACTTCTCCTGGAGGTAAAGGCGATGCTCAGAAAGGGCGCCATCGAACTCGTCCCAAAGAGGCTTCGGGGCTCCGGAGTCTACTCGAGATACTTCCTCGTGAAGAAGAAGACGGGAGGATGGCGCCCCATCCTAGACCTGCGACGTCTGAACAAGTTCATCAAGGCGCAGAAGTTCCGGATGGTCACCCTCCAGCACGTCCTGGGTCAGCTGGAGGAAGGAGACTTCCTATCGTCGTTGGATTTGGAGGATGCCTACTTCCACATTCCCATCCTAAAGGGGCACCGAAAATTCCTCAGATTCGTGGTCCAAGGGCGTCATTACCAGTTCAAAGCCCTTCCCTTCGGACTACGGTCGGCACACAGGGTATTCACCAAGTGCCTCGCACCGGTGGCGGCGCAGCTGCGCCGCGAGGGGATTCACGTCTACCCCTACCTGGACGACTGGCTCATCCGCGCCAAGACGAGGGAGCTCGCCGTGGTCCACACGGCAAGGACCGTCCAACTCCTCACGGACCTGGGATTCTCTGTGAACTACGCCAAATCCCACCTGGTGCCCGCGCAAGTCGCACTGTTTCTGGGAGCGAGGCTCGACACAGTGTCCCTTCTGGCCTCCCCGTCGGAGGAGAGGACCAGGACCATCTTGGGCAAGGTGCAACGGATGTTGGTGGCCGACACGGCCAAAGTGAGGTCCATCAAGTCCCTCCTCGGGATGATGTCTTCCTGCATCTACCTCATTCCCATGTGCAGGCTCCGGATGCGCCCGTTGCAAGAATTCCTGGATGCGCGCTGGATCCAGACGACGGGCAGCTTCGAGGAAAGGATCAAGCTCGACGAGAGTTTCCGACGAGCGATACGGTTGTGGGGCACCCGCGCGCATCTGACGGCGGGCATGGACTTCCAGACCCCAGCCCACCAGGAGACTGTGACCACGGATGCCTCCCTGGAAGGGTGGGGAGCGCACACCGAAAATCTGCACGCAAGGGGACTCTGGCTCCCGACGGAGAAGTCCCTGCATATCAACGTCCTGGAGCTCCGTGCAGTGTTTTGGGCCCTCAGGTCCTTCCTTCCGTCCCTCAAGGGCAAGGTGGTGAGGATCTTCACCGACAACACCACCACCATGTTTTACATCAGGAAACAGGGCGGAACCAGGTCCCCAGCGCTGTCCAAGGAGGCGCAGGACCTGTGGCATTGGGCCGTCGCCCAAGGGATTTTTTTGGTGCCGTTTCATCTGGCAGGGATAAAAAACACCATCGCCGACTCACTCAGCAGGGAGCTGCGCTCGTGCCACGAGTGGGAACTACGGCAGGATCTGGTGGATCGCCTCTTCCGACGGTGGGGCACACCCCAGATCGACCTGTTCGCGACGGCGACGAACACCAAGTGCCGGAGGTTCGCCAGCAGGTTTCCCCAGACGAGGAGCATGGGCGATGCTTTCTCGTTCCCCTGGGAGGGCCTTTTCCTCTACGCGTTCCCTCCCTTGCCTCTGCTAATCCGGCTCGTCAACCAGCTCAAGAGGTCACGGTGCAGGATGATCCTCGTCGCACCTGCGTGGCCGAGGCAGATATGGTTCCCGGACCTTATGGACTTGTCAGCGTCCCCGCCGATCAAGCTGCCGGCGGACGCGGATCTACTCTCCAGGGAAGGAGGCGCCATCCTCCACCACGACCCGAAGTCGCTGAACTTGCAGGCCTGGCTCCTGCAGCGCTAGAGTTTGGAGGATACGACATACCGGCCGATTGCAGAGAGGTTCTTGCAAAGGCCAGGGCGTCCTCGACTCTTAAATGCTACGGACACAAATGGAAGAGGTTCTCTGTCTGGTGCCACGCACAGAAGATTAACCCTCTACGGATTACGGCTCCCCAAGTACTGCCGTACCTGCTGACGCTGGCCAAAGCTGGTCTGGCACACGCGTCCATCAAGATTCATCTTGCTGCGATCTCCCGATACACCAGAACCACGGGGCGGGCGTCCTTGTGGTCTCATCGTCTGGTGAAAGAGTTCATGAAGGGACTGTTCAGACCGTTCCCGCCGGTGAAGGCTCCGGCCCCGGCGTGGGAGCTCAACGTGGTGCTGACCAAGCTCATGGGACCTCCGTTCGAGCCTCTGCACTCGGCCCCGTTGAAGTTTCTATCGTGGAAAACAGCTTTTCTTGTGGCCATCACCTCCGCACGACGAGTGGGAGAGATCCAGGCCCTTTCCTGCAAGGCCCCGTACTTGATTTTCCACGACACGAGGGTAGTGCTCAGGACGCACCCCTCCTTCATGCCCAAGGTACCGTCGGACTTCCATCTCAACGAACCCTTGGTGTTACCTGTGTTCTTCCCGTCGCCTTCGTCGCCGGCTGAGAGGACTTTGCACTCGCTGGATGTAGCTAGAGCGCTGAAGTTCTACGTGGACCGCACGAAGGGTTTTCGGAAGACGTCACAACTCTTTGTGAACTTTGGACCTGTCAATCAGGGGAAGGCTCTCTCGAAGGCTTCCATCTCCAGATGGCTCTCCGGCTGTATCATGTGCTGTCACCGGTTGGCAAACCGACCGCTGCCTGGCCGTCCGAGAGCCCATTCCACCAGAGCGATCGCAGCTACCACGGCGTTCCTATCTGGTGTGCCCCTGCTGGACATATGCAGGGCTGCTACGTGGAGGTCGACGCACACCTTCACGAAATTCTACTGCGTCGACCGGGATTCCAGGGAGGAGTCCAGGGTCGGCCAAGCAGTGCTGCGCAACCTGTTCGCCTGAGGTGAGCCTGGTGAGGAGGTAAGATGCTTAATGTTGAGTTGATGTGATGCTTAATGTTGAGCCTTTGCCACCTCCCGTGGTTGTGCATGTGTGTACTGCTATGTATTCTTTATTCATGAGCATGTGAATCCATGCCAGACCCCATGCTGGAGAAGGAACAAGTTACTTACCTGTAACTGTTGTTCTCCAGCATGGGTCTGGCATGGATTCACATGCGAACCCTCCCGCCTACCCCTCTGCGGCTCTTCACTTGGTCATACTGCCACTTCACGTGCTTCCAAATCTGAAGATGGCTGCCAGAGGCGGTGCTTAGGTAGAGGGCAGTCATTGGCTGTGGTCAGCATGACGCAGAGACCAGTGATTGGTTATTACTACGAAAGACAGATCAGAAACGAAACTGATACTGGTTTTTTCTTTACCGAGGATTCCCAGCCTGACGACGGGGAATATTCATGAGCATGTGAATCCATGCCAGACCCATGCTGGAGAACAACAGTTACAGGTAAGTAACTTGTTCCTTGTCAGGTTTCTAAGGCTTCTATAGCTAGGTGGAGGGTGATGGCCAACGCGTCAAAAGGGACTGAGGAGTAGCGCAGGTGGGCAGTGTCAGGGGAGCGCATGCTCCCAGGGCCGCGCCCCGATGCACATCTAAATTTAATGGAGAAGACCATTTTTTCTGGTGAAAAAGGTTCAGTTTCCAGTCCCTAGCGTGGGACGCCCATACAGTGTGGAGGAACGGGGACTATGGACTTGTAGTAAGTTAGTCACTTCGGTGAGTAACATATAATTTCGGCTACTTCTATCTCTTCAACTCTTGATTTCATAAGGGCACTCAAAGGGGTAAACAAGCTATACAATTTCTTTAAACTGAGTAAGGAAGATAATTGCAAACATTTTCATGAAAACCCATCTAAAGGAGGTTTCCAGCTCTCTTTGGAGCAGCTTAAGATGAACAAATCCTTGCATCATCTGTGGATTAGTGGAAACTACTATCTGGTTCCTCCAACGTCTCCAAGTTGGTACTTCTGGCAGTGTAGTACGAGAGACAGGAGAGTTACTTGTGACATAGCTTGGAGAGTGAGTGCATAACTAGCAAGACGCTGAAAGGCTGGCGCCCGGAACGGCGCCAAAGCAGAGACACAGGCAATGGAGAGACCGTCTCACCTGGTGGCATGACCACATCAGAGCTGTAAGAGAGAATCCTATGCAAAGGCGGGCCTCTGCCGGGAAGACGACCTGGAGAAGCGGAGCCACTCTAGATTGCATAACCCAAAGGAATCACTGAGCTCCTTCAGAGGCCTTTGGAAGTGTAATGTCAGAAGAACATGGGTGAAGTCAAGCCGGGCCCTTTTTCTTCATCAAAACAGGGTTGTTATACAGAGGGGACACCGTGAAAGATGGTCTTCCCCAAAGTCAAATTGTAATTCCCCACAGTCACCAGAGAATTGTGTTGGAGGTGGTCTGATCCCACTACGGGAATGGTAAAACCCAAAACCAGAGGATCCTCAGGTTTTATGGTACCATCTGCCAAAAAACCACAACTAATCTAGTACCCAATGCTCTATTACAATATCTTAAATTAATTTATTAATGTGTTACAGTTTATAAATAAACTTTTCACATCTTACATATTATATATATACATCATTCACTAAAAAAAAAATGACAATATCTACTAATCATTGAGTTACCCTTTTTCACGCATAGCAATGGACATAGTAGGCCTGTTAGAAACCTCTAAATTAGGGAACAAGTTTATTCTTGTCATTGTTGACTATGCCACTCTGTATCCCAAAGTATTCCCCCTTAGGAACACCACCAGTCAACAAATATTAAAATATCTACTTCCCTTCCTTTCCCGAGTTAGATTACCCAAGGAAATCCTTACGGACCAAGGAACCATTTTTATGTCCAAGATATTATGCAGCACCTCACAGAAATATTACACATCACTTTACAAGCATCAGTATATCACCCTCAGACCGATGGTATTGTTGAAAGGTTCAATCAAAGCATAAAAAGAATCTTACACAAGTCAGTAAAGACTGATGGCCATAATTTGGACGTTATGATTCCCTGGGCTCTCTTTGATGTTAGAAAAACTTCTCTGGCATCTCTAGGATACTCCCTGTTAAAATGATTGTACGGAAGGTGACCTTGAGATGTACGTGACATGCTGAAAAGAGACATGGGAAGAAAGAGAACAGGCTACCCTACCCATCTCCCAATCTTTCTCCATATGTGAATCCCTCTTAGTGCGCTTGCCCACCTCAGAGAATAAAATGATTTCTAAATGGTATGCTCCCTATACAATTCTGAAAAGAAAAGTTCCCCTGAATTATGTAGTGGCCCAACCAGATAGACGTCAGAACAGCCAGGTATACCATGTACACTTGTTAAAGGAATGGTATATCGAACCAATAGAGGTAACTACTGTGACCATGAGCACCCTCCTTAACACCAAGACATAGAAAACCAATGAATACCTAAACATCTACCCCCTCTCCCCACATAAAGAAGACCTTCTTGATTTGCTAACCCAGTTCCCTGAGGCGTTCACTGAACGGGCAGGTAGAGTGAGTTCATTTTTTCATTATATACAAGCTGGGCTGACGGTAAACTTAAAACCTTACTGGATCCCGGAGGCAAGGACTATTCATCCTTCTCCCCATAGGGTAGCCACCTGCTTTGAGGCTAGAGAGCTGAGCCCGCTAAACAAGACCCTCCTTATGGGTCTGGGAGTGACTCCCCTTTCAATATTGGTAACAAACATAAAAAGACAAGGACCCTTGAATGGAGGAGGCAGAAATCCTACGCAGAGGTGAGTCTTTGAAGGGAAGATGTCCTCGGGGGGGATTGTGGGGAGGCGAATCCATGCTAGACCGCAGAGCCGGTGGTAGCATGGAGAGCGAGCAGATCGCTAGCAAGACTCTGGAAGGCTGGCGTCCTGGATGGCAACAATGCCAAAGCAGACACTCCGGTAGTAGAGTGACCGTCTCACTTGGTGGCGCGACCACACCAGAGCTGTTGTGGGCCTGGGGCCTGTTAACCAATGCAGAGACCAGAACTCCGCTGAGAGCTTGGATTACTAACCTCTGCATGAGAAGTGTGCCGACTGCCGAGCCTGCCAGGAAAAGGGAAGCGGGCACTCCCGAGAAGGTAACATCGGAGAGAGGGGCAAGCGACTGTGTCCCTGAATGTTGGAGAACCCCAAAGCGTAAAACCTGAATTCTGAAAACGCGCAGATTCCCAAACAAGGCCCTGATTCATTAACTATATCAGAGGGCTTTGGGAGCTGTAGAGAACTAAGTGACATTGGCATATGAGGCTGGGGAAACCTAAAGGGTTATAGGAGCCAGAAAAACCTGAACGCTGGACACAGGCAGAGGTCCAATCAAGACTGTGCTGAATTAAGCACATCAAAGAGCAATAGGGGAAAACACTGGGACCAGAGGGAACCTGGAGGGGTTACATTGCCTAAACTCTAAACAAGAGCGCTTTCAAATAGAAAAGAAAGAATGGTGGTATTGCACTAAGGAAATAAATCCTTTCCCCTTTAAAGAACGGAAGGTATTGAATGTGTGTGAAGACTTAAGTCTTGCTCTGAAAAACCTGCAGAGAGGATGGAGAACTGTATTTTGAACTTGGATCTTTGAAACGAAACCCAAGTAGTTTGGTCAAGCAAAGCCTGAGTGGGGAAGCTGTTGCTCTGGTCTATGTTTGTCATATTTTTCTAAGTGGTAGGGCCAGATAGCAAGTAGGTTTCGGACAGTGGACTATATTAATTTGAACATTTGACAAGCACCCTTAGTTTGTTAGGTAGGGAAACACCCTCATCGCAATAGGGCTACATAGTCGTTTTTCTTTTTATTTAAATACAACCTTTTGAACATGCTACATCCTAGTTAGACTCCTTCTTCTGGTTCCCCACAGGGGCTACTCCTTAATCCCACCTTGGGAAACAAAGTACATGAACTATAATGTCTCACTAGCAGAGGAAGTCTGTCAGTAAGCAGTGTTTGTCCATTGGCAGGGCAATCTCTTACAGTCTAAAAACCAGTGAGCATTCCTTGATCCCCATCATGAGGAATTGGCAATGAGACCTGGATATTCTTATTTTGTTGTTATTGTTTATTGGTTAAACCAACCTTACAGTAAATAAAGGTTAAGATAAAAATAGAACAATTTACGTTGAATCATTCCAAAAATCCTCACAAATAAAATGCATATTATGTGAATAAGTGTTGTCCAAAATAAAACAGTCCATAATCACAATAGCCTGAGACGATATTCATAAAAAAACGAATCCTGCTTTTCTGTTTTATCTTCCAAGTGCAAATTATTTAAATAGCCAACCACTGCCAGAGCAAGAGAGGTGGTGAAACCTCTCAAACAAATAATTCACAATCCACAGATTCTCAAAGGGTTATAAAATATTTAAAATATAATACCGTGCAGTTGAAAGCACAGTGCAGAACACCAGCATGTGCTTAATAGTTTCCAATTCCCCACCGTTCTACAAAATCGGCACCTTATCCAGAGTAATTTCTTAAACCTCAATAAAACTTCCTTCGTCAAGTACAGGTTCCATCTGAACTGCATAAAATCGTGCTTGCCCTTCGGAAGTGGAAAGATAATAAGATAAGAGGCCTGGGTGCCTAGGCGCTTATGCTCATGGATTAAATGCTTTAAACTAATGAAACCATGAAACTAGTCCACTGTTACACCAATTTCGCAGGTAAAGCGCCTTCTTTACCTTTCTAGGTTTGTTTTATCCTGGTCACACTGTCATGTTAATGTCTGTTAAAATCTTCACGAGACTCCACAAAATCATTTAACACTTTTTCTGTTTTCTTTTCAATAGTAACCCTTAAATCCTCATATAAGGACAGAGGGAAAGGGTTTAAGAGTTTAGGATAGAGAGCTAAAGTTTTCCACAAGCCCTGTATCAAGTTTAAACCAAGCTCCTATCTTATAACAGCATTGGGAATACCCAACACTTAATGTCAGATTAAGATCACTAATGTACTTAGTGTGCCTAAAGAATTTCCACACCATTGGTTAACTCTGGTATAATCTTACCTGCATAAAAAGTAAGCAGCGGGGTGAATGAAAATGTACAATACCTATTCTTAATGTGCTTCATTTGGGTAATGAGATTCTTTGCCATGTGACGAAGATATGAGGAAGTATGTTTTTTATCATGGTTATTCGTTCTGGGGAAGACCAAGTATGCTAGGTTTTTCACCTTTTCCACTAAGTACCCGTTCAGTCCTCTGACCATTAATTTTCTTTCACGGTCTGTCAGCGTCAAGATTCTTTTTTTATTTGCATTCATTTTTAAAACATTAGCTGCTGCATAGCCCGAAAAAGCAGCAAGTAGCATCTACAGGCCTACCCCAGTGCAATCTATGAGTATAAATAGGAGGATATTCAAGCAGGGCAGGGAGAATCGTTGTAGGAGCTTTATCTTGTGTCCCAGCCAATCCGCACCTATCCAGTGACCGTCCACCCCACTACTCCAGCATCATTGCTAGTTTTGAGCCTTTCTTTGCTTTCTGCTGGCTGTTCAGCAACAATGCTAATCAACAGGCAGCCAATGTGGCAAGTCCAACACTATTTTGGAGCCCACAGAATGCATTGCACATTGCTTTCCATCTTTCTATTGCTAATTTTTCTAAGGATTTGCATTAAGTGATTCTATTTGGAAATGCTCTGGTTTCACAGAATTTCTTCTAATTTCCTTCTTTTTTACTCGGCCAAAATGGCAACATAATCTGATTTATGAAACTTTTTCTTTAGAAGACCTACAATTGGCAAAAGGTGACCATTTGGTATTGTATACAGAACTAATTTGAATCATTGAAATACATGCGGTTTTCCCTTCAACTGATCTGCATCCCAATCAATTTAACAGACATTTGATATTCGTATATTTTTATTCATTCAAATATCCTTCTGCGAATGTAAGCAGTCATGGTAACTGTACAGACCTTTAGACCAAACGGCAGCATTCAAAAGGGTAAATGGGCAAAGATTATTGGAGAAATGTAGTAATTGGGGATTTCCGCCATTTTGGGCATACAGCGACACATCTCTTCATGTACACTTGAATTTGGACGGATCCTTGTCTGAGATAGTTCAAACTTTTAACCACCTGAAACAGAGCTGTGTTTTGGCCACCCACATATTTAATTTGTTTCTCAGACCTGGGGCAAAACGCAACACAGAAGGCTAGAGATGTCCCACCAAATATAGGAAGTCCTATACAATGGCTCTGATATGCTGACAACGTGGTTCTCCTCAGCCATACACCGCTAGGTTTGAAACTGTCATTAACTGCTGTTAATCAATATATGTAAGAGAGTGGCTTAGAAATAAATGAATAAGGAGGAAAAAAGAAACAAAAAAAAACTAATTGACGTGGGTTGCCCAGAGCAATGCCAGTGGTTAATATTCATTCTAAACCGTCCAGCCATCACCTCTTCGTTTTTGCTTTGTCACCCTGAGTGGGACGGGTATGCCCAGACATGGGTCTGTGCCTGCTGGGCCATGAGGCCCAACAAGGCCGAAACACATTTGGGGATGCTTGTGGTCTCGTGCAGAAGGGATGTGACCTAGCAGTTCGGGCTGGACTGCCCCTTTTGGGGTGATACAAAGCCTTATTTGCATATGGTCTTTCCCCTTCTGTAATGGCTTGGCAGGTGAATAACGATGGTCTGGAGGGTTGCCCAGAGCAATGCCAGTGGTTAATATTCATTCTAAACCATCCAGCCATCACCTCTTTTGTTTTTGCTTCATAGGAAGAGATACTTGGTTCCACTACAATGGTTCCCTCTGAGAGTACCCCCACCCCGAGCTCAGGGTATGATGGTCGAGGGAGCGCTGCCACGCCAACACTGTGTTGGTGGTGGCTCAAGTGGTTGTTAGTCGATGGCACGATGGTCGTGACCATGCGTGAATACACTGTTTTTGTCATCGACGGGGGTACTAATGTCTATGTAGTAGTCATTGTCGAGGTCTTTGTCGACAGGGTAGCCTGCTTACACGTCAACGGTTTCGTCATAGGGGCACTCGTGGACGGTATTGATGGTCACAGCGTGGACAATCCGGAGGAAAATTTGGGCATCGACGAAGACTTGGCGCTGACATTGAGGACGACATCGACAGGGTAGATTTGACCATCCACAACGAAGTGGCCCCCAGACTTGGAAGAGGACTTGCTTGATGGGTTTGCCTACGTCGGGCGGGGTAAAAGGCCATGGCTGCTCTATTCCTTCTAACCCCCTTGAGCACTGACCTTAGGCGATGACCGACCCTTGTGAGATGACCTTGACTCGTCCGTCTCCCTGTGCCTCACCCTGCCGCTGGCGTGATCTTCATGCAACCTAGACCTCTTACTGGAGGTGGTTGGCTGGGCCGCCCTGCCATAGAGGCATGGTTCCATACAAAGTCAGAGGCCCTGCCAGCATCCTCGAGCCACGCGACGAGTCGCCAGTGACGATCATAAAGCAGTATGTTGGAGAAAGGCTGGCAGATCTCACAGTCCTGGACCACATAGTGGGGATGAAGACAGTAAAGACAGTCATCGTGTGGGTCTTCTATGTAGAACTCCTTGAGCCCACAGCGGGCACATGCCTTGAACAGGCTCTTCCTCGTGGAATCAGCCATGAGGTAGGCCCAAACTGCGCAGACGATGGAAAAGTCAAAGTTACTGGTGTCGGGACCGGTCTATGTACTCTGCAATGTCGCCATCTGCGCCGGTCATCGATGAGTCGTCCAAAAAAGGTGATTTTTCGTAGAAATTGCAATACAAGTCTATGTTTTAATCAAATAATGTGTAGAGATAAAATGTAAGGACTCCCAACACGAACGGACGCTATAAAATCTGAAAATGGCTGAAGAGGGGAGGAGTTAAGGGAGATGTTCCCATGGCTTATTCCTTCCTCTGCCTCATCACAGTACTTAGTAAGTGATCTTAATTGAGGTGACTCTTATTCTTCTATGTCTCAGTACTTTTCAGGGGAATCGTAAGAGTGTCTATTAGGTGAGGGATTGCTCTTAGGGTTATAGGACAGTGGTTTAAGGTCCTTTGACTGGCAGGAATACTGCGCTCCATCTAGCGAGTACACTTTACTCCCATTAGGATTGTCTCCCTCCACATGGTCCTTCCTCAGGCAGCCACCCCCAGGTTCAGGATCAGGTAGTGGCTGCCCTTCCCTGACCATATGGGGAGAAACTCTTCCAGGGCAAATAGTGTTGACATTGCTAGATGCATCAAACCCTAGTACTTGAACTCTATGCCATACTCTAGTGGTAGATAGAGGGAGGGTCTCTGATGCCAACCATAGTGGACTTGTTATAGGATGAGCCATTTTGTAGAAGCCATGGCTACTGTTGTATGTGTTGAGGAAAGTTGTAGAAATTGTCATGTAAGAGCTTATTTTGTCTACCCTGCCCAGCGCACTGATTGTTTTTCCAACTTTGTGCTGCATTTATATTCATGCATTTTATTTTTTGTGAAGACAGCAAGCCGCTTCAAAGTGCATTGCTAAACAGTGATACATTTGTTTGGCAGAAAAACACTGCAAAATTCCCTAAACGGCACCCCATTATAAATCAGAAGTGATCATAGGCTTGCAACAGAGGGAAGTCTTTGCACACGTTCTGCAAATTCATAGACTCCACAATTGGAAAGCCAGACATATTGACTTTGACAATGCTTGTTTCATAAATGTTGCTAGCTCCTTGCCTAAAATCCTTGTGTTTTAGTTTCTGCCAGAGTCGTATAGGTAGAACTGTAAATGATAGGTAAATGTTTTTGTCCTTGTGAAAGTATTTTCCTTCTTTGTAAAATTACATTTTTTTCTTTCTTTAAGTGTATTATACCTGCAGAAAAGAAGTTAAACTGCCATCCCGATCAACCACGTGCCATTTCTGTTCAGACTTCAGAAGTGATTGCTACGAATACCAGACAGTCACCAAATTGCAGACGTTCTGACTTGGAGGTCTTGTTCCAAGATTTCAAAAAGTGTCCCTTTTTTAGTAAATCTTTTACTGACTTTCCCCGGTCATCAGACAGTTTTGATCTACTGCATCCTATATTCCAAAGGCATGCTTTTGAGCAAGACACTAAGATGCATGATGTATACAGGGGCCATGTTACTCCAAAACTGAATGTACATGCACTGAAAGCTCCTGCTGCTAAGGACATATGGGCAATGCATTTTTCCCAGTTCTGGGCAGATTATGAAGGAATGAAAAGTGGAAAAGGGCGACCAATCAATTTCGTGGATTCTTTCCCTCTTTCTGTTTGGATTTGCCAGCCAGTGAGATATGCACAGTCACAGAACGAGTCTCATTGTTATGATCAAAATATTTCTAATATTCCCAAAAGTGATTCCTTGGACATGGGCAATCGCTTACAACGCAAGAAACTGTTAAAGGACTATTACAGCACTGATTCTGAATTGCAAACATCAAATTCTTCAACTAACCTTTCAACAATCCCAACCCAATGTTCTACAGCTGAGGCGGACATACATATCCTTGCTAACTGTCAGAAGCATGTGAGCATGCAAATCAACCATTACCAATATATTTTCTTACTCCTGCTCCAAAGGCACATGGAACAGGTACTGGAAAATGTAAAGAAAGATGGTGAGGAAGTGACAGGCAAGCCAGCTAAAGAAATGCATTTGTGTGTTGGTGCTCTCCTTAAAAGTGCTGAAGTTGCATTATTGCTTAATCCACTTCCGCAAGGCAATTCCTGCAAGACACCTGCTTTTGAAGATGGGGACATACCACCCGATTTAATTGGTGACAAGGTGAATGACAATAATTTGGGTCAAGTTGGCAGGACAGTAAGCAAATGTGGTTCTATCAACACAGACCTCAATAATATTCCAATGTCTGATCCCTTGCTTTGCATATCATCAAATGAAACCGAGCTTCACAAAGACATTATTTTTCCTGACACTGCAGCATTTAATGTAAAAAATATAGGAACAATCGGTGAAAATGTTAATACTAGTGATCGCTTGTTAACAATAAGTGACAAAACTGCTGCATTGTTTCCTGAGTCACTTGAGGTAATTGGTAACCATAAGGAGGACACCAACACCCGACTGATTCCTAAAGCATTAACTGAGGAGGATTTACCCAATTTTACAGTGTTCCAGGACATGGTGACTGCGGATCCCTTGATAAAAGCCACCGATTTTAAACCCGAAACTATTATTTATTCCCAAGACATTGAAGTAAACAAAGAAATATTATCCACCTGTCTAACTGACATCTCTCCCTTAACTTTGAGGTATGGAAATTGATTTTTCTCTTGTTTTTTTCTTCTAATTTCATGAACAATAGTATGCTTTAAAAAACGTTATACATGTCTTATTTATTATTGAAGAGTCTCATTATTTATGCCCCACAGGTAAGTCATAAAAAGTGAGCTGCATGCCTCTGTATTATTCCGTGCAAAAGAGTAATTTATCATGAGATCAACTAGTTGGGTTGTGGAGAAATGCATTTTGCATCCTCTTTGCAGTTTTTCCATTGTTGGCCTTCCCTTTCTGGAAGAAGACGAACAGTGTTATGTTGTCAGGTTTTACCAATTTGCACAATCTCTTTTGACAGAAGGATTTAGTTCCAGAAGCCAAACGTTGGTAGCACTTAAGTTCAGGACGATCACCAGTATCAACGAGTGTGTACACCTGTACACTCACTTTTTCTATTTTTTGTTCAATTACTTTTTGCTTTTTTTGTTCTTAATTGCTGTTGGTGATGTTAAGCCTACAACTAATATGTATGTTTCTGTTTGTTACTTTTTGCTGCATCTCACTGTAAAGGTTTAACAGCAATATCTGAAAAAGCTACCTGAAGTGGTAATAATTTGCTTGAAACAACCAAATTGTGATGGAGAGCTTTGACTCAATCATTTCGCATTGGCCATAAATTGGGGAAGGGCCACAATCCCAATGATGGCACCTCCTAAGGTCTATAAGGTTACTAGCACATAGTGGGTAGTAGCAATACATGTTTTGGTGGTGAAGTAAACATGTTACTTTATTAGTAAGTAAAGTAAATAGACAGCCTCAGCTAGTAAGTTGAGTGTGGTTATAATTATTAATCTTTAAATAACAGATTGGTCTTCATAAATAAAGCATTTTAATTGCAAAGTTAGTTCAACTGGAGTGCTTTTAATTTGGTGTCATGTGAAAGTAAACGGTTTATCTGTAAGAAAGTGAAAGCATATTCAAATGTTTTAATTTTCTGTCTGGTGTTAAACAGGGTGTTGCCTTGAAAAATAGGTCCTCCCACAAAGGATGTGTCTTGTTGAAAGAAACCTTGCCTGGAAATTGCATTGTGGTTTCGATGTCTGCTTTGGAATCCAGAGTCATCAGAATGCAGTCAATACCCGTAGTTATTGACTGTGCTCTGAACATTCTGATTGGTTCAGAGGATGTCAATAATGATCTCCATGTGCTAATAGCCTTTATGAAACCCCTGGGCAGCTTTTCATTTAATCTGTTACCCTTTCTATGCTATTGCAAACGTAGATGTTTTCAGATAGTCTTTTTACCACCGCATGGAACCAGAAGCAACAATAGACATGTTTTGACCACTTTGGTCATAAGTGTAAAGCTGGGTACCCAAATCACTCTAACGTCAGGACCCATTCTGTTCATATATGTGCCTTTAGTGTGACTTGAAAGTAACTACAAAGCGATTAATGGAAAGCTTTATCACTCATAACCACAGAGGATTCATCTGGGATTTTTTCAATCAAACTTTTTTTGCCTAGCTGCACCTTTACAAAGCGAATAAATAACATTACATTTGTGTTGATCTACCCCCAAAAAGAGGAAGTCTAACCCAAACTTCTAGGTCACATCTCTTATTCGAGGGACCACAAGCAGCCCAAGATATTCTGCAGCCTTTGGGCAGCATCAGTATGACCTAGTAGTACAGGTTGAACCACCCCTTTTAAGGTGGGCCCAACATCTGCACATACAGCTCAACCCAAATAGAGACCTATAAATCATAGTCAAATGCCCCGTAATATCAACATGAAATATTTAATGTCCACTTGGATTATTGATAAATGCAGTGATTTGGTCCTGTCAAAGCAGACTGGGGTATTCAGTAAGCACACACATTTAGACTTCACCCTAATAAATCAAAATGCAAATCAGTGGTTTCATTATCCCAGAAGACCGAGGCATGGGCATTTCATGATTTGGTATCCCTCATGTGTGAGAACTATCCAGTACTACTGTTGTGTGCTTTTGTACTGAAGGAGTTGCCAGTAAATGATCAGAGTAATTATCTCATTAATGAATTGAACCTTCCAAACCAATACAAATAACCAAACCAAAACACAGAATCCAAAGCATCAAATCTTAATAAAACTATGAATAAAGTAAGCAAACCTCTCCTGATAACTTATCCTTTCACAAAAAACACCTCACAGCAGTAAACAACCTCTCATTCTTATTAGATCATTTCTTTTTTTTTTAAATTAGTTTTTATTTGCATTTGATCGAAAACAAACTTCTGCATATATGACTTTACAAATGACAATAGAAATGACAACTCCCTTAGCCCTCCTCTCCTCCCCCTGCCTCCGTCTCCAAATCAGTGTGTTCTGCTTCCAGCCTACCTCTGAACAGTACAAAGTGTCAGGATAGGTAGTAAAAGTGACCAGGTAAAAAAGGAAAAAACTTGGATTGACTCCCCTTCTACAATCGGGTTTGGTGGTTACACTCCCCACACTCCTCTCCCAGTGATTAGGCACCTCTACCCTCCATCATATTTATCAGAGGACTCTATTCCTCCTGGAAGGATGCTAAACGGTCATTTACCAGGGCAGTCAGCTTACCCATTACCATCATGCTGCACAGTTTCTGTTCCCACTCCATCCTCATGGGCACCCCCCACCATTCCAGTGTAGAGCTATCACCAGTCTTCCAGCCCGCATTATGGCCTCCCACCAACTAGACAGTCTGTATTCCTCCTGGTCCTTAGCCGGTACCCCCAAGAACATCCATGCTCAGTTGAACCCCTGTAATGTCTTTGATCCAGCTTTGAAGTTGCTGCCATAAAGTGCAGATCCTGGGGCAGCGCCACCATATGTGAGATAGGGAGCCCACTTGTCCACAGCCCCTCGGACAGAGCGGGATGCTCCTGCAAACATTCTCGATCTTCAGAGGATCCCAGTGCCACCCCTGTAGCATCTTATAATTATGCTCCATAGTGGTGGCGAATAAATTGCCATGAATGGTCACTGTGAAGATTCTGGCCCAGTCCTCATCAGAGATTTCCCCACCCACTTGCTCCAGCCAATATCTTTTGAAGGTAAGTCTTCCTGCAGTTGTGGTTGAGACCAGTGATTTATATATAATCGAGAGTATGCCCTTTCAGGATGTCGACATATCCAAAAGTCTTTCAAATGTGGTTGGATCCCTAGCCAACAAGGCACCCCATTTAGGGTCCATAAACAGCCCCTTTATTCTTAAGTAGTCAAAAATCGAGACTTTGTCTCTACCCAGAACCTCCCGTACCTCCTCAATCTCTGAAACGTCCCTCCACAAACAGCTGCCCTGGTCTCTTCAGAGCCCCATCCAACCACTGTTGAGCGAATCTCATCCCCTGGTGCAACAAGCTAAATGGGGGGGGGGGCCCACACCAACGACATGGGCGAGGGCCAGAAGGTAAATGCCTAGTTCGTCCCATGCTTTTCCATACCTCCCAGAGGACCCCTAGCCTGGGTTGTTCCCTCGCTGCCCTAGAGATGTCCCCAAGCGGTGCCCATAGGAATTCCCTCACCTTCAGCGGGTGCATTACTAGGTCTTTCAAATATGTCCAATAAGTTCTTGTGCCCTCTCTAGAGTGTTCCAACAAGACCCTCAGTTGGGCCGCCTTATAATATAAGTAAGGATCTGGAAGGCCGAAGCCACTGTGGTCCCGCGGAAGCATGAGAGTATACCACTTCACTCTAGGCCTCTTATTCTGCCACAGAAATCTAGCAAGCGCACTGTTCAAGTCGCGACAAAAAAACGTTTCCGGGAGTTTAGTCGGGAGGGCTGAGAATAAATATAGCAATCATGGGAGGGTGTTGATTTTAATTATCATATGGCCGTACCAGGAAAGGGTTAGGGTCTCCCATCACTTAAGATCCGTCTTGATTCTGTCTACAAAAGGATACAAATCCGCCTTAGCCATGTCTGCAAGATCCCTTGTTAGTTGGACCACCAGGTATTTCATTTGTGTCTTCTCGAACTCTCAAGTACATGTACCGAGAACGAGAATCCAGATGGGTATGGGCCATTCCCACGGTCATGAGGCTCGACTTATCAATGTTGATTTTAAGTCCAGAAAGGCGCCCACAGCTCTCTGGCAGCCGGTTGGTAAGCATGGAATCAACCTTGGTGAGGTAATCCAGGATATCGTCCACAAACGGGGACAATTTGAACTCCACCTCTTCATTTTGAATACCTTCTATCCCCTGATTAGCTCTAATCACAACCTCTAGAGACTCCATTGTAAGAGAATAAAACTGATGTTAAAGGGGACACCCCTGTCTCATACCTCTTGCTAGTCAAAGGGGGCCAGACACCACGTTATTAACCTGAACCCGTGCCGTCCCATCCTCCCCAGGGCTGCCTTCATAAAAGGCCACTCCACCCTATGAAACACCTTTTCCAAATCTATCGAGATCAGGCAAGCATCACCTTCATGGGCTTGGGCTTTGTGCATGAGGTCAATAGTCTTACAAATATTATCAGAGCCTTGTCTCCCCCTAATGAAGCCCACCTGGTCCCCGTAGACAAGGGACAGGAGTAGACCCTCCAGTCTGCTGCCTTAGATCTTAGGTAGCATTGTCACATAATTGTTCATTAACCAGATTGGGTGGTAGGAGGAGCACCTCGTGGGGTCCTTGCCCTCTTTATGCACCACCACCAATGATTGCTTCCATCATATTACTTGACAAGGGGTCGCCCCCCAGGACTGCATTAAATGTTTTCACCAGGTACGTGGCCAACATGGATCTAAACATTTAATACAATTTTCCAGAAAATCCATAACTCCCTGGTGTGGTGTCTGATTTCATCCCTGTGGTTGTCCGTATAACCTCCTACTGAGAAATGGGTTCCCCCAAGCATTCAGTCTCTTCGTGAGGAATACCTGGGAGGGCAAGGGGAACAAGGAATGCTGCAATCTGCCCATCATTCCCCGCATACTCTGAAGAATAAAACCCTTCATAGAACTTTGAAAACTCCTGCCCATTCCCCACCGTATCATAGATCTCCCGGTCTAGGTCCCCCTTGATGGCACCGACGGCTTTCCTTTTCTTTTCCTCCCTCAGTCACCAAGCAAGTATCTTGTCAGTGTTCTCCCCCTGCTCATGATATTTTTGTTTTGGGAACAGTAGTTTCTTCTCCGTATCCTGGACCAAGATGGTGTTGAGCCTCGCTTTACAGGGCGCAATTTCGCAGCCTTAGCTGGTGAGAGGTAATTGCCCCCGGGTCCACCTAACTGCAGATCCCAAATCTTCCCCTCAGATTCTCTTCCTGTTCCCTCCTTTCTTCTTCTGGGAGCCCAGTCTAATTAATACCCCTCTAATTGTAGCCTTAAACCCCTCCCAAAGGGTTTGCACTCCCACCTCCCCGTTATCATTGAAAGTGAAATAGTATGTGATTTCGGTAAGTAAGGATTGCGCAACCTCTGTATCTTTAAGTAAAAAATCAGTTGCACCGCCACCCTCCTGAGGATCTCTGGCAAGGTTTGCACCCCACTCTTATCCTTACCATGTCATGGTGCTACCACAGGGTTGGGAGCACACATGAGTCTTTGACCTGGGCTCTCACCTCAGTGTCCACCAAAATGAAGTTGATCCCCGAGTAGGAATCGTGGACCGATGAACAGTACGTATAGGGCCTGTCTCCCGCTGCACAATCCCCCAGGGAATCCACTGGGCCGAGGTCCTGGTTCACCCTTCTAAACGGTCTGGAATCTTGCGGTCTTTAACCAGGTACAGGACCATGTTAAAATCCCCCCCCCACAATCAAGCGTGCTTCCAGAAACAGAACCAATTCTTGTTTAACCCCCTCCTGAAACTCGATCTGGCCTGAGTTAGGGCAGTAAATCGAACAAACCGCAAGCTTTTCTCCACGCAGGCCCTTTGATGAATAAAAATCAACCCCCCCCCCCCCCAGCTTGTACTGCTTTCACCACCATGCCCAAGTGAGCCGAGAATACCACTGCCACACTGCCTTTTATCTCGTCCCCCGAGGCTACAAAGACCTCCCCCACCCGTCTAGAGCTGAGCCGCGGTTCCTTTGCCTGCTGCCAGTGTGTTTCCTGCACTGAAAGGCGATCCATTGCTGCCCTCTGAAACTCCCGCAGAGTCAGATCTTTTGGTCAGGGAGTTAAGCCCTCTAGCGTTGAGGGAGCCAATCACCAACTCACATCGCAAACCCAGTACTCTGTTCTGACAACCCATATGTTTAATCCCGAACTGAGATAACCAAAACACAAGAATCTACCAAAATGTAAACTGTACGGATCCCTAACCTGAACAGCTAGAGCTTCCAAGAACACCAAAACCCACTGGAGACACTTAATCCCCCCCTCATCCAGCCCCCATACCCTCACTCTCCTCCCCCTCTCCCAGGCTTCCAACCCTCCAACACTGTCCGACCAGCCAAGACCGACCAGGATCAAAACACCAAATGGTCCCAGAATACTAGGACCAGCTCCAAAACACCACAACTTTTCTGAGTCCCCCCACTTTCCAACTTCCACCACTCTAGCCTCCCCCTCTCGCAGCCCATTGCCCCCATGCTACTTCCCTCATCAAGCCACGTACCGGGACGGGCCCACTTGCCCCACCTCACCCCGGTGGAGGCGAAGGACCTCCTAAACCAATAGCATCTCATGGCCCTTTAGGTCTCCTAGGCAGCGTTTAGTTTTTTTGTATTTGCGGGCCCCTGGGATTTTGCGTCTTAAGTCGAATGCCACAGGTGTTGGCCCAGCGCCACCGGTCTCTCCCAGGCTTTCTGCCCGGAGCCGTGAGTCTCCAATAAGCTTGTCCGAGCCACGTCGGATGTCGTCCTCTGTCACCATCAGATACTTCTGGCCTTCGTACTCAAAGGCGATGGAGAATGGGAACCACCATCCGTACTGCGCTCCCTTCTCCGTCAGCCACTTGGTCAGTGGTCCCCACATTCCCCTCCTAGTCAGAGTGAGCGCAGGCAGATCCTGAAAAATGGTAACACGGGCCCCACCATAGTTAATTGAGCCCTCCATACTGGCCCTGGCAAGAACTCCCGTCATTTCCTTGTATTAATGAATGCGGGCCAACACTGTTTAAGGACCCCCCCTCCCACTCAGTGTGCCTTGTCAATGCTGGGTTTGTGCATGCATTGTCTCCGAACAGGGTGCGCAGCACTTCCCGAATAGACCTTCTGATGTCTCCCTCGGTTTCGTCCTCTTTTTTCCAGGAACCCAAAGAAGCTCAGGTTATTGCAGCGTTCCCTATTCTCAAAATCGTCCATCTTGAGCATGGTCTCCGCCTCCCCTCTTCTCCAGTTCAGCAAGCCTCACATCTGTCTGAAACTCAAGGGTGTCCCGTGAGGAATGATTCACCTCCAGCCCCAATATCTTATCCATTTAGTTCAATCTCTAGTCCATTCTATCCAGCCTTTGATCAAGCGCTGTGCGGATATCCCTGATTTCCGCCATGAGGGCACGAACATCTGATTTCGTCGGCTCGGGGTTCACTGCCATGGTGTCTCCGGTAGGGTTAAGCACTGTGTCCCCCCCCTCTCCGAACCAAGAGCTGAGTGAGCTCATGGGAATTCTGCAAGGATGCCTTCAAACTCTGACTGGGTGTAAGGGAGAGCTGTTCCCCCAACCCCTCTCCTTGGGTTCTGCGTGCTCCAGGTACCATGGTCACCTTGCCCGGTACCACGCCATGGGCTCTACTCACCCCTGCCTTGAGGCCCTTCAGGACCCCTTGGTAGTTCCTCCTCCGGTCTCCCTCCGATATCGCTTTGCTTCTTCTCCGCAGGGAGCACCCAGCTCTTTTTGTGCCCCTCGGGACACTCGCACTGCTCCACAGGGCCCTTCCGCTTGTTCCTACGCACTCCATGCAGCCAGAAGGGGCTCCCAGTGTGGGAGCCGGGCCAGGCCTGGGGCACATCTCATCAGTTCCGGCGTCACAGCTTCCACTGACCTGCTGCTGGGGCCTCCCAGTACTGCAGCTGCTCCAAGAGACACCACTCAACCCTTTCCGCTGTGAAGGGGGGGGGGGCAAGGACCAGGATTATTCTGGCTGGTCCCTGCGGTCAACTCTCACACCGGGGGGCGGCCGGTGGGCCACTGTGTGCTACCTGTTGCACGGTGCTGGCCTCTGCATTCTGTCTGCCCTGCCTCAGTGAACCCGCTCCAAAGTTGGTAGGCTGTGACGCCGACCACCATCCTCCATCGCTGCACAGTAGCGGGAGCCCCACTGGAAGGACCGCAGAGGGGGTTGGGGAGGAGTGTCCACCCTAACAGCGCTTGGGCCAATGGGCTGTTCCGCGAGTCAGCTCCTCTGCAGAGCACCTTGATGGCTCCCTGGCACTTTCAGAGCTCGGATTCCAAAGCTTGGGGACCACCGACTGGACTTAAATTCAGGCCGTGGGGGTTGGGGCAGTAGGGTTATCGGTGCCTGGTCCCACCTTTTAAGCTCGCGTAGAGGGTTGAGGGGGGATCAGAACCCACTTCCACCCTGGATCCGGAGAGCAGCGCTGATCAGACCGCCATTAGCTGTCTCCATGGTGGCCTCTCTCAATCCACCTCATTAGTATTCACCCCACCAGGGATAGTGTGGCGGACGCAGTCCCTGAAAAGAATCCTCCACTCCGGTCCCCCCTGTGGCTCATAACGCTGACTCCTCAGCCATGCCCGTATCTCGTGCCTACCTTGCCCTTCTTCAAAGCCTGCTGGCTGTACAGCGCACTGGCAATCCCATGTCCCGACCCTTCGCGCTGCGACCACCAGCTGGGATAAATCTTGGGCTGTGGCAGGGTGACATTCAGGACCCCAGCGTCTTGTTACTGCCTCTGGAACTCTGTCCCCGATCGGTACCGTGTCCAACTTCGTGCCAGCTTTGCCCACTTTTATCTCAGGTTGCAGACCAGCTGGAGACACCAGACTTCATGCGTTGGTGCTTCAATGCTTCCCCTTGGGGTTGCAGGCATTGGTTTCACTGGATGGGGCCTAAGGGAGGTGGGGGCTCGGGTCCCCTTTGTGTCCGTCGGGCTGGGATCAAAGAGGTTAGGCAGCAATCTGCTGCGCACCCCTTAGTGGCCTCCCCTTATATGATCATTTAAACAGATATTTTTAAGGCAGCAAAAAGGCCTAAAATAATGACATCCATGGCCCAAAATAGTAATGCATAATTTGATGAAGAATTAGCTTCCTCAGAAAGGATGGAACACAACCTAGACCATAAGTATAGTAAGGGATGTCACTGAACCATTGAAAGAATGAAAACAAGTATTTTCTTTTACCAAAACCACATTTTGACTTCCCAGGTTAACGCTAAAGAATTGTTTAAGATTTACAATGTGCTAACCAAACCCCCATCAAATCCGCAACCAACCCAAACCATGCGAAGAAATGGCCATTTTATGGGCTTTGAGGGTAAAACCACTTAAATACAGGGGTGAGGCTAGGCATGCACAATGTTGTCTGCCTCTTAACTAAGCTCCCCGGTACAGGGGCCCGCTCAGCGGATTGATACTATGTTATGACTTCATTACTGAACCTGTACCAAAGGGTGGGGAAACACCTTGTGATCTCACTGCAGCACTGTGGATCCTCCTGAGTCTTCATCTCACTCCTGCCGCAGCCATGCTGTCCTGTGGCCCTGGCGCAGGACCTGCAATGAGCCATGCTGCAGCTAGAAGTGGACGGCGCCCAAGATATGCATGTCTTTTGACTTGGAGGAAGGGTCTATGAACATATTTTTCATCAGTGGCGGTGGTCACAAGCAGCCCTGTGGATTCCTTGCTGGGCTTGAATACCTTCTGCTCCCCATTAACCAATGACAGTGCCTGGAGAGGAGTCTCTCTGCTACTTATCGCCCTGCTGGGAACCTCCACAATCCTCTTCCTTGCAGTCCCTCAGATGAATGGCTTGAGGCGGACAAAGAGATGAAGCAATTCTATTCGTAAGCGAGAACCTTCATTTGGAGGGAATAAGCCCAGCAACCCATCTCAATCCTGTTATGGAAGGTCCTTATGCACACACCCAAGCAGTGATTTGTAGGTATGCCCATTTAGTCGCTTCCCAACCACTGTACTTGTATACACATTACCATTTTGGATCTGGGCATTTACAATACAGCCTGTTCACTATAAAGTGTCCTGATTTATTTCTTATATGGACAATAAACATTCCGTCCTCATAACTACTTCCTATATCTTCTCCCCCCACTGATATCTCACAACTATGCCACGATTTCATTAAGCAAACAGGTTACATTTCACTATATTTAACATTCTGGGAAATGCGTTAGGTGTATATGATAGTGATATGATGGGTTATTTATAACGCGCTTAATACCTAGAGGTATCTAAGCGCGGACCTGGGGATCGAACATGTGTTGCTCTGTGTCGTATTGCTTCCAAGGCGAGCTGGCTGCCCCTGAGCTATCCTCTCGAGAGGTGTGGTACTACCATCATCCTTTGGGATACTTCAGATACAATCAGATCTGAATTTACCACTCAGGAAAACAGAATATGCTCCTTAGAAAACCAGTATGGAGTTTCACATACAAATGATTTGCTTGGTAAGATGAAAGCTGAATTACTTACATTTTGCACGTTAGCGGAAAGAGAAACCTACTACATCAATAAGCCGATGATTATGCTGGCTTGACCGCTTAGACCAGAGGACAGTAGGGAGACCCTCTCTGAGATTACATTGCCTGGTGGCAGTGTCTTTACCAATAATGTTTCTAACAATGACTCCTTCACGCACTACTTTAACTCCTGAATTCCAACTCTGAACACATTCTACTGTAGATATACAAAATACATGGCTGATAGCAGGCTTGCATCTCTATCAACTGAAGCTGCAATGGCTTTGGATACACATCTCGTGGTTGAAGAATAACTCTAAGTAATCGCAGCCTTGCATCTGGTAAGGGCACTGGTTCAGACGGCCTAGTGACAGAATTCTGGAAGGAGTTCAAACATCTCCTGGCACCTCCTCTACTCAAGGTCTGGGAATACTCTATGGAACGCATTACGTTACCTGCAACACTTAGCATAGCACCTGTATTAGTTTCGCTTAAACTGAACCAACCCCCAGAATTTGTGAGATCTTCTCGTCCATCATACTTTATTAGTATGAACGTTAAGGTTTTTGCCAGGATATTTTTTTAATGTTTTTAATTATTATATTAATACAGTTTATCACAAACTTTAAAATAAAACTCAATAGAATGGTTGCACGTAACCGATCTAATACATCAAATCTAAATAAAATGCTTCTGATAAATCGTAAAACTAAGACACCAATATTCTTGATCGCACGAGATCACTGCAGGTATAGGTGGCTTGTTCGAATCTGTTGTCGCTAACCCAAGGTATCATCTGCACATCTGGTCAGCCTAAGTTTTTCCGCCAGGGATCTATACAAAGGAGAGTATCTTGTGTGGCTGTCATGGTCGAGAAAGGGAATGGTACCGGGAAGAAGAAGAGAAAAAAAGGAGCAGAGCAAAAAGAAGCAAGGGGGGGGGGCTTCCCTTTACAGACTCTGTTTTGTGGCTCCTCTTGTTTGTACGTTTTGTGTCTTTAACGTACTCTTAAGCCTCGTTCTTTCCCAGCAACTTATTCATTTCTTCCATAAAAAGCTTCCAGAAAAATGTCAGAGCAAAAACTAGCTTCTTTTCTTCCCCATCCCTTAAGTCTTTTAATTCTGGGCAGAAGATCACCAGGTGTTTTAGCGTCTCGTCGTTTTTTAGACAAAAGCAGCAGGTGATGTCTTTCACTTCTCCATTTTTTTCTTCTCATGTTTCTTATCTCCTTTGTGACACACAGGTTCAATCTAAACTTTAGGAAGATCTTTCTACATCAACAGATACTTTGGCATTTCGTTGCATGATTTGCTCTCAATTGCAAATGATCTCATACATGCATGTTGAGCTATCTGATCTGATGTTTCAATCCAGTCGATCTCCCAAAGTTATTTCTTCACTGCATTCGGATTGTTTGCCAATTTATCTTTGAGTTGTGATAAAATCTTTTCACCATTTTTTTTTTTCCAGTCCGTGAAGACGCCAGCTGCATTACTTGGGGCCAATGTGTTCAGAATTTTAAATTGCAGTAGATTATCAGCTCCCTTTGCCTTTGTATACAGTGACAGAGCATTCCACATTACTCGAGCATTGATTGAGGTTGGCCCCAATTCGTACCATATACACGCTGTGGGTGTGCTTTGTGGGAGCTGTAAAATTCTCTTCCAGAAGATATTTTAGCATTGTGACCACAATGTGTATGGGCACCCCAACAAAGCTTCCGCACCGTGAATTAATGCTGGTATAACTTTTGCTTTATAGAAATTCACCACAGGCTTTAGGGAAAATTTTCAAACTATTTGTGCAGAACCGCCCCCTTGAACTGCCAAAGCTTTGCATTTTGCTTTGATTTTTTGAGCCATTGGATCATCCGTGATGTTGGCATTGATTAGCACTCCTAGATATGGTGCCTCGGTTACACAATTTAGTACCTCATTTCCGAGTTTCCATTGAAACTTTTTCTTTGTTTTTCCTTTCAGGTTTTGTTAGCTGTAGGATCTCAGTTTTTTCTGCATTTATTTCTAGGCCATTTTTGTCTGTGTATGTTTTTAAGACTGTCAATTTTCGATGAAGACCTATTGGGTTCTTATCCAAAAGGACGTTGTCGTCGGCGTATATCATCCAGCTTATTTGCTTGCCATTTATTTTTGGTGGGAAAGCTGACACTTCCTCCATTGCTTCTCCCACATCTGAAATGAACAAGTTGAAGAGGGTGGATCCTAAAGGGCACCCTTGTTTTAATCCTCGTGATGTTTTTATGGAGCACGACAGAGTCCCTCTGTGATCCAATAGAATTTTAACATGTGTGTTTGAATGCAGTTCTTTGATCACCATAAGCAAACTGGAAGGGCAGTTCATCTGTGCCATCTTTGCCCACAGCTGCTCCCTGTCGACACCATCAAATGCATGCGCTAGATCCACGAATGCTAAGTAGACTGTTGTTCCTTTCCTTATTGCCTCCATATTTACCGGGTTTTGTATTAGTAAGTTTAGCCCACAGCCCACTCCCCTTACAAAGCCTGTCTGTCTGCAATCAAAGGCTCCTGAGAGTTTAATCCATGATGTTAAGTGTTGCAGAACTTGAGTCGCAAAGACCTTTTCTACCACATCAAGGAGAGCTATGGGCCGATAATTCTTGGGGTCTGATAATTGCTACTTTTTAAAGATGGGCACGATGATTGCTGCATTCCAAGAAGTTGGTATCCTAGTTTTTTTCATTATCATCTTGAAGAGGATCTCACAGAACTCTGCCCATTAGTTTGGATGTTGCTTTAGCATTTGATGTGTTATGCCGTCAGGGCCGGGGGACCGGGATGAACTGATTTTCTTAATAGTTTGTAAGATATCGTCCTTCGAGATCTCGATGTTGCAGCTCTTTAAGGGAGGAACAAGTAGTTCATAATGTATGCCTTGTTTTCTGAATAAGTTCGTATAGTGGTCAATCCATTGCTCTTCCTTTACCATGTTCGTCAGGATTGCTCCTTGAGGTGCTTCCATGTCATTAATGATGGTCCAGAATTCTCTTGTGTTTTTATTCTTTAAGGTCATCATTTTTTCTGCATCTTGCTGTTCCATTATATGTTTATGCCTGTGTATCCAGTTGGTGTACTTCATCGTTAGTCTTTTTTTTTCTTCTTTTTTCTATCGACTGCATTTTTCCAAGGGCACGTATTTTCTGACGTAATTCCCTATTCTTTGCTACAATGGATGGGTCATACACATGCTTTCTAAAGCCTGGCTTCCCACAGCCCTTACTACTTTCAGTATATTTTTGCAATATGGAGTCATATTCAAGGCACTCGCTGTCATGACACATCTTTTTTAGCTCTTTTGTTATATTCTCGATTTCCACGTTATTCAGTCTTAGCCTGTTTGGTCCTGGTTCTAATTTCACAGGTGATTCTGGGCTGTTACTGAGGCTGACTTTCCCCCTTCCAAGCTCATTTCCACGAGGTTGTGGTCACTCTCAATTGTTTTAATCACTTCAAGACTGTTGATATTTCGTGCCACAGATTCTGAAACAAAGAAGTAATCCAGGATTGAGCATTGGTCACCTCTTTCCCATGTTACTTTCGGTGGGATGTCGCCTTGTGTGTTTCCATTCATCAGGAACATGCTTCTAGCATCCATTTCTTCCATCCACAGTGTTTTTGTCATTTTTTGTATTTTTATGCTGTTTTTTAACTGAATCTCTCATCTTTCTTAATTAATTCCAGATTCAAATCTCCACAGATTACTATTTTTGGCTGTGTATTATTCAACATTATCTCATCCAGTATGTCACATATATCTACAAGGGTCATTTCCCCTACTGCTTGATGTTGCCAATATAGGTTAATGATATACAAGCCTGAGTCGTCTTTGTGATTTTTCTCTTGTTGATTTATGGCCGTTACTTGAATATAGGGAGTGGGGTTGGATGTTTTTAAAATCCGAAACCCCCTTTTCCGTTTAATTAAGTTTATTAAGCCAGACATTGGATGACCTTTTGTGTTGTTAATTGTGGGTTTGAGAGCCATTTCATATCCTTCCACGCTTGGCGGCTTTAGAAGCCATGTTTCCTGCAAGCACACAAGGTCCAGTTCTTTGAGAAATTCAGAGGATTTGTTAAACAAGTGCGCATGCCCCTTCGTGTTCAAGGTTCCCAACATTAATTTATCTCCAGTCGGTGCTGAGCATTAGCTGGCTCTAGGTGACGTCAGTGCTCTCGCCATCCATGACCAGCTTTCTTCTTCCATTTTTGTATCCGTCTCGTCTCTGGGGTTACTTGTACCTTTCGTGTTTGGTCTGTCGCATGCAAAGGTTATTTTTATCAATTTTATAGGACTCTCGTGTTATTTTTCAGGGGTCCCTTCCAATTCCCCCTCTGTTCTTTCTCCTTCTTCCGATGTTTTACGCTTTTTGTTCTCCTCTACAAAGGTCTGTTTAAATTGAACTTGTTTTAGATTCTGGAGATTTTTTTGGACGATCTTCTTATTACTTTCAGGTTCCGGCCCTGTTTTTTAATTTCTCTCAGGTCAAAGCCCAGAGCACTCAAGTCTTCACGGCTTTGCAACAGAATTGCAATTATTGTTTTTGAATATATGTGGAGTAGAATGTCCATAGTGTTTTCCTCTATGAACTCCACAGTCTTCAGATCACGAGACAACATTATTTTCAGATACAGAATGTGGTGCAATAATTGCAATACATTGTGCCTGTTTAGCACTAGGCCGTCTTCTTTTGAAATACTTCTTTCAATTAAGAGGCAGTTTCCATTCTCAACGTTATTGCTCTTTTCACCTTTTTTCCCTCTTTTTCCTTCTTCCTCTTGTCAACTCTCCAATCATTCACTGGATCTTCCGTATTCACTATCTTTCGTCTGTTGTCATTATTTACAGCCTCGTCTTCCCCTCCTTCATTCTCTCGATTTTTCTGTAATTTGTTGAAAATGAGTTTTGATTGTTGTGTTTGCGTTTTCATACTAGGCCACTGACAGACAATTGTTTTCTCTTCTTTGCTCAACTGTCAGGAATGTTATTGGGTTCAATTCCTTTCTGCCCTCTACTTGTTTTTCTGTGAGGGACTTCTTGGGATGGGTTACAAGTGTACATAAACGAGTTGAGGTTCCTTTTTGAGGTTCCAGAGCAATTTCTCTTTGGGGTGTCTGGCCATCTTCTTCGGACTCAGAGCATCGCACTGTTCGCCCCTCTAAGGAGCGACCAGCTTCATTGATATCCTCGTAGTCTATTTCATATGTAGAGAAATGTAGTAAGTCCTCTCTCGATATTCCATCTTTTTCTTCCTACTCCTTTCTGTTGTTGTCGTTTGTGGACTTGCTATTGAGTTCTCCTTTTTGCTGATTTGTTTTTGAGTTATTTTGTTTTTCTGGTTCCTTATTTTTAAGGGTTTCTGTTTGTATTGTAACATTTAAGGACCCTTAGAAATTTACAGGAGCCTTTTGCCAGTGTGTTTACTAAGTGGCATGTTTTTTGTTTTCTTTTTGCATTTTCCTTGCTTTAAGGCCACCCCTTCCCTATATGGGGGGGTGTCTTTTTTTCCTTTTTCAAAGATTGCATAGGTTTCATTAGGTTTTATCATATGATTCTCCTTGTTCCTTAATTTTGAGTTAGGACCAGGATCCGTACTTGTTCCTTCTGCGTTTGCTGAGGTTGGAGTGGCTGTGGATTCTACTCCTTGACTGACTTCAGTGGTTGTATTCCCCATTTTTATTTCCAGGGATTTTTGACTCTGCTCCTGATTTTCTTGTGCTTCGCTCTTGTTTATTGCTCCAATTGCCGAGGCACCCTCTCCACTCGTTGAGCTTATATACTGTGTGTCGTCAGATCTTCCTGGACACCTCGAGTCTACTTGTTTTTCTGTGTTGGGGTGTTTGTCATCTAATTTCGTCCATTCATGCAACTTTTGCCGTTTGTTCGCGCTTCAGGATTGCCAAGGCTTCCCGTGCAACCTCTGCGAGTAGTCTCTTATCTTCCCCGTTGTTTTTGAATAAGTCTTTAATCATTTTACAGGCTATATAATTTTTCTGTGTTTCATGTTGAGCTTGTTTGCGTATGACCATATCCATTTTGGTCATTTTTTAGTTCATCAGAGCAATTACGGTGTTCTGATCTCTGTAATTTTCATTAAATTGCTCATACGTCTTTGTTAGTGGTGCTATTGCAATTACCATTGCAGACATGATGTTGGGCCTTAAGTCATTTATCACCTTCTCCGCCATCTCTCTTAGTTCTCGACCATCTTGGTGTACTGATGTATTATTTTGTCTGTGTGCTGTCACTACTCTTCTCACTTTAGACTTTAGGAAATTATCTTTGTGTAAACGATGAGTCAGAGGATGAATCCTCTGACGAATATTGTGATTCTGGAGTATCTTTTTCTCTGTCGCGGCTTGTGTCCTTAAGTGAGATCGGGCAGTTCTCAATTTGTTGGTTTTTTTTTCCCGGGATGTCTTTTTTGTGAGCACTGGACTGCCAACTGCGGACTCTAGTCCACCCTCTTCCGTTTTAATGGGTGGTTTTGCTTTTAGAGCCATTACTCATTAATGTGTTTTCACGTATTATTTCCACAGTTGTACCTTTCTCGTTTCTATTATGCAACTGTAATTTGTCCGCTTCAACAGTTTCACCTGGGCTGTCAGATACCGAAGCTTCCTCCCCCAACTCCTCACCTGTTTCTTCCGGAATGGGTTCTGTAAGAGTAGCCTCTGATCTCTTCTGATCCCTCTTCCTTATGGGAGTCTTGTCCTTTGGTGCTCGGGCCTTTTTATCGTACAGATAGGGTCTGTCCCCTCCGGAGGCCACCTTGGCAGAGATAATCCCTGACCGCGGGGATCCCCAGGGGGCCAGTCCTAGATTCAGGGAAAAAGCACTAAGGCAGAAAAAACCCTGTTCCCAATTGGGTTCTGCTGGGTGGCAATTAGAACTCCTCTCTTCCAATTATGAAAGTTCCATTTGCAGCAGGCAAGGAAGTCCGATAGACTTGAGAACAAACTCCTCCGCTGATGAATGCTCAGTGTATCCAGGAGAAGTGGAATAATAGAACAGGAGATATAAGAAGCTACTAGAACCAGTGGTTAAGACTAAACAGAATGACAGAGAAAAGTATTAGAAAGGATAAGTAGGTAAAGAATGAAAGAACCCATACAAAGCAGACCGCGAAGACGAACCATTAGGAAGAAGGAAGAAGTATAGAAAGAAACCCACTCACCAGTTTAGAAATGCTCCTTAAGGTCCCAGTGAGCAAGGCTAGCTCGCAAAAACAGAGTGACGGCACCGGTAGCAATATACCCCCGGTACCTACAAGAATTGAAAAGACCAAAAGTGCTCAAAGAATAAAGGCAAGAGTAAGTAAGCACGGCACGGCCCAAAGCAAGCCGATACCGCGTATAGTGCAGTAGAATTTGGGCTGAGGAATACAGAAGGGAATCACACAGAAGGCGAAAATAGGAAGCCGGAACGGATGAATTTCACGAGAGAATCTCCACACGAACCGAGCGCTGGTAAACAGATACAACGCGTCGGTTTGTGGGAGGAGTCAGCCTATAAAGGGTCGGCGGCCATCTTGGGTGAGATCGGCGGCCATCTTGGGTGAGGACTGGAGAGTGATCGATCGGCGGCCATCTTGGGTGAGGACTGGAGCGTGATCAAAGCTTCCAGCGCTTCCACAGCCTCCAATTCCTGACAGTATACCCCCTCTTTCTCGGGGCGCCCCCGGGTTTGCCCGGATGGAGTTGATGGAACTTCTGCACCAGACGCGGGGCGTGTAAATGACCCACAGGTTCCCACGTCCTCTCTGCTACTGGATAGTTCTTCCAATGGACCAGATAGTACAACCGCCCTTTGCGGTACTTAGAATCCACCAGATGAGACACCTCGTATTCTTCAGGTGTTGGTTTCACTCGTGCTCGTGTACGGATTACAGGTCTCTTGAAAGGATCCTCCTTATGTTCTTTGAGAAGGGAGACATGAAAGACAGGATGTATCCTTCTGAGGTATTCTGGCATCCTGAGTTTATAAGCAACTGGATTGATTTGTTGTATGATGGAAAATGGCCCAAGGAAACGAGAGGAGAACTTCCCCCTATGAACCCACTTGGGTAGGAATCTGGTGGATAACCAGACTAATTGTCCCACCTTCCAGCTGGGATGGGCTCTCCGACCTTTGTCGGCCCATCTCTTTTGTGAAAGTTGACTTGCTTGGTGTGCCTCCTTAGCGAGTTTGTGAGCTTCTTGCAAGTCCTGTAGAATCGTATCCAGAGTTGGAATCTTGGTTGAAGGCGGACTGAGCCCGGGCAGGTGTTGAGGATGGTAGCCATAGGTACAATAGAAAGGACTCATCTGGATCGAGGTGTGAAGTGAGTTGTTGTAGGCGAATTCCGCTTGCGGGAGAAAGCGATACCATTCTTCCTGCTGGGGACTACAAAAACACCTGAGATACTGCTCTAGATTGGCATTGAGTCTCTCAGTTTGGCCGTTGCTTTGAGGATGGTATCCTGAGGAAAGAGCCTTATGAATCCCGAGAACCTGGCAGAGGGAAGACCAAAATTTTGAGGTAAATTGTGGTCCTCTGTCCGAAACTATGGTCTTAGGTAGACCATGTAGACGGACTATGTCTTGGAGAAATGTTGCAGCCATCTCTGAGGCCGAAGGCACTTGCTTGAAGGCGGAGAAATGTGCCAGCTTGCTAAAGGAATCAACCGTCACCATGATCGTGGTCATTCCGTATGAAGGAGGCAGATCCACAATAAAGTCAGTGGATAAGTGTTCCCATGGGCGATCCGGTAAGGAGTGTTGGTGTAATAACCCCAGAGGTTTTCCTGTTTGATGTTTGTTGGAAGCACATATTGAACAGGTAGAGACATACTGACCTACATCCCTTCGTAGGGTAGGCCACCAGAATCCTCTCCGGACCAAATCAAAAGTCTTCCTAATACCAGAATGCCCTGTCAGGGGGGTGTCATGACACCAAGAAAGTATCTGTTCTTGCAGCTTCTTTGTGGGGATATAGAGGGCTCCTTCATGATAAAACAACCCGTCCTTTTCCTGTTTAGTAGATAGCGGAAATTCCGCACACGTCTGATAATGAGGGATTAGATCTTGAAGAAACGAAACCGTAGAAGCCAACACAGTGAGATGTGGTAAAACCAGTTCATGTCCTATATAGGATCCGGATGGATCTCCTAGGCTTCTAGATAAGGCGTCTGCCTTCTTGTTTTCTGTGCCTGGTATGTAAGTCATCATGAAGTCGTATTGTAGGAAAAAATACGCCCATCTGGCATGTCTGGCGTTGGAACATTCCAATTGTTGTAAGACCCGTAGGTTGCGGTGGTCAGTTCGAATAGTGAAAGGATGTGTGGCTCCTTGCAGGAGGTGTCTCCATTCTTGGCAGGCCAGCTTTATTGCCAAAAGTTCCTTTTCGATAACCGAGTAGTTTCGCTCACTACTAGTTAAAGTCTTGGAATAGTATGCGATCGGATGTTCATAGCTGTCTTCTGCCTCTTGAAGTAATACTGCCCCTACTGCCCCCGTAGAAGCATCAGTTTCCAGAATAAAGGGCTTAGTCTGAACTGGTTGAACCAAGATGGGTGCTGTAGAAAAGCAATCCTTTAAAAAGTCGAATGCTTTTCGAGGTTCGCCGTCAAAAGCAAATCTAACACCCTTCTTCAACAAGGAGGTCAGAGGGAGTACTTTTTTGGAATAATTGGGAATGAACCTCCTATAAAAATTTGCCAAGCCTAGAAACCCTTGCAGTTCCTTGATGTTGGTAGGATCTTTCCAGTTTCTTATGGCCTTTACCTTATTAGCATCCATTTCAACGCCTTCCTTGGACAATACGAAACCCAAGTAGGACACCCTCTTGGATTCAAATGAACACTTCTCTGGTTTTACTAGCAGATAGTGAGACTGCAAACGTTGTAAAACTAGTCGGACCAATGATCTGTGCTCAGACAAGGACTTGGAGTAGATCAGGATGTCGTCCAGGTACACCACTACCGACACAAACAGCATGTCAGCGAAAACCTTGTCCATGTACCTTTGGAAGACGGCTGGTGCGTTTACTAGGCCAAAGGGCATCACACAATATTCATAGAGCCCGAATGGGGTGCGAAAAGCCGTCTTCCACTCGTCTCCTTGTCTGATTCGCAAGAGGTGATAGGCGCCTCTCAGGTCAAGCTTCGTGAAGTACTCAGCCCCTTGTACAGCCTCCAAGACGTCCCGAATCAAGGGCATGGGATATCTATCCCGGACAGTGACCTTGTTGAGACCCCTGTAGTCTATACAAGGACGAAGTTCTGTCGAGTCCTTTTTTGGAATGAAGAAAAGGGAGGCCCCACATGAAGATTTGGATTCTTGAATGAGTCCGTTCTGCAAATTTGCATCTAGATACTCTCTTAACGCCTTCCTTTCCGGTAGTGACAAAGGGTACATTCTTCCGAACGGTACTACTGCTTCCGGTATTAGATCGATACAGCAATCCTCTGTTCTATGGGGTGGTAGTTGTCTAGGAATTATGTCCATGAATACCTCTGAAAAGTCCTGGTAATGTAAGGGTACTGAGGCCACTGTGACTGGCTTCTGGATACTTCTCCTGCGGTCTATGGTGTGGGGAGCGTTACACAAGGTCATACAGTGTTTTTCACAGAACTTAGAATTGAAAGAAACTCGGTTTGCAGTCCAATCTATGTGAGGGTTGTGTCTTCTTAACCAAGGAATCCCTAATACCAATGGAAAATGAGCAGCTCGGATCTGATCAAACACCAGGAACTCTTCATGTTGACCTAACCTCACCCTTAATGGAACAGTTTCCAATGTGATGGGTCCGGAAGACAAGGGTCTACCATCAACCCCTTCTACCGGAATCGGGGTGATCTTGGTTTTGGCGGGTACCAAGTGCTCTGTAGCCCACTTGGAGTCGATGAAGTTTCCCGCTGCTCCACAATCCAACATGGCGAACACCTCTGTGGGAGCTTCTTCTGTTAACCATAGGTCCACTCTGAACACCATTAAACTGTTATCTTCCGGGGTATTCACTGCTCTTGTGTAGCTGCAAGGGTGCTTGTTACCTCCCCCGAGACTTCCCTTGCTAAAGATCGGGGGCGGAAGTTTCCCTGTCGACGAGGAGGGACTTCAGTGCATTCTCTCAACAAATGTGTCGAAGAGCCACAGTACATGCATAGACCTGCCTCTCTCCTCCTTCTTCTTTCTTCTGGCGTCAGAGGACCACGGGCAGCTCCAATCTGCATAGGCTCATCTATAGCAGGGTTGGCTCTAGGTGGAGGAGTAGGGTTAGGTTGTGAGAAGCTTCGGTTTCTTCTTCTCTCAGATCTTCTTTCTTGCAGACGAGATTCAATCTGAAGGGACAATGTCACTAGCTCCTGAAAAGATGCAGGACGGGCTACTCTGGCTAGTTCATCTTTGATCTCGTCCTGGAGACCTCTTCTGTAGATGGTTTGCTGGGCGGAATCAGGCCAATCTGCCTTGGCTGCTAGCCTCTGGAAGCGAGTTAAATAGGTTTGGACGTCTGTATTTCCTTGTTTGATGTCTAGGATTGCTTCCAAGGATGAATAGAATATTTCTGGCCTATCAAACCTTTCACTGAAAAGTTCCGTAAAACGGTCATAATCACTCAGAAGGGGATCGTTTCGGGTGACAATGGGTGTAGCCCATGAAAGAGCATTTCCGGTAAGATTGGCTATAATGAACCCAACCTTTGATCTGGCTGTCTCAAAGGCGTGAGGTCGGAAGGCGAAATACACCCTGCAAGCGTCAAGGAATTCCTTCAGATCTCCTGGATGTCCGTTGTATTTGCCAAAGGAAAAGGGCATCGTAGGCAGGTCCCCGCGATCATCCCGATGTAGCACCACTTGCTGTCGGAGGGCTACGTTCTCTGTTCGCAGGGCCTGCACCTCCATAGTAAGGTTCTGCAGAGCAGCCACCAACTCCTGATACTGCTCGAGCGACGCCATGAAGAATCTTGGGCGTTGTATTCTGTCAGATACCGAAGCTTCCTCCCCCAACTCCTCACCTGTTTCTTCCGGAATGGGTTCTGTAAGAGTAGCCTCTGATCTCTTCTGATCCCTCTTCCTTATGGGAGTCTTGTCCTTTGGTGCTCGGGCCTTTTTATCGTACAGATAGGGTCTGTCCCCTCCGGAGGCCACCTTGGCAGAGATAATCCCTGACCGCGGGGATCCCCAGGGGGCCAGTCCTAGATTCAGGGAAAAAGCACTAAGGCAGAAAAAACCCTGTTCCCAATTGGGTTCTGCTGGGTGGCAATTAGAACTCCTCTCTTCCAATTATGAAAGTTCCATTTGCAGCAGGCAAGGAAGTCCGATAGACTTGAGAACAAACTCCTCCGCTGATGAATGCTCAGTGTATCCAGGAGAAGTGGAATAATAGAACAGGAGATATAAGAAGCTACTAGAACCAGTGGTTAAGACTAAACAGAATGACAGAGAAAAGTATTAGAAAGGATAAGTAGGTAAAGAATGAAAGAACCCATACAAAGCAGACCGCGAAGACGAACCATTAGGAAGAAGGAAGAAGTATAGAAAGAAACCCACTCACCAGTTTAGAAATGCTCCTTAAGGTCCCAGTGAGCAAGGCTAGCTCGCAAAAACAGAGTGACGGCACCGGTAGCAATATACCCCCGGTACCTACAAGAATTGAAAAGACCAAAAGTGCTCAAAGAATAAAGGCAAGAGTAAGTAAGCACGGCACGGCCCAAAGCAAGCCGATACCGCGTATAGTGCAGTAGAATTTGGGCTGAGGAATACAGAAGGGAATCACACAGAAGGCGAAAATAGGAAGCCGGAACGGATGAATTTCACGAGAGAATCTCCACACGAACCGAGCGCTGGTAAACAGATACAACGCGTCGGTTTGTGGGAGGAGTCAGCCTATAAAGGGTCGGCGGCCATCTTGGGTGAGATCGGCGGCCATCTTGGGTGAGGACTGGAGAGTGATCGATCGGCGGCCATCTTGGGTGAGGACTGGAGCGTGATCAAAGCTTCCAGCGCTTCCACAGCCTCCAATTCCTGACATGGGCCATCCCCTACCGTGCTGCCACTAACTTTTGCATTCACTAGCATTAGATCTTTAATAAGCTTATCAGCCACGTGGCCCAACTGTTCGGTTGAATCACGTGATTGCATTAGGAGTAAGGTCTCCAGATCTTCTGGACACTTCCTTCCGCCGTCCTGCACTTCGTTTGAAGCAAATACCTCGTCATTTATGCGCCAGTCCTCCATGCAATATTCGTCGGCAGGGCGTGCACATTTTCCACTTTGCGAACCATCCAGTATTATTTGGCGCACCACTGCTTGATCCCCTATTTCACTTAATCCTGTTTCTTTTGTTTCATCGTAGTCCACTAAGCTTGATTCGCTATGATTCAAGATCGGTCCAACATCCTCAATCCAACTTTTTTTTTGTTTCTCTTTTCCTGTTGTCTTTCTCGGCTCCTGTGATTTGGCGTAACCTTCAACTGTCCTCCAAGCCAGGACTCTCAGTTGGTTCGGGCCCTTCATTCTTATCTCCCCATTGGCGAGTTTGCTGTCAAACAGTTTGTTGGCCACATGAATCAGATTTCTCAGACGGTGAAGGTGATCATGGTGGGCATTTGGTGGGGTAACAGGGAGGGGGAGACGACACGTCACCGGCCTCGGGACAATGTTCTCATGTAATGTCCATAGGTTTTGGTCCAGTTTTTCTCCCAAACTACAGTCCTATCTAACCAAGTGGCCTCTTTCTCCCCTTCATTCACACTCAGCATGTTTCCATTCCCCCAACTCGTCCCATCCCTGTCAGCTGTCTCCCAAGTCTTCATTAGGTTGGCCAGTGAGGTTGGAGGGGGCAGTGGCAATCTCTGACCCTCTGCTGGCTTTTGCTGCCGAAGCCTGCTAAAGAGCTCCTGCTCCCTAGCACCAGGTTGTTTACTACCGCGGATCCATTTGTTTGCTGCTGCAGAGCTTCATTTGGTCCCAAGTCCTCTCCTACACTTACTTGGTCAAGGTTGCAATGTTATTTTCCCATCGGCAGTGTGGATTTGGCTGGCACGGAGTTGCAGCGCCGAAGTTGGGCTTGCTTCATCAGTGGTAGCTTCACGCTCGAGCTTGGTTTCTCCATTGCCGTGTGTGACTACCCACACGGCACACCACGAACACCAGGAAAACTCCCCGACACTCTGCGACGCTCTGCGTCTGGAGAGGGATTTTGTATGATCGCTCCTCCTCCAAGTAACAAGACGTGAAGAAACCCTGAACAGACGCCATCAATTGTCGAGAGCCTCACCAAGATATCAGCTACTGGACTACTTCCACTTATGCCACATATCCTGACCAAGAAGGTTTCATTCCCTCTCGATCGACTGCATTAAATTTAGGGTGACTTTTTTGCATCTTGTCAAAGATCAAGCCTCATGTCAAAGCGTTTGCTGCCACCCTGATGCTGAGAAGGTGTTTTGACTCTGTATTGTGGACATTTCTATTTGATCCATCCCGAATCCTCTTATTTCATTAAATGCATTCAACTATTATACACATCCCCTTTGCTAGGGTCTGTACCAATAGCTTCCTTTCTTTGAATATAGCACTCGGCAGAGGCATGAGGCAAGGGTGTCCACTGTCAGTGTTGCATTTACCCTATATGTTGAACTGTTCACTGAACTCTTACATGTGTAACATGGCCACCATGGCCTAAGTATCTTGGGACCTCCTGAGATCATATCCTTATATGCTGACGACGATACTCTATTGTGCAATGTAGATCAAATGACATGCCAGTGTGTCGGGTATCATCTGTGCATGTTTGAAATCGAGCAGAAAAATAAATAGAGATTTGAGGTAGGCATATAAATGCCCAAGGGAAATCATTGGTCCATAGGATATGCCACAATTAATCATTGTAGTTTTGGGGAGAAGGGCCAGAGCTAAGAAAAGTTGCAAAATGTGAAATTGCAGCATCTCCCTATAAGATCCCTGTTGCTCCTTCACCGTACACCGCTGAGAAGCCTAGAAATTAACACTGTATTCTTTCAGGCTGGGTTTTGGCCCATCGCTTGTCTTGGCTGGTCACCCCACCCCCAACTTGGAGGGCCTGCCGCCTCATAGGTTGACACTGCTCCCTGCCCATAGGTTACACTGCTGACACTGCCTGGACTAATGCTACTCCTGGTGCCTAAACTAACGCCGGCCCTCCAGGAGCCATCTCATCAGCTGTTATGGTCTCCAGGCCTGTGTTTTTAGACAGTGCTGTTCACCTCTAAAACCTCTTCACTGGCAGACCTATAGACTTTCAGTGTATGCTTGACATTCCTTAGCAGGATTCTTCTGCTGAGATCTTCAATGATGCTTTCTCAGACAGCACTGGGAGGTCTTACCAGCAATGTATTAATATCTTACTTTGGAAATCAGTTTTAGATCTTTTGTATTGCCATCCACTTCTTCCCTGTTGTACCTGGGGACCTCTGTCAAAAGTAATCCAAAGGAAGAGAAAGTAATCCAAAAAGGAGCGTACACCAAGCAAAAAGTAACGCATGTTTATTGGACCCAAACATCTGGGAAGCACGGTTCAGACAGCCACATGGAACTGAATGAAGTGAGCTGTCAACGCTGCTGACTGCGGCTAAACCTTTTATACAAAATTTGTCAAATTATCATCCATACTGACCTCAAAGCACCCCACCCCTCCTCGAGTTCCACCTTGGGACGTCTTACACTGCGCCTTCTTCTATGTCATTTTATGCAAGCACCGCCGTGTTCAATGATGTCCTCACCCCGGATGTCACCCACCATGTAGCTCGTGACGTCACCACGTTACTTGCGCATTTGGTACGTGTGCCCTACCCCCTGGCAGCGTTGGAACTGGACGTTTACAACACTTTGCTGTGCAAATGCAAATGCACGGTGTTGGGTAACGCATAGAGGGCTTTGTGAGGTCCCTTTGGCCCTGAGATTGGTGCCCCTCCACACAACATCTGCTGCTGGGTGCAACAGACAACTCACCTCCACTGAGGGTCTCTTGACAGCAGGTTTCCTTCCATTTTGAGTACCTTTTCAACAAAGATGATTAGGCAGGGCCTTCCTACATATGATGGTACTGCACTGCACTTTGAGGATTTGGGTGCCCCTTTAGGAACTTATGACCTGGATCCAGAGAGTTCGATTTGGGTTGTAGGATGCCTATGCACTAACTACAGCTTGTGAGCTGCATTTAACTGACTTGTTTACTGGTGAGTCAGATGAGGTTTAATTTTTTAGTTGGGCCATGCACAGAGTGGCTCACTGTATAAGATATTCTGTCCTTGCAGTTGCCAGGATGGGCTCCAAACAATACAGGCACCCTAGTGTCAGATGCCAAACAGAAGGTTCCCGTTCCCTTTGGGTGGGGCTGGGATATCCATTCCCTCCATGTTACATCCATGTCATGCCTAGAAACACTTGTGTACAGGCGTGTTATAAATGCCATATATCATATCTCTGGTCATCACCCCAAGTTGCTTTTATGAGATGGACTATCAGCCAGAGGAAGATATTTGTAGTTCTTCTCTGTGGGAGCAGGATACTTCTGACCATCTGCTTCTTCAGTTTTTTTTATGTTGGTATTGCATCCCGTTCCAGGGTCCCCTCACTCTCCCTCACAAAACCTACTCATCCCTTCAGGGACACATTTTAATCCAGAAGGAGCCACCATCACAGTTTCAACTGCAGGTGCTCTGAAAGAGCTGGTATTCAAGGAGCATTCTTGTTCCCAATAAGGGTAACAGTCTACCACGTTTCCTAGACTTTTGCTTGCTCAGAAATTCCAGAAAAGGGAGACGTTCAAGATACTGGCTTTAGCTTACATTCAAGCTTTCTCAGAAGAGGACTAGGCATTATACCGCTCATCCCGCAGGCTTTATTTTCATCAATGGGAAACCCAGGAGGGTCCTGTGATTCCTCTTGGTAAGACTACACTACCATTTTACTTTAGTGCCCTTCAGTCTGACTAACATTGCTTGGGTCTCAAAAAGATCCCAGTGGTGTTTCATTGGAGGACTGAATGCATTGTCTTTTTTTATATGGCCAACTGTTTGATCATAGTTGGGTCATCAGAGCTAGTTCCTCAATGTTTCAAGAAGGGATATGTGCTTCACTCATTGGGATTTACTCTGAACTTTAAAATCTCTAATCTGTCTCTTTAAAACAGAAAAGAATCCTTGGCGTGGTCCTATGCATTGCAGTTGGAAATTTGATTTCTATTTGTTTCCTTTATACTGCGCAGGCCAGGCAGAACAAAAGGCATCTACACACAGGCTTGAATAAGACACACAATCTAAACTGGCACAGGTTCTACAATGATCCTGATTGTGTGTGTGTGTGTATATATATTTCTGATGCTTGTTAATCTGCTTAGAGTCACATGCTGTGCATATAGTCTGACATCTATTGGTTACCGCAGAGTATTGCATCTTGTCTTTCGAGGATCGAAAGGGGACGCCAACATGGGCGTGCTTGTAACACTATCCCTAACGTGACGTGTAGTGTACCCAAAATCCCTCATGCGTCGAGGTCCCTCAGATTGTTTTTTTTCCGCCAGCTAGCTGGTCGCCTTATGCAGAGCTCTTACCAAATTGCAATAGTTATATTTCCCGACCTCCGGTTATATTTGTTATCGTCCCCTCCTCAACGATTGTTTCCTGAACCACCGCCGAAGACAACGAAAGAACACTCTTCGGCGGCTGGGGCTCCGGTCGACGCTGTCGACCGCGTGGCCGAGTCTTCTGGCTGGCCTATACAGTAGGGAGAGTGGGATCTGGGGGTTTCTATTTTTTTCAAGAATGTCTTTCCTTCTTCCCGCTCTTTGTCCCTTTGGTTTTGTCGTCGCTTTTAAATTCCTGAGTTATGAACAGGTCACTATTTAAATTTTGCCCTTCTGTAAGGGAAAATTCCCATGGAAAGACCAGCACCAGCGGTGCAGTAAGTGTGTTCCCCTCAATCACTACGAGGTGTCCTGTAAGCTCCTACGTCCTAAGACGATTAAGGAGCGTCAAGTGAAATGGTGGGCAGTGTCATGATGTCTACCCCCCGAGGACCCAGACCACGTCCAGCAACCCCGGAAGCAGGCATCAAGTTATCCTAAGCAAGCCCAACAACCCCAGCTAGGGGCTATTTGGGTCCAGTCCTGGCGCCTATGGCGCCAGGCTCATATGGAGAGTCAGACCTGGCACCATAGGCGCCAGGCTCATAGATTAAAACTCATCTAATGCAGACCATGCTGCAAACTTACCTGATGCAGACCATGCTGCAAGAGCTCCAAGCCAAAAGAGGCTTGGAAGGGACTACTTTACTTGGGGACTATTTTTTTACTCGGGCGGGGCTGGGGAGGAATACTTACCTGGGACTACTTTGGAGGCTATTTAAACCACGCCCGAAGAGCAGCACACACTTCGCGTTATTCTGCATCCAGCAGCGTAACGCTCTTCCGCCACGCCCGCCTCGAGTTTGGAGCTCCTAGAAAAAGGGAGAAAGAAGGAGAAAAGGTTAGAACAAGAGCAATACCTTTAATCCTTACCTGAATTCCCGATCCATCGCGCCTCCAAGCTGGAAGAAAGAAGTTATTTTATGCGCGTTGCCTCGCCTGCTGCAGCGCCGCGCTGAACTCACCGGCCTTCGCAGCATCTTCACATTCCACCGCATCCTCCTGTATGTCCCCGCCGCACTCCGGCACCTAAGGAGAAGACAAGAACAGCAAGGTGAGCCAAGGGAATACACAGAGGAATATTAGTTACCCTCCCATAGACTTACCTGATTTTACCACCGGGGGTATCATGATGCCTGCCCCCGGAAGACCAGACCAGGCCCAGCAGCCCTGGAAGCAGGCATCATGCCACTTGGAGCATGCCCAAAAGCCCCAGTTAGAGGCTGTTTGGGTGCAGTCCTGGCGCCTATGGTGCCAGGCTCATAAAGATAAAGTCAGTCCTGGCGCCATGGGCGCCAGGCTCATTATTGATAACTTACTTGAAGCAGACCATGCTGCATACTCACCTGAGGCAGACCATGCTGCATGAAGACTCAAGCCAAATGAGGCTTAGGAGGGACTATTTTGTTACTTGGGTGGGGCTGTGGAAGAATACTTACCTGGATCTTCTTCCAAGGCTATTTAAACCACGCCCGGACAGCCACACGTGCTTCGCGTTATTCTGCTTGCTGCAGCGTAACGCTCACCGTGTTTTCAGCAGCTCCAGTCTTCAGCCACGCCCGCTTCAGTCCTGGGACTCCTGAAACAAGAAGACAAGAAGGATAAAGGTTAGAACAGGAGTTTTAACTTTAATCCTTACCTGAATCCTGATCCATCTCGCCACAGAACTGAAAGACAGAAGTCTTTGAAGCATCGCTTCGCATTCCTACGGCGCCGCGCTGAACTCACCTGCTTGGCGGTACTTCAGCATTCCATCACGCCCTCTCCATCTCGCGGCCGCCCTCCGACGCCTAAGGAGACAAAGACAGCAAGGTGAGCAAGGGGACTCTCTAAGGCTATACAAGCTACCCCCCCAAGGACTTACCTGATTTACCACGGGAGGTACTCACCTCATCTCGGGTCGGCGCAGTCAACTCTGCCTCATCGCCGTACCCCAGCCCCTAAGGGGAAAACCACAATAGACTTACCTGAATCTTACCGAGTGCCATTTGGAAATCTTCGAGTGGATTAATCGGCAACCTGCAAGGAATCGGACAGAGTGAAGAGCAGACATTTGAACTCTTATGAACAATTGGACTTTAGAGTCAATACTGGAACTCACCAATTCCTCTACGCCAGTGAAGTAACTGGTCATCAACGCGCCCCTGCGGTCGACGCAGGATGGAGAGCTCATCCTTCCAAACCATCAGGTGAGACTAAGGAGGGGACATCAAGAGTGATCTGTGGGAAGACAACGGGAGTGGGGAAGGTGGGTTGACACTCAATTCCACGGGTGGTTAATTCCTCTTCTCCTTTGCAGAAGAATATTCTTGCGAGCCAGACAAACTAGGCTGAGCGGGCCAGTCCAGTCAGTCATCTCGGCGCTACACGTCACGCTGGTGGAAATAACAGCGGCCCAGTTCCGGTCGACGCCCCCGTGGGAACCAGGTGAGCGTAACAGGGGTACTATTCCTCTTCACGGGTCAGCGCAGCTTCCACTGCATCTTTGCCGAACCCTGGCCCCTAAGGGGAAACAAAAGTACAGCAAGGTGAAACAAAGGGACTAACAAGCGGAACTCTCCTCACCACAATAGACTTACCTGATTTTACCGCTGGAGGTATTATTCCCAAGACTTCATACTTTCTTTCTGCGCCTGAATAAGGGAGAAAGCAACAGGTTACATATTGACATTATTTTATCGAACTGTGTTGGAAAATACAAATCCTTACCAGAATACTACCGGTTGCCACGAGGAACTCTTCATTAGGATCAAGCTGCAACCTGCAAGGCATCGGACAAGAGTGAAAGTCAGGCATTTGAACTCTTACGAACTTTATACTTACGGCGTCTTGCCGGGAATCTCTGAGTCAATATTGTTCTGGAACTCACCAATTCCTTCGAGCCAGTGAAGCAACTGGTTATCAACGCGCCCCTGCGCTCAATGCAGGATGGAGAGCTCATCTTTTCAAACCATCAGGTGAGACTATAAGAGGGGGACATCAAAGGTGATCTGTGGGGAGAACAGCGGGGGTGGGAGGGATTTACGCTCAACTCCACGGGTCGTTAATTCGCTTTTTTTCCATTTGCAGAAGAATATTCCTACGGGCCAAGCAAACGAAGCTAGGTGGGCCAGTCCAGTCCGTCATCTCGGCCCTACGCATCACATTGGTGGAGTCCGCAGCTGTCCAGTTCCGATCGACGCCTCTGTGGGAGCCAGGTGAGTGTAAAAGGCAGCCTATGCTATGTCGCAGGCCGAGGGTAGCTACGCTGCAGCTGCCGAATGTGATGAGGAAATAAGCAACAAACAAGGCTCCAGTTCAGATGCCATTGACCTTACATCGGAGCGCTCGCGCTCCACGACGTCCATCGCTGGCCCCGCAAGGCAAGACGCAAGTCCTGCTATGGGAAATGTACATCCCGATGCAAGGGACGCACCCGCTACTCAAAGCACAAAGTACACAACCGCGGTACTGCCTCGACGGCTCAGTCGAGGCGATCCGAAGCGCCAAAGGGTACGTCAGATTCTTCGGCACCCGCCGATACAGCGTGATCGGCAGCCCTCCCTGCAACCACGTCAGCGGCCTGCGTCCGGGCATTCTGAAAGTAAGGGTGCCAGCACAAAAAGCCACGTGGCCGTCGCGATGCCTCAGAAGAGCGTGCTGATACCACATAAAGCCCCGGTTGCATCAAAATCCACGGCGCAACCCCCTACACAGTCCAAACACCACCTAGTAACACTGAACATTGGCGAGAGTATCGCTAAGATTGTTTCGGCAGCTAAACATAAAGACAGGTCTAAAGATGCGTCGAAACGCCCGGAAGGGCGGAAAGATTACACTGAGAGTCCCCTATCTTTATCTACTACACTGGTTGAGAAATCTCGACGTTCTAGGGAAGAGGCTCATTGGGAAGAGCCCTTTCCTCCTCTAGACCCCTCTGGCTCCTCATCTTGGACCAGAGAGAAGTTTGAAGGTTGCATGGACATGCTGGAAAAGTTTGTAGCCTTTTCTGAAAGGTTCACTCCTAAGAGGCCTTGTGAACAAAGCCCTTATACACCAATAGCAAAGTTCCAAAGGACCTCTGAATTACTTTATGAAGAGGTTTTTGACCTTACTGATCAAGGAGCTCCTATTGACCCCTACCTACAGGATGATGATCCCGGTGATGATCCCACTGATCAGACCCAGGGATGGGGGACGTCGACCAGCCAGTAGATAATCCACCTTTTCTGTCCTCTACCCATACTCTGGACCCTGACACCTTATGTATGGACTTTTCTCCCTCCCCACCATTACGTCAGGCATCACCTGTTGATGACCAGATGGCTTTTAACGCCATCCTAAAGAAAGCAGCAGAACACTTCCAAATTGTCACGCAGGAGGCAGTGCCAGATTCAGATTTTGTGAAGACGTTTTAAAGGAGAAGCCTCCTGTCAGCCAGTCTATCACATTACTTAATTCCATTAAGAGGCGCATTGCCCCTTCATTATTAACACCCTCACAAACCAGGGCTGTTAATTCCATGGGTGGAGAAGCTTTTTCAGCCTTCCCGTCAAACCTCAGAAGTTTTGTATGGTAACACTGCAAGAGGTAATTCATCTGCTGATGCAGGGGGATTACATGCCAACATTGGACATGAAAGATGCATACTTTCAAATTTCAATGTTGCTGGCACACAGGAAATATCTAAGGTTCATGATAGTGGACAAGCACTACCAATTCAAGGTCCTTCCCTTCTGCATTGCATCAGCCCCAAGGTTGTTTACAAAGGTGCTGGCAGTGGCAGCTGCACACCTGCGCAGGCAATCCATCCCAGTTTATCCTTACCTCGACGACTGGCTAATAACAGGGGATTCCTACGGAACATGATTGTCGAGTACGCAAAAGATGAGAGACCTCTTATTCAGTGTAGGATTCTCATAAACGAGAAGAAGTCCAGCCTAGACCCCAGCCAAGTCGAGCAGTTTCTGGGGCCCCTAATTCGGACAGAAGATGGCCTTGTCTTCCCCCTCCGAGAGGGTCGATGCATGCTGTTTCAGATCCCTCCGTATGTAGCCAGTCTGAGAAAACTAAAAAACAATGGTGCACTGTGTTACTGAGGTGCATTTGAGAAACTACAGCAAAATTGCTATGCTATGGGACAAACCAACATGAAAAGAGACACAAAAAGAAACACGGTAATCGGTTCAATTTGAAACCTAATACACTTTATTCATGCCTTGCATTGTATGATAAAACCACTGCAAATTACTACATAAGCAAGCAAATCAGCACTTCTCTAAGCATATGTGCAACTAGCCCAGCCCCTCCAACTTCTCCTAGCAATGCTTCAGACCAGCTGAGCCTAACCTACTGTATCTCTAGCAATGCTCTCTCAGCATTAGCAAATGGCAAAACCCCTACTAGCATTCAGCATTTCTGTCCCCACACAGCTCTCTCAACCCCTAATGAGACCGCTCCCTTCCCCACTAGCTCTTTCGAATCAGCAGTTCCCCAACCACACACTCGTGACTCCCCTTCTCCTGCTGCCGTCTCTAATGCAGACCTAATGCCGTGTCCCTCATGCAGTGTCCCCATGCAGTCTGCATACAGCGTCTGCAGTCTCCCAAGTGGTGCGCATGCAGTATCCTAAAGCCTAACAGAACAGCTACTGTTCACACATTTCAATGACGCAAATGGCAGTCTGTTCATTTCTATGGCTACGTGTGCATGATGCATACAATTTCACCAGCTTCGCACATATTTTGCAACAATCTGACTTGACATTTAGAACAGGACAGATGATCATATCGTCTAAGAATCCTGTCTTTTGCTCGGGACATGGAGGCATTCTATTTGCAAACCCAAAACAATCTTTCTCCGCAGTCAGCGATTCAAACAGAAAATCACATTCTCTCCTCCCTGCTCTATGCCAGCCAAGGCCATCTTCCTAGGCCAAAGAGTTACTGGCAAAAACAATTGTTATCATTCCATTCCACACTGTGCGAAAACAATCCTTCCGCACATGGCGAAACTCATCAGAATGGACAGAGGCAGAGCACATTTCTCTCTAGTGCCTAAAAGCACCTAAAAACACTCATTGTGCTATACTAAAATGACAAGTGTACATAAATCACATGGCTTTCAGCAAACATGGAACCATTATAGCTTAAGAAAACGCCATAGTGTTAATATGGCCTATTTGTAGATGAATGCACAGATGAATGCATGGCACAAATGCATATGTGAACAAAATGGAATGTGTTAATCTCATGATAACTCCTCATGCACAAATTCCAGTTTTCACAAGTCGAGAGGTGATGGTACGCAAGGCCATGCGGCTGGTTCCTCATGCACCTTTACGCATGCGTCCCATGCACGAGTGACTCAACGGCCAGTGGTGTCAGGCCAGCGGACAATGGGACGATCTAGTGGTTGTCTCATCAGCCCACATTCTCTCTCTGCATTGGTGGTCGAGTGAAATCCTTTTGAAGGGGAAGACCTTCACCACCCCGCAGTAGAAGCCACTTTTGCGACGGACGCATCTCTCACAGGGTGTGGGGGCTCACCTTCTTCAACAGACGGCACACAGCGTTTGGTCCCCAGCAGTAGCATCCAACCACATAAACCTGTTGGAGGTGTTAGCAGTGTTCAACGCACTGAAGGCCTTTCAAACACAGTTCCAGGGGAAGATGTTCCTGATCCTCACTGACAGCACCACGGCCATGTACTACCTGAACAAGCAAGGGGCCACTTACTCTCCAGGGCTATCCAAACTGTCCCAGAACATTTGGAAATGGGCTCTCAGACACAAGATGTTCCTGTTGTCTCAACACGTTCCAGGGAAACTCAATCTTCTAGCGGACGTGCTCAGCAGAGACTTCCCTCTGCCCTTAGAGTACGAATGGCGACTACACGAAGACATAGGGCCTGATTCATGGAAGTGTTTTATAATGGCGCATTGCCATAGGAAAATGTTCTGTGAATCAGGCCCTCAGTCTCCAACATCTTCGCAGAATGGGGGTTCCGAGAGATCGACTTGTTCGCAACTCAAGAGAACGCACAATGCCAAGATTACGCCTCCAGGTACCCTCAGAACCGATCCAAGGGGCAAACGGTCTCTGGATAACATGGTCAGGGAGATTTGTTTACGCTCCCCCCCACCCCGACTCCCCTACTCAACAAGATTGTGCACAAGATGCACCAGGAACCAGTCACCATGATATTGGTAGCCCCAATGTGGGCCCGCCAACCCTGGTTCTCCCATCTGATGGAGATGTCTCTCTCTCTCTCTCTCTCTCTCTCTCTCTCTCTCTCTCTCTCCTCCGATGAAACCTCCTTGCCCATACAATGTTATCTCAGGACAAGGGGGAAACACTACAAACTGCAAACTCTGAATTTAGCGGCCTGGCTCCTGAAGTCATACAGTTTGGGCATCTCCAACTTCCTCAGAGATGCATGGACATACTTACAGAAGCAAGAAAGCCTAACACCAGACATTGCTACTCCAATAAATGTAAACGCTTCGTCATCTGGTGCAATTCCAAGAGCATCGATCCCACTGACTGCTCACTTAACCATATTGTGTTTTACTTAACTCACTTTCTAGACTCGGACCTGGTTTATAATTCCCTGAAGGTTCACTTAGCTGCACTCTCAGCATACACTAGGTCCCAACAAAAGGCGTTGTGGTCGAAGATCCCAGTTATGAAGGCTTTTATGCAAGGGGCTAAGAGAATTGATTCCCCCCCCATTTCGCCCGGCTGCTATTCCTGCTTATGCATAACTGACACAAGCATATGGTTCATCACTGATGTATACTGACACATGCCATTATGCCTCTAACTGCTAGTCTGTATACTGCATCCACCGCTCTGATTATTCACATAATGAGCGATCTGTAAAATTGTTTGTTCTTCGCTTAATTTCTCCCACTTGCCCTATTCCAACTAGCCCCCGACAGCTCTGTATACTAACACACTGCCCCTCAGCAGTTACGCAGGTGCCTGTGGCCGCAAATGTTGGGATATATTCAGCATAATGCACATGTCTAACTCCCCATCTGATTGTTGTCTACTGTACTATGGTCTCTCATAAGAGAGAAGAGGTCTTAAACTTGACCCCTGCTTATGCGAGCCTACTAATTGAAATTGATATCTGTATCTAGCCTGCCTATACTGTGACATATGAAACTGCTTATAGCCAGATAACTGTACCTAGTTCTGCTACATTCTGTCAGTTGTTACTGCATTCAGCCTGCTAATAGAATAATTACAGCCTATCTGCACTCTGACTCAGGAATTTGCAGCTGCCCATTAACTGGACCTAATCTATCGATGTCCTGCTATCTGAAACTGCTCTTAGCCTGATAGTCGCATTTAGCCTGCCTGTACTTAGCCATTTTAAATTGTACTCTAACAGTTGTATTCCGAGATTGCACCTAGCCTGTTTGTCACACAGTTAGGGAGAATTCTTTGTTTGGGCTGAATTTCCTAACCTAGTGAGTCCCCCAGCAGCTTTGCTGGATTTCTGGAGTTAGTTTTTTTCTCCTGCCAAGAGTGAGACTCTTTTCCTCACACTCTTGGACATGATTTGAGGGGTTCCTTTGACTGTTAATGTGTTTTATGGGCTATGGGATCTTTTACTCCATAGGGTCTCATGTGTTTTTACTATGTGTGTTAAACAGCACCCTCAGTGCAGTGACACAGAGGTGTCATAGTGACACCCCACCATAGACTCCATACCCTGGGACTGACTACTGTCTCCCAGGGCATGTAAAGTCACCATTGGCTTTACTAGTCCCAAATTATGAACAGAAACCAGTACAAACCATCATATTGTGGACGTACTGGTCGGGGCAATTCGATTGCCCCGGGGTCTGTTATTCGAGGGGGCACGTCTCCGTCCCCCCTGATCGAGTTTTGGCTGGTGGCAGTGGATACTACTTTTTATATTCGACCGCGAATATATCTCTATGGGATTTTCCCATTGTTCGAGGCTACCAACGTTAATTATTTAATTCCTATAGCCTCGAACATACCGCCGTGTTATTTATTTAATATTAATTCACCGGTTGGTATTTATTGCCAGAACTCGATTCTAAAATGGCGTTTGTGTTCTCTTCTGCGACTCCAACTCAAGTCGAGCCCTTTGTTCCACTTTTTGGCGGGCTTCTCCACAGAAGCCTCCAAAAGTGGTGCACTCTGTCTGGGTACCACAGGGGGTGTTGGAGGGGGTTTAGGCACCCTGGACTGAGTTGCCTTGGCAACTCAAGTCGCACTCTTGTGTGATTGGCCCAAGTGGTGAGCCGGCCGGCTCACCACTTAGCATGTTTGATTGACAGCTAGGCTGAATGAATGGGGGTTTCTTGCATAAAAGCAGGGCTTTTGGGACTGGAACTTCAAAAGTCGCCAAAGGACCTGAAAATCCGAAGAGGGAGAAGCTGAGCCGACCTGCAACGACGACACTACTGGTGGAGCCCTGCTGAACCGTCTCACCACTTCCCGACGACAGAGGAGATCTTCTTGCGGAGAGTCTCTTCCCCTTGAGCTGGTGGGGACAACCAGTTCGCTTTCCTTTTCACCTAACAGGACGTCTAGTGGTCGAATTGCCCGTGCCAAGCACTCCGGCAACCAGATAGCCACTTACCACTGAACTGCAAAAGAAAGGACCGCTCCTTTGAATCGAGAAACTCCGTGGCTGGTTTCTTCCCTGGCAGCACAACGACCTCCTGCTTTCCTCCCCGACGAGATCTTCTCTTCTGCCGGACGAAGCACTGACTCGCAACCGCTGCCAGGAACAACTGCCCCCGCTGGAGTGTTCTCACCATTTCAAGGTACTTTGTCCGCCTGGCCTCCCTTTCTATAGATTGCTACAAGGTGACAGTAAATCCTTAACCTTCTAGACTGGGCTGGCCTCTTGACCATCTAACTGGTCCCTTTCTTTTGGTCCAACTTCTTTCTGAACCTTTTCGAGACTTTTGTGCACTTTTCAACCGTGTTACCTTGGACTCGTTCTGATCCTCTTAAAGTGGATCCGGCTATCTGAACTCTAAATTCACGGTTTGATTCTGCCTTCCTCTCTTGCTGTGTTCTTTTGAAAGTGTTGGGATCTGTTTCAATTTATGCTCTGCCTTTCTCTCCCTTTTAAACCGAATTATTAGAGTGTCATCTGCGTTAAGCGCACACCGCTGTCTGAAAATAAGTGGGGCTTTACTTAAGACTTGTATAATATTCTTTTAAGGGAGTGTATATACTTGAGTGACTATGTTTTTGAACTTGCTTGAGATTAGTGCCAGTGTGTTTTCTTAGATGTGTTTTTAAATAAATAATTATATATCTTTTACACCAATGCTCTGGTCAGTGTTTGCTTGTTCTACTCTGTTTACCTGCCCTATTGTGTATGCTCTGTATACTGCCTAACTCTTCTTGAGAGAAGTCTGACTGCTCAGCCACAGCTACCAGGTAAGTCTGGGTGGTGCAGACTGCTACCAATTGGATTTACTGCTAACTCCTGTAGTCCTAAACTTTTTGCAGTGGTCCCTAAGGGAACTGCACAGGTTTCTGCACAAAAAAAACACCTAGCCTGCTTCAACTCAGCCATTTAGCATGTACACCTTGGGTCTAGGTAAACGTACCTAAAGGTCACCTTGGATACTACTGCACATTACCTTCTCCATCATACCAATAATACAAATACTTAGTTTGGCCACCAAAGCTAACACTTTGAGCCATTGCGCCACAGAGCCATCTCCCACCCATCTCACCTACCCCATCATGCTCGACACACAACCACTGAACACAGGATTCAAAATGAACCAATATCCAGATAGTACTCCCACACAAAGGCCATGTAATACTGTAGACAGAAACCTAAGATTACGCGCTCGCCTGTCCAAATTTTATGAGCCACCAGCTAGGAAAATTGAATTACTAAATCTCCCAAAAACTCTGTCACCCTTGAAGGTTACTGCAGAATCTACCAGGAAATATTCCAATCCCAATAGACCCATACTAAATGGCACCAAACAGACCACTAAAGATAGACATAATACTACCTGCCCTATCTTAGAAAGCCACGAACCTTATCTTAAAGGAGCGCTTATAAACGCCAGGTCTCTAGTCGCACACGCAACAGAGATATCAGATATTATTCTTATAGACAACCTAGATTTCCTGGCCATCTCAGAATCCTGGCTACATGATGCAGCAGGCCCTGCCCTATCATTAGCAGTCCCGGACAACTACACGATTCTACGAGCTGACTGACATACTTCCCGAGGCTGAGGCCTAGCAATTATAGCTAAGATCAGTCTAGACATGAGAATTATCATAACCACCACTATGAAATCCTGTGAATGCCTCACGGTCAAATTAGCCACTGCTAACTCCCAAACACTGAACATCATCCTTATCTACAGACCACTAGGTCCCATTGGAACCTTCGAGGAGGACATTTCTACTTCCCTGTCCAATAACCTAAAATATACATCCCAAACAATAGTGCTAGGTGACTTTAATCTAGGCTATAATGACACCAAGGATATCCAATCTACAGTGATTGCCCTGACTTTGAAAGAGCTGGGATTCTCCCAGAAAGTTAACTTACCCACCCACAATAAAGATCGTATCCTTGATTGGATAGCTGAACATAACTGCGAAATAAATATCACAGAGTCCGTACCTCAGATTTGGACTGACCACCACCTGCTATTATTCACAGTGACGACTAACCCTGCTACTACCCAGTCCTCACTTGCCCCACCCTTGCCCACCAGGAACAAAAAACTCAGGACAGCGGATAATTTGATGCCCGTCATAATACCTAAACTGAACTCATTCCCAGACATTACAGATCCTAATGTGTTAGTTGAAAAGTACAATGAAGCTATGAACTCAGCCCTCGACCACATAGCCCCGCTCAAACGAAGAAACAGCAAACCAAAAAAACACCTCAACTCATGGTACACGCATCATCTAAAAAATCTCAGGCTGACTAAAAGAAAATTTGAAACCATTTGGAGACTTTTCCCATCAGTCGAAAACAAACTCAACCTCTCCAGAGCCTCCGCCCTATACAAGAAAGAAATACTATTAGCCAAACAAGAAACTTATAATACCAGAATATCTCAATCGAAATCTAGCGTCAGAGAATTGTTCAGCATTCTGAAAGAATTGGAAACTCCCATTGTGCCTCAAGAAAACTGCATCAAGGATAAAAATTGGTGCTCTAGTATACAACTTGCCTTAACAAATAAAGTTGCTAACTTACAAACTAAAATTGCTCTCAAGAAGGCATCCCTAACGCCCCACATCCCTCAGAGCTTAGTACCACCACCACAGCCTAATCAAAAAGCCCGATTTTGCTTCTCTAAGGTATCGACCATTGAGGTAGAAAAGGTCATTCTGGGACTTAAACCGTCAAACTGTAAAGGTGATCAATGCCCAGCACAACTTATCAAAGATGCTGCAAGAGAACTATCGCCATTTATAACCAAACTCATCAACTCCTCCTTTACCACAGGCACAGTACCGAACAACCTAAGAGTCCTGGGTACTACCATTCTTAAAGGAACAAACCCTCGACCCGGCCATTGCCACAAACTTCAGGCCCATCACGACTGTGCCCTTTCTTCTAAAAATTCTAGACAAAGTGGCCTACTTGCAAATACAAAACTTCCTAGAATCCAACCACTTACTCGGAACCCGCCAATCTGGATTCCGCCCGCAAAACGGGACTGAGACAGCCCAAATAGACAAATGTAGAGATAATGGCCAAGCAGCCCAACTCCTCCTTCTGGACCTATCGGCGGCATTTGACTTAGTTGCACATACAGTCTTATGTAGCCACCTGGACTCTGCAGCCCATTTTTCAAAAGAGGCTTTAACATGGATCAAGTCATTTCTGAGTAACCGGACTACGAGAGTCTTCGCTCCATCAGCCTCAGTAGATCTGATCCCTATAACCTGCAGTGTACCACAAGGATCCTGTGTGTCACCTACCCTCTACAATGTCTTCACTAAACCCCACTTTCACGAAATGGATCATCTGCACCAACTACGCAGACGATACCCAGATCCTCCTCCCGCTCTCAGGAGTCTACGCCAAGGATCTAGCTCTAGTGAACAGAATCTATAGCATCGTTCAGGCATGGATGGCCACCCATGGCTTATGCCTGAACCATGATAAAACCGAGCTTATCATCCTAGGCACACCAACTTATATATCCAAACTCAACCCTGATTATGCCAACTTCATTATCGATGGGAACAATATAAAAGTAGCTAACGAAGTAAAAACCCTAGGATTCTACCTAGATGCCACCACAAACTTTGCCAAACAAGTTAACTCTCTTGCCTCTGCTACGGCATACACAGGCAAACTCATCAGAGCTAGCAAACAATTCCTCTCCACGGACAGCTGCATTACACTTGCCAGAGCCCTTATACTATCCAAATTGGATTATTGCAACAGACTCTACATTGGGGCAAATAAACAGACCATTCACAAAATCCAAGTCCTCCAGAACAATGCCTTGAGAGCAGCACTCAAGATTAATAGAAAGGAGCATATATCCTCTATAAGAAGAGAACACAAATGGCTTTCCACTTTTGATAAAATTCAACTTAAGATCGCCTCCCTCACCCACAAATGCCTCAATAATAAAGCACCACCCTACCCCATGGACAGGATATGTAAAAGAACCTCATCCAGGCCAACAAGAACAGCTATCGCAAACTGCCTACAAGTTCTGCGCTTCAAACTCTCCACTGTAGGAGGACATAGTTTCCCAGTCAAGGCTGCGCAGTTATGGAACTCCCTCCCCCATGACATTAGAGAACCTCAGCCCTTCGCTAATTTCAGACAGAACCTAATCAGTTGGCTGAGAGCTAATGACATCTAACCACTTTAACCTGCATAACCCTTAGATGCACTTCCCGGGACACACACTCTCTGATCCTGGAGCTCACTCACCATGCGTTTGAAGCTCCGTGCGCAGCATATCTTTCTGACACTGATGACCCGATATGTCACATCGCACATAATTGTATATTATAACCTCATGACTACGCAGGAAACATGCACCCGGTTACCGATATGTCACATTGTGCATAACTGTATATTATAACCTTATGACTACACAGGAAACATGCACCGTTACCTCTCCATTCCTTAACCCTTACCTGTCCTGTACATACCTGCCCATTGCAACATTGTTTGTCTGTATTTTTCCTACTTATCATGTACTTGTAACTAAGTTGAGCATATCCTTGTCTGCTTGAGCCCTGATGCCCCAGGGTATGGCTCGCCATATAAATAGTAAACTAAACTAACCCGGCTCCCGGATGTGACCTAAATGTGGTATTAACCAGACTTCTGGGGTCTCCTTTTGAGCCTATGCATAAGGCAAGTCTCAAGGCTCTTACTTACAAGACCGCCATCCTAGTGGCACTCACTTCAATAAGGAGAGTCAGTGAACTACAGGCCCTTTCAATTCTAGAACCTTTTGTAACAATTCACAGAGATAAGCTGGTTCTGCACACTCACCCTCGGTTTGCGCCCAGATTTATTTCTAAGTTCCATGTGAACCAGTCTATAGAACTGCCAACTTTCTTCCAGAACCCCACTAACGTGGCAGAAAGAAGCCTACACACACTAGATGTGCGCAGGGCAGTCATGTACTACCTGGAAAGAACTGAACCACTAAGAAAGACAAACCTGTTTTTCGTTTCAGTGGCAGCTAGTAGAGAAGGGGATCCTGGCTCTAAATCAGCCTTCTCAAAGTGGATTATCAATTGCATCACACTCTGTTACATTTTTGCCAAGAGAGATCTGCCCTTCAAGCCTAGAGTACTCTCTACTCGGGGCACTGCGGCTTCCATAGCATTCATTGCAAATGTTCCTCTCGAGTCCATTTGCAAAGCGGCAACCTGGAGTTCTGTACACACCTTTACAAAACACTATTGCCTAGATACTGACTCTAGGTCTGATTCTCAGGTGGGACGAGCAGTACTAAGACATCTTTTCACTACTGTTCCTTCTCACATCCCACCTCCAACCCCGGGTGCTGCTCGCTAGTCTATGCACAGCTGTGATTCTAAGCAGATTAACAAGCATCAGAAGACATGTATTACTTACCATAATAGCATTTCTGATGATTGTATTTGCTTAGATTCACATGGGCACACCCTTGCTCCCCGCTCGGATGCAAGGAAGGTAGACATCTTACTACTACTCTCTCTTTTCTGTACTCACTCACAAAAGTCATAAGGCTCCCTCACAGCAGAAAAAATACAATCGGAGGGAACTAGATGCGTGAGGGATTTTGGGTACACTACACGTCACGTTAGGGATAGTGTTACAGGCATGCCCATGTCGACGTCCCCTTTCGATCCTCGAAAGACAATATGCAATACTCTGCGGTTACCAGTAGATGTCGGACTGTGCACAGCATGTGAATCTAAGCTGGTACAATTATCAGAAATGATATTACAGTAAGTAATGCATGTCCTATCTATCTGAGGCTTGTGGATCTGCTTAGAATCACATGCTTTGCATAGGCCAACATCTAGTACAAGTCGCAGAGTAATGCACATGAAGTTTTCAAAGTTCAAAAAGGTAAGTTGACATGGCGTGACTTTTAATGCTATCCCTAGTGTGACGCACCCTGTACCCATGATCCCTCACGCGTTGAGGTCCCTCAGATTATTTTTTTCCACCATTGTGGCAAGTTGTTTCTTAGCGAAGTCCATAGCTGTCTGCTACTTTACAGTTACATTTCTACAAACACTTCTCTTGTCGTTTGCGTGCGACGCAATAATTCGACAGCTGGTATCAAGAGCTTCTCGACAGCTGATCCCAGCTTCCGAACCAGATGTTTCTCTCCGCCAACAGGCTTCGGCCTACACCCGGCTTCGACCAAACCAGTAGGGAGAGTGGGGGGGGGACTGATCCTTTCCTTTCAGCAAATGCATATCCCTATTTCCTGTCCCTACTACTTTGTCTTGCTGCCTCTCTGTCCACCCTCCATTATAGAGCGTTCTCCCTTTATGTTTTGCCCTAAGTGTAACAGGAAATTCCCATGGGTAGACAAACAGAGTTTGTAACCACTGCCTTCCTCGTGATCATCTCGAGTCCTGTTGTGCTGGGTATAAGTTCTTTAGGCCCAAGACCCTAAAGGAGCGCAGAACCAAAAGGTGGGTGGTGTTAGGCAGAAACCTGTGCAGTTCCCTTAGGGACCGCTGCAAAATGTTTAGGACCACAGGAGTTAGCAGTAAACCCAATTGGTAGCAGTCTGCACCACCCAGATTTACCTGGTAGCTGTGGCTGAGCAGTCAGACTTCTCTCGAGAAGAGTTAGGCAGTATACAGAGCATACACAATAGGGCAGGTAAACACAGTAGAACAAGCAAACACTGTCCAGAGCTTTGGTGTAAAAGATATATAGTTATTTATTTAAAAACACATCTATGAAAACACACTGGCACTAATATCAAGCAAGTTCAAAAACACAGTCACTAAAGTATATACACTCCCTTAAAAGAATCTTAGACAAGTCTTAAGTAAAGCACCACTTATTTTCAGACAGCGGTGAGCGCTTAACGCAGATGGCACTCTAATGATTCGGTTTAAAAGGGAGAGAAAGGCAGAGCATAAATTGAAACAGATCCCAACACTTTCAAAAGAACACAGCAAGAGAGGAAGGCAGAATCAAACCGTGAAGTTAGAGTTCAGATAGCCGGATCCACTTTAAGAGGATCAGAACGAAATGTGTCCAAGGTCACACGGTTGAAAAGTGCACAAAAGTCTCAAAGGTTCAGAAAGAAGTTGGACCAAAAGAAAGGGACCCGTTAGATGGTCAAGAGGCCAGCCCAGTCTAGAAGGTTAAGGATTAACTGTCACCTTGTAGCAATCTATAGAAAGGGAGGCCAGGCGGACACAGTACCTTGAAATGGTGAGAACACTCCAGCGGGGGCAGTTGTTTCTGGCAGCGGTTCAGCGGGGGCAGTTGTTTCTGGCAGCGGTTACGAATCGGTGCTTCGTCCGGCAGAAGAGAAGATCTCGTCGGGGAGGAAAGCAGGAGGTCGTTGTGCTGCCAGGGAAGAAACCAGCCGCAGAGTTTCTCGATTCAAAGGAGCGGTCCTTTCTTTCGCAGTTCGGTGGTAAGTGGCTATCCGGTTGCCGGAGTGCTTGGCATGGGCAATTCGACCACTAGACGTCCTGGTAGGTGAAAAGGAAAGCGAACTGGTTGTCCCCACCAGCTCAAGGGGAAGACACTCTCCGGCAAGAAGATCTCCTCTGTCGTCGGGAAGTGGTGAGACGGTTCAGCAGGGCTCCACCAGTGGTGTCGTCGTTGCAGGTCGGCTCAGCTTCTCCCTCTTCGGATTCTCCGGTCCTGTGGCGACTTCTGAAGTTCCAGTCCCAAAAGCCCTGCTTTTATGCAAGAAGCCCCCATTCATTCAGCCTAGCCGTCAATCAAACATGCTAAGTGGTGAGCCGGCCGGCTCACCACTTGGGCCAATCACACAAGAGTGCGACTTGAGTTGCCAAGGCAACTCAGTCCAGGGTGCCTAAACCCCCTCCCACACCCCCTGTGGGACCCAAACAGAGTGGCACCACTTTTGGAGGCTTCTGTGGGGAAGCCCGCCAAAAAGTGGAACAAAGGGCTCGGGTTGGAGTCACAGAAGAGAACACAAACGCCATTTTAGAATCGAGTTCTGGCAAAAAATACCAACCGGTGAAGTAATATTAAATAAATAACCCAGCGGTATGTTCGAGGCTATAGGAATTAAATAATTAAAGTTGGTAGCTTCGAACAATGGGAAAATCCCATAGAGATATATAAAATAGTATCCACTGCCACCAGCCAAAACTCGATCAGGGAGGACGGAGAAGTGCCCCCTCGAATAACAGACCCCGGGGCAATCGAATTGCCCTGACCAGTACGTCCACAATATGATGGTTTGTACTGGTTTCTGTTCATAATTTGGGACTAGTAAAGCCAATGGTGACTTTACATGCCCTGGGAGACAGTAGTCAGTCCCAGGGTATGGAGTCTATGGTGGGGTGTCACTATGACACCCCTGTGTCACTGCACTGAGGGTGCTGTGTAATACACATAGTAAAAACACATGAGACCCTATGGAGTAAAAGATCCCATAGCCCATAAAACACATTAACAGTCAAAGGAACCCCTCAAATCATGTCCAAGAGTGTGAGGAAAAGAGTCTCACTCTTGGCAGGAGAAAAAAACAAACTCCAGAAATCCAGCAAAGCTGCTGGGGGACTCACTAGGTTAGGAAATTCAGCCTAAACAGAGAATTCTCCCTAACAGGTGGCATACGCCATGTCGCCGGAGTCAGAGACCACCGCCTGGATCTTTGAGTCGGTCCTAGAAGGCCTAGGCAGCCAAGACTCTGACTCAGAGCTCAAATACACTACTGCGGAACCCTCCAGTGCCCACACGCCTGTCCCCAACATCGATAGGTAGTCACAGCATGCTGCTATGAGAAAGGCCTTTGGCGACGCCGGCGTACACACACACACACACACACACACACACATACCTCTTTCCATAAGCACACCCCAACCCCCCAGCACTCGATAACTCTGTTGATGAAGGGCAGTGCACCATCGGTTGAGGCCTACTGACATCACGCAGACCGCGACCGCTGTGGTTCTGCCAAAGCATTTACCACATGGCAATCATACTCACTCCGGCGAAGGATGCGCATAAACACTGCGCAGCGGCTGAGGCAGAAACGCTGAAACAGCCGTCGAAAAAGCTTAAATCATTACCATAGACATGCTTCATGCAAACCCTAGAGTTGCACCGGAGAGCAGAGAAGGACTAGTAGACTTATGAAAGATGTCCCTGGTGAGGCAAACGGCTTTAATAAACCACAAGGTTATGTCGAGCGATTCCCTGATCAAAACTCAAGACGCTTATTCATGCGTTTTCGTCTTAACGCATTTCAAACGAAAGACCGTCTTCGAGTTTGGGTCAAACATTCAGATCTGAATCCAGCATGTAGATTCTGCGCCAGTGATGTCGAGACACTAGTTTAGTTTATTATTTATATAGCGCACCGCTAGACCCAGGGGCATCCAGGCGCTTATGTTAGGTTACATAGTGGTAAAAAAGTGTTACAGTCGAATGTTAGTTTTGGTGAGAAAGATAAACATTACATGAATATGTAGACATTACATGCGATGCGAACATTATGGCAGCAGTTTGCTGATAAAATGCATAATGTAAAGGGAAAAAAACAGTTGCAGATAATGTATGCATTGTCGCTCAGGCTTAGTTATTAGGCAGTATACAGATAGCGACATATTTGTGTAATTTGAGAATGAGCAGGATATACAGTATATACAAATGAATTGTCATAAATCTGGGGTTTAGGCTTCTTTGGCCAGGAGGCAGGTTTTGGCGCTGTGTCAGAAGCGATGGAAGGAAAGTTCGACTCTCAGGTCGGTTGGTAGTGAGTTCCAGAGTTTTGCAGCAAGCACTGGGAAGCTTGTGCCGCCTGCTTTTTGGAGTTTGTATCTGGGGATATTCAGGCAGTGGGTTTTGGCTGATCTGGTTGGACGGGATGGTGTGTGGAGTGTGAGGTTGTCTGAGAGGTATTTGGGTGCTTGCTTGGATAAACATTTGTGTGTGGGTGAGAGTGTTTTATATTCGATTCTCTGTGGTATAGAGAGCCAGTGACAGTCGGGTCTGGTAGCAGAGATGTGCTCGTGTTTGGGAATGTTCATGGCTGCTCTTAGTGCGTTATTTTGTATAACTTGTAGCTTGCTGATGTTCTTTTGACTGGTGCCCAGATAAAGAGCGTTACAATAGTCCACTTTGGATAGTACTAATGCCCTAGCTAGGATGGTGCAGTTGGAGGTAGGGAGGTAGGGTCTGCTTGCATTGGTGAGCTTGCATGTGTATGCGGTGGAGGATGAGATGGCGTTGATCTGTCTTGTCAGTGTGAGGGAGGAGTCAAGATATATACCAAGGGTTTTGACGTTGTTGGAAACGGATGTTGTTGCCGTCAATGGTGAATGTCTGATAAAGTTTGTTGAGTTTAAGTCTGGCTTGGGATCCTAAAAGAAGGAGCTCAGTCTTGTCGTTGTTAAGGCAGAGTCCGTGTTTGGCCATCCATTCTTGGATGATAGAGTAAATATTGTTAAGTACTGTATTGTCGGTGGAATAGTCGCCTGTTTGTGGGATGAGTATTTGCGTGTCATCGGCATAGTTCGTATAGATTAGTTTAGTTTAGTTTAGTTTATTTATTTGTACCGCGCACCGAACCCTGGGGTAGCTGGGCGCCGGAGACTTAAAAACAGTTACAGCATGGCAAAAATATACAGTACAGATTGTGAAAAAACAACAACGGCTTAGTAGAACGGGTTACAGGTGGTCAACAGAGGCAAGCAGAGAGAAAGTGCATTAAACGGCATTTTTGTTGGAAAGCCATGTTTTTGTTTTGGCTCTAAAAGTCCAAAATGAGGGTTCTGCTCTAAGGTATGGTGGCAAAGCATTCCATAGTTTGGCAGCTAGGACCGGGAAGCTGGCGCCGCCTGCTTTTTTTAGGGAGAATTTGGGAACAGAGAGGCAGTGTGCGTATGGAGTTCTAGTTGGTCTAGTTGAGGTGTGATTGTGGAACTTGTCTGCCAGGTATTTGGGTGCGTCGTTAGAGCGGCATTTATGGACGATGACGAGGGATCTGAGGGAGATTCTGTCTCGTACTGGGAGCCAGTGAGCATCTTGTCTGAAGCTGGAGATGTGGGCGTTTCGTGGGATACTGAGGGCTGCTCTGATGGCATTATTTTGAAGTACCTGTAGTTTGTTCAGGTTGTCTTCTGATGAGCCAAGAAAGAGGGTGTTGCAGTAGTCAATTTTTGAGAGCACTAACGCTCTGGCTAGTGTAATGCAGCTAGAAGGTGATAGGAAAGGTTTGCAGGCGTTGATGAGCTTATTGGTGTAAGCGGTTGAAGAGGCAGTTGCGTTCACCTGTCTTTTGAGCGAGAGAGTAGAGTCTAGATAAACCCCAAGGGTTTTAATTTCTTTGGCTACTGTGATTAGGTTACCGTCTATGTTGATGGACGCGTAACGGGGGTCTAGTTTGTTTAGCCGGGGTTGGGAGCCGACAATGAGGAGCTCAGTTTTCTCATCGTTGAGGCATAGGCCGTGCTCTGCCATCCAGGCTTGGATCTCTAAATAAAGGTTGTTGATTTTGGTGGAGTCCTCGTCGTAGCACCCTGATAGGGTGATGAGAACCTGGGTATCGTCAGCATAGTTTGTGTAAGTGACACCTAGATTATCTAGGCGGTCAAACAATAGCTTTGTGAAGATATTGTATAGGGTCGGCGAGACGCACGAGCCTTGAGGAACGCCGCAGGTGATGGGGACAGGGAGTGCTGATGCCCCTGGGGAGAAGACTCGGGTGGTTCGGTTGGTTAGGAAGGACTGGATCCAGGCAGTCGCCTGGTTAGAGAAGGCCGCTGAGGTCATCAGATGTTCTGTGAGGATCTGATGGTCGACGAGGTCGAAGGCAGCTGATAGATCTAGCAGTAGGAGAATGGCTAGATTACCCTTGTCCTTTGCCTCGTCCATCTGGATTTTTAGGTCCAGTAGGGCTGACTCTGTTCCATGCCTTGGCCTGAAGCCGGATTGTCTGAGACCCAGGAGGTTGTTGTCTTCCAGGTGCTTCTGTATTTGCAAGTAGGCCACTCTGTCTAGGATCTTTAGGATGTAGGGAACGGTGGTGATTGGCCTGTAATTAGTTGACACCCAGGTAGTCTAGTATGTCGAATAGAGGTTTGGTGAAGACGTTGTATAGTGTGGGGGAAACGCAGGAGCCCTGGGGGACGCCACAGGTCACGGGGGCTGGTGCGGCAGAGGCTGTGGGATCGAAGACCCTCGTCAAACTATTTTTCAGGAAGGATTGAATCCAGGTGTTGGCTTTGTCTGAGAAGTTAGCTGTTGAGGTTAGGTGATTACAAAGAATGTCGTGATTTACCAAGTCAAAGGCGGCCGATAAGTCGAGGAGGAGAAAGAGGGCTAGTTTGCCATTGTCTTTAAGATTGTCCATTTGTGTCTTTAAGTCGATCAAGGCTGTCTCTGTGCCATGTTTGGGGTGGAAGCCCGATTGTCTTAACCCAAGCAGGTTGTTTTTATCTAGGTTGTTCTGGATCTGCAGATCGGCAGCTCTGTCGAGGATCTTAAGGATGAAGGGCAATGTGGTGATGGGTCTATAGTTTGTGGGGACACTGGGGTCTAGAGATGGTTTCTTGAGTAGCGGCAAGACCCAGGAGTCCTTTAGGTTATTGGGGACTATGCTGGATGCGAAGGATGAATTTATTAAGGAGGTGATGAAGGGTGCAAGGTGTTTGACCGCGTCTTTGATGACTGGGGCAGGGCAGATGTTGCCTTGGCATTTGGGAGGTTTTAAACAATTAATTGTCTTCAACCTCTTTAGTAGTGACGGTGGAAAATTCAAATAGGTTGTTGTTATCCGCTAGTGAGGTGTGGGTGTAAGAGATGGGATTGTCCGCGAAGGTGAGGCTTTCTTTCTTGGGCTCGATTTTGGCTTCTAACATGGCAATTTTGCCAAGTAGAGGTTCTTATATATTGGTACACCAGGCAGTGTCTTTGGTGCAAGTGTCTGGTGTAAGGGATGGAGACTCTAGGTCTCTCTTTGGTGTTGGATTTGGCATTGCAGATTCGCTCATTGTACATGTTTTATTTTTGCTTGGATGATTGCCGACTTATAGTTGATGGAGGCTATTGAGTAGGCGTGCGTTGAGTTGAGGTGTGCGCATGGTTTGGCTTTCCGCAGTTTCAATGGTGCTACTTTGTTTATAGCCTTGAGAATGGTGGTGTTGTAAAGGTCTACTAATTCAATGGGGTTGGTGATGGTGGGTTTGAGGTCAATGATGGGTTGGAGCAGAGGGTTGAGTTTCTCAGCTGTGATGTTTTTGCTATTTCTTGTGAGGGTGGGAGGAGCGATGGGTAGGGTTACAGGTGTTTGTCTTTGTTGATGGTGAATGTAATGAGGTGGTGGTCACTCCAGGCACAAGGTGAATTGGCGAGGATGGTGGTGTTGCAGTTGAGGTCTGCTATTCAGTCGAGGGTGCAGCCTTTGTTGTGGGTGGGTTGCGATAAGTGGTGAGTGAAACCTATTTCTGATATGGTATTGGTGACTGTGCTTGCTTTGTCATCTTTATTGTCGTTATACCCTAGGTTGAAGTCGCCAATGGTAAGTATCGGAGAGTTAGGTTTAGTGTTGTTGGACAACAGGAGAGCAAAATCATTGTTGAATAAAGATATTGGGCCTGGTGGTCTGTAGATGAGGTGGGTGGTAATTGTGCTTGTGTTAGATGTGGGAAGTTTGATTGTGAGTAGTTCAGCAGATGGGAATGATTGTTTTCTACGAGTCTGATATTAAAGAAGCTTCTAGCAATAATGGCTACACTGCCGCCTTTGCTTGCTTGTTTGTCTGTGCGGTAGATTGTGTAGTCATTAGGTAAGGCTAGCGCTAAGGTGGGGCCTGCAGCTGCATGGAGCCAAGTCTCTGTAATGGCTAAGAAGTGTAGTTTGTTGAGAGAAATGATGTCGGCTATATCTAGGGCATGGGCGACTAATGATCTGGCGTTAATGAGTGCGCCTTTGATAGTTTCTGTGGTATCTTGCTGTGTTTTTCTGTTGGGAGTGTGTGGGGATGGGGTGTTAAGGGGGGAGCAGGTTGGTGAGGAGGTGAAGTAGTGTGTGTAAAGTGGGTGGATGGTTAAGGGTTAGTTGCGCTTTTGCTCGTGCGTGTATTGGATGAGGTTGAGGTGGTGTGTGTCCTGGATCTGAGACGGCCGTGTCTCAATTTGCCTATGCTGGGATAGGTGTTACTGATGGTATCAATGAGGGTGGACTGTGTTGGAAATGCTGGATGGGCCTTTGTGTTAGATTGGAGTGTGGTGGGTGAGCTGTCCAGGTGAGCGAAGGTATGTGATGGAGGAAGGTGAAACCTGGTGGCTAACCTCAAGTTGCAGGAATAAGTGGTGATGGGTTGAGTCGGCAATGAGACAGCACTGGCAGTGCGCGGTACGGGGCTTCTGGAGCCGAGTCTGGAGTTTCTGCAGCCAGTAGTGCAGGGGCGGTTTGGTGTAGGTTTGGAGGCAAAGTGCAGGATCCAAAGTGCTGGGTTGTTTAGGTGAGGGTTGGAGTCAGCAATGGTAGATAGGGCTGGTGGGCAATAGGCGTGGGAGTGGAACGTCTCGGTAGTGTGCCAGGGGGATTCAAGTGCACTGGAGGTGCTTGGTGGCACGGCCAGGAGAAGAGAAGACAGTAGTGCGCAGAGTCTAGCAAATAAAGAGATACTGTGGGTGGGATGCAGTCTGAGGGACCAGGACGGTGGGCAGAGGATGTTTGAGGCTGACAACATTTTATACTAATCACTGTGGGCCAGATGCAGTGTCAAAGGTAAAGGGCCTCGGGCTAATAGCAGTATAGCTAATGCTAATGCTGGTACCGTGAGCGTAACATAGGCGGGTTAAGCTCCGGGGGCTAAGTTGCGAACAGGCTCTGGGCATGGAGGTGCGCAATAATAATAATGCTGAGTGCCAGAGGGGCTGCGAGGCCAAGATGCCCCTTAGATAGTGCTAGCTGTAGTGGGGTTCAGGTCCAAAAACATGCAATATACAGGCTAGATGCAAGATGGGCTCAGTGGCAGAGATGCATAGGAATAACAGAGCATGCAGGAAGGGCTCATGTGGCTATGTACTCAATACAATGCTGGAGCCAGAGGGGCTCAAATGGCTAAATGCGCAGCAAGCAGGTTAAATGCACATGCTAAAAAACATTGCACGCCAGAGGGGATGCTTGTTTATCTAGATGCACAGTGGAAATGCAGTAGGCACGGCATCGCATTGTCAAGATGTATGGCTGGATATATGTGCGGCTGCAGGTTGAGAGAGGATGAGCGCGGGTCCTAGCGTAGGGATAATAATCGTACGAGGGGTGAAGTGCTAGGGCTCACATTTACAGTACCTTATGTTGGTATCATCCGAAGGTGGTGGGTCTTGGGGTGCAGAGTTACTGGCAGGGGGCAGGTCTGCCATGGACAGGCAAGGGACAGGATGTTGGCCTTCGCTCGGCGCCCCTAGAGAGGCATGCCGGCTCGTGCCTACCGTTGCGTGATTGGCCAGGATATTAGCAGCTGTGGCCAATAGCGTCGGTTGGATATCCGTATGGGAGGGCCGATGGGCAAAACAGTTTAGGCAACGTGGGCGGCCATCTTGGGGCGGGCAGCCACGAGGATCTCTGGCTGGGCGCTCGCGGGTTTCCATGTGTAGAGGGGCATCTCTGTGTCTTGCTGCAATTGGGTTGTGCAATCCGGGTAATTGCACAATTATGCAGCCGTTTCAAGATGGAATTTGTAATAAATGTTAAATCCCTCAAGTGGACCAACGGGCTCACCTAGAAAAGCGGGGGGATCCCAACTTCACCTTTGGGTGCGTGGCACTCACTGCTCCTGCATTGGAAAGAGGAGCTCCAGCTCCAACTCCTCCGCCAACACTGAAACATCTTACCTTATTCTGCCACAAATTACGGCTACTCAGAACTTGGCACTTGGGACCTGTATTGACGAAACAGCTGTCTTTGAGTGCAGAAGACTGGTGGCAGAAAATGTTCGACGGTATCGACTCGAAGTTAACCTTTGCCCTGACCAATTTTCTGAATGAAATAGACATATTACTGGTATCCAGCAGTTGTGATTCACTGTGAGGTTAACACTAACAAAAGGCATTTTTTTATTGAGATTGTGTAAAGTGTGTGGTTGAAGTGATAACTGTGAATCCTTTTGTTTCGTTGTTTGTATTTTAAAGGTTTTGATAAACCAATACAAATTTTTTTTTAAAAAATAATCATTTATTCCTACGTCCCGTCCCCTTTCCTCCATACTGTATGAGCGTCCCTCGCTAGGGAAGGGAAACAGAATCTTTTTCACCAGAAGAAATTGTCTTTCCCTTTAAGTTTCGATGCCCCCCTGGCCTCACTCCTCAGTCATCTTTTCCGCGTCGACGGGAACAGACCACTTCACCAGCGCTCCTGTGTTAGGTCTCCGGCCTTGTAATTCCACGCGCTCTTCCCCGAAAGCTTTTTGTTTTTCTTCTCTGTTTTTTCCTAGATTGTTAGAGAAGCCTCTGTCCTCTGGTGTCACGCTCCTCCCCGGCACATGTTGACGACGGCGGGTTTTAGCAGGTGTCCGGCCTGTGAGGGTTCCTTCCCCACATTGGATCCCCACGTGCTCTGCCTTCAGTGCCTTGGCCGCAACGGCTGTTCCGCGTGCGATGTGTTGACCCTGCGAGCTCTCAAGAATCGTTTGGCCAGGCGGAGGGAGCTGTTTGAGAGATCTCCTCCAGAGGACCTCAAGTCTTACGTAAGGAGGAAGACCAGGTCCAAGGTAGGTGTGCTGTTCTCCTCTGCACCCCGCAAGGCCGACTTCTTCCCTGGGAAGCACCCGAGTGGGAGGGGCCTTCCAGGTCCTAAGACCAGCAAGAAGACCGAAGCTGCCAGAGCTACCCGCCAACAGGCTGAGGGCTCGCAGACTCTCCCGGTCCCACCGCTGAGGGGCTGCAAGACTTTTTTACTGGGGGCATCCCGAAGGGGCTTTGCTTTACTACCGGGATTATTCCAGCGGGGGCGCCTACCCACAGCACTACCGGCGTTGTGGCCGAGGGCACTCCTCTCAGGTCTATACCTGAGGTGCAGTTAAGGTCCGAACCTTAGCTCTTGAGCATGCAGGTGGAGATCGGGCCACCACAACAAGCACCACGCAGCAGGCACGTGGTGCTGGGCATGACAAAATGGCCACCAGGCCAGACAAGATAGCGTCTCACCCGGCGTAGCCTCCTTCTGGAGAGCAGGCATGGGAGCATAGGTCTGGGTGGGACTGAACCACTCCGGTGACCACGTCATACCCGAACACACATGCACAGGGTAAGTATGCAGCACCCAGCGGGGTGCGGCAAGGACCGCCAACGCCTCAGCTACCACAGGGCACGGCTCCCACATCTCCAGGCCTTTCCCCGACTTGCGAGGATAGGTTCTTCAAAAAGTCTTACCCTCATGAGGTCACCGCAGATGAACACCATCCTTAGGGGGTGTTATCGAGGACATGCTACCTCCAACACCACCTCAGGCTCCGACGGTGTTTCTGTCCCCGGTACCGGTCCAACCCTTGTTTCCTGCGCTCCCACCAGTCTTGCAGGCTCCGCCTCCATAGCAACCTCCTGCACTGCCAGTCAGCACTCCCTAGCTGTCCGCACCCATCACGCCTCCATTGGCTCAGACCTGCAGGACACAGCGGGTGACGCAGACAAGGAGGATGACCAGGATACTCCCTTGTCAGCCAAAGCTTTCCACGAGAGGCTGGCAGGTGTAGCAGAATACCTGGGTATTCTGCAACCTCAAGTCGAGCAAGCTGAGGCAGGGGTTCTGGCTGAAGTGTTGACCATTCGCCCGGCCACAAGAACTGGCATCCTTCTGCAAAAAGGTTGTTGAATCCCTTGCCAAGAAGGGATGGGTGAAACCACACTCTACGCACCCTACCAATAAACTGCTGGATGCCAAGTACATGCAGGCAGTGGGAGACCCCTCCTCATTCTGTCGGTGCATCCTCAACCGCATTCATCATTCATGGCTGCAGCCTCCCTATATTCCAAGCCACAGTCTTCGTCGGCGGCCCCAATGTCAGCTCTCCTGGGGAAAGAGGAAAAGCTGTTGGAATCATACGGCAAAAAGATCTACTCTAATGCCACACTCCATCTGTGCGAGGCCAGTGCTGTTACGACCCTCACCCAAAACCCCCTCTGGCAAACCCATTGGCCAGGTGGAGTCAGGAATCGGGCCTCTAGAGCCTGGCATCCTCTTCAAAAGCCAGGCTCATACACCCTGAACAATGTGCTTGGGAACTACTTTATTGTATTGTCAGCCAACATGGAAGCATCCACATAGCTTGGTACCTAAGAACCAAGCTATGCGGTCTAGTGTTTTGGGTGTGGCAGGCCTGGAACTACTTTCCCTGGTACTACTTTACCTGGGCTATATAAACCACACCCTGACTGCAGAACATGCTTCGTGTTACTTTGCAGCTTGCAACGTGACGCTCACCGTGTCCAGCTATTCCCTCGAACCTCGGAGAAGCAGAACCTGCAAGGAGACAAAAGGAACATCATTAGCAGCAGCATCTTACCTGCAGTCTTCATCTTTAAACACTTGCAGCTACTGAGAACAGCTTCCTCGAATCTGCACGCCTCCCGGACAAAAAGACCTGAAAGAGGAAGATGAAGGCAACATTAAAGAAAGCTGTAGAGACATTTACAAATTACGAATTGCTCAAAAGGCTTACCTGGCTGGTCGCCTCTCGGCTGGCACCACTCTGGACATTGCACTCGCGCTGAAGAACACCGCAACCTACAAGGAAGGAAAACACAGGTTAGCAAAGGCAAGACTTTGCAGCACTGCGCATAGCGCTTACTTACTGCATCATAGCGCTCTTAATGCGCCATCATTTACCAGCGGTGCTCAACCAAGCCAGTTTGCTGCGCTGAAGCTCTGCAGAAAAAAGAGACATTTTAAACAAAGAAAGGCATGCAGGATAGCAACAAAACTAAAGAACAGCAATAAGACCTACCTGAACAATATCGAACGGGCCGGCGTCAGTGAAGTAACTGGACAGCACTCGCCCATGAAAGACAACGCGCCCATGCAAAGAAGGCAGGACGGAGAGCAGGCCTAATTCTACCACAAGGTGAGGAGAGGGCGCCAGAGGGACTGAAAGCATACGGGGGTGGAGGGAGGATACTTACCCCAGTCGGTCAGTCTTGAACACAGTCCTCCTGTATTTTCAGGCAGAACCTTCCCCGTAGACCACATCAGGGCAAAGCTGAGAAGCATACCAGCGAGTAACCCAGCTGGGTGGCGTCCCTGTGGATACCAGGTGAGTGTAACAAATGCTGACGCTATGCTGGTGGTAGTGAATCAGAAGCTGTGGAGGGAGATTGCGGACTTCTTCCGAGAGCTCCCCCGTGCAGAGTCAGGCACGCTTCAAGGCTAGACTGGCAGAGGCCAAAATTGTGGCCCACTATATCATGGAGTCTACAGTGACTCACATCGACGCAGCAGGTAGAGTGAGCTGTATCGCCACAGATATGAGGACGGCTTAGCTCAATGCGGCCAAATTTAATCCTGATGTGTAGCAGCGCATTCTAGACCTGCCATTTGAAGGTGGGGGGGCACTTGTTCCACTCCACCACTGACGAGAAACATGACAAAGATAAATAGCTCTCAGACATCTAAATCATTGTCAATCCAGACAACGTTGACTCCCAAGGTGTATAGCCAAAGTCCCCAGTGCTCAGATAGAGCACGTACCTTGGGTGGCTTCAGGTGATTTCAGGAGCGACTCTCCAGACAGCCAGACCGGTCTCCCAGCCAGCACAGGCGCAAGCAGCATAAATCCTCCAACAAGAGTTTTTTCCAGTCCCCCTCCCAAGCACCAGCCTCAGAGGGAAAGAGTTGTGATGACATCATCCAGATTCATGAGTCTACGGTGGGGGCCAGGCTTGCCCTGCACTTCCATGCATGGTAGGCAAGGTTCGCGGACCCATGGATCCTCTCTGTAGTCTCCACAGGCTTCCGCCTGCCAATCCCTCCATTTCCTCTTTCCTCCCCTTCACTCCCACAGATTGAGACAGCAACTCTTTTGGCGGAAATCCGCTCACTCATTACGAGTCAGGCAGTGGAGGAAGTTCCAGCTTCCCAACGAGGTCTGGGCTTCTATTCCCGGATGTTCACCATTCAGAAGAAGACCCAGGCTGGCCTGCAAGTTGTTCTAGACCTTTCTTCCTTGAACCTTTCCCTACCCCTTCAAAAGTTCAAGATGGTTACTCCGGCTCTTATTGCAGAGAATCTGTGTGGGGGGCGACTGAATGTGCGCCCTGCATCTGAAGGATGCTTACCTGCACGTCCCCATTTGGCAGCCCCATCATTCCTTCCTGAGGTTCAGGATCATGGGCTTCCATTTTCAGTACAAAGTCCTTCCCTTTGGCCTCAACTCAGGCTCAAGGGTATTTACGAGGTTAAAGAACTCAGTATCAGCCCCGCTCAGGGCGTAGGGCCACCACCTTTATCTGTACCTCGACAACTGGCTTATCTGAGTCCACCAAGGCAGTACGTCACACAGCTTCAGCACATATACACACAGTGTACGATCTGGTGTTCTCTGTCAACCTCAAGAAGTTGCAGTTACTCCTCAGCTAGTCTCTAACATTCCTCGGGCTGATTTGGGATACAAGGGCAGAGTGGATCTTCCTCCCGGCAGACAAGATCAAGGTGATCAAGAGCGCCACAAGGCATTTTCTCAGCAGAACAGCGATCTCAGCATGGTTGTATCGGCACCTACTCTGAATAATGGTGGCTTGCCTCCTGGCTGTACCACACACAAGACTCAAAATGAGGAAGTTGCAGCTGCATTTCTCAGCCTCTTATCAGGAGACCAGCTCCCAGCTAGTCCTAGTCAGCATACCACATCACCTACATATGGACCGGGAGTAGTGGAGTGCAGAGACCAACCTTGTAGCGGGCAGACCGTTCAGGCAACCCGCTCCGGAAATCACCATTACCACAGGTCCTGGAGGGATGGGGAGCTATGCTGGGCAGTCAGTGTCCATGAAGTATGGTCATGGCAGGAACAGATGGGACACATCATCTTGCTTGAGATGAGGGCCATCTGGCTGACTCTCAAAGCGTTCCTCCCCATTATCAGCAGCAAGTCTGTCTGCATTCAGACAGACAGCTCCACCTGTATGTATTATATCAACAAGCAGGGCGGTACCAGGTCCCCTCCCCTCTGCAGGCTGTCAATCGACATTTGGGAATGGGCACTGACAAACAGCATCTATTTGTCAGCAGTCCACCTTCTGGGCTGATCCAACTTGGAAGCAGACAGGCTCAGCAGGCTGGGGATCGACAATTACAAGTGGCAATTGAACGAGGAGGTCCTGAGCAGGATGTTCCAGAGGTGGGGTCACCTGCAGGTAGACCTATTTGCGACAATGAGCAACAAGAAATGCTGTCAGTTTGCATCATGGCTGGGGCAAGGCAAAGGGTCCTCATCTACCTCCAACCTTCTGTAAGTGAGCTGGTTCTCCAAGCAGAGATTCAGAGAGAGATCTTTATCCTCAGCAGGGGCCTCCCTCTGGTATAGCCTCCCTGCCGCCCTCCTTCTTGAGCCTGATCTCCTTAAGTTCCGGAAACTCCTCAAGACATTCCTGTTCTCTTCCTTCTCTCTCCCTCTACCCTGCTAATCTATCTCTGCTCTTTCCCTCTCTCCCTCATTTTTCTGTACAGCTTGCTGACTGGTATACCGCAGTCTCTCACAGGTCCCTGGTACCCCCACCAGTCCTCTCGCACTCTCCTCCGGGCCCTGTACTCACCTCACCATCACTGCACTTGAGAAATGACCGAAGAGAGGGCTCTCTCTACACTTATCCCAATCTCCAACGACTAGGTGCATGCACCACTTGGACCCCCCCCCAACATGCCCCTCCCCTGTAACCATCTGTGCACTTGCGTGAAAAGGAATGCACCCTACTGAAGATTGTCTGTCTGTTCCCCCCTGTCTTCACTCCTTAATTTCACTTTGAAAAACTGCAGAATCGTCGCCTGACTTATTTGCTTTTGTATCAACTGTTAATTGTATTATATGCACTTACTCTGCCTATGCAGACTATTATCGTTACAGAATTTCAAGGGCTCTGAACGACTGTTGTGTTCCCCCCCATGTTCCCACCCCCCTTGAGCACTTTGAAACACTTGCCTTGTGTATAGGCGCTATACAAATAAACATGACCATACCATACCATACCATACTGGGGGATGCATTGCAGATTCCCTGGAAAGACATGAATGCATAGGCTTACCCTCCCACTCTGATAACTCAAAAGGTCTTCTGCAAAGTCAAGGAGACACAGGTCCTTCGGTTCATCCTGATAGCCCCTTGGTGGCGAACGAGAACTTGGTTCTTGGAACTTCTCTGGCTGATGGAACAGCCCCCGGTACGCCTCCCATTGGGACCAGCCCACTACTCTCACAGCAGGGGGTCACAGTGGTTCACCCCACTCCACAGAAGTTAGCCTTGGCAGCTTGATTCCTAAACAGATCAACCTGAAGCATTTGCACTTGTCACAGGACAACCTGGCTATCATTCAGGGGCAAGAAGTGACTCCACCAAGTGGACGTGGTTTTGTCACTGGGCCAGGACCAAACCGATTGACCACCTGGCTTTCTCACTGGACGATGTGCTATCTTTCTCGGTGTACCTGGCTCACTCAGTGGTGCAGGTAGACACCTGTCATATGTATTTGACGGCTATAGGGGCCTACAAGAACTCTGGAGACGACCTCTTCTACTCTTCCAATCTGGTGGTAAAAAGGCATCTGTCAGGACTGACCAGATTATACCCTCCGGTAAAGCGTTCACATCCGGTCTGGGACCTTGACGTGGTACTGGGCGCACTGGCTCACAAACCTTTCGAGCCTATGGCTTCAGCAGACATCAAGCTGGTGACTATCAAGACTGCCCTTCTGGTGGGCCTTACTTCAGCATGACTGATTAGCGAGATTCAGGCTCTGGTGGCTTTAGAGCCGTATACCATGTTTCACCGGGACAAGGTGGTGTTCAGTACGCACCCTACCTTTCTCCCTAAGGTGGTTTCTTCTTTTCACATTGAGGAGCCTGTACTCCCCATGTTCTTTGCTGGCCCAAAGGATGAGGGTCAGAAGGTTTTGCACTATCTGGATGTCAGGCGTGCCCTAAAATTATATCAGGACAGGACAAAGAGCTTGTGTAAATCGGATGCCCTATTCATCACTTTTGGCGGGTCAAAACCAGGCTTTAAAGCCTCCAAAGCTTCCACAGCAAGGTGGATGGTGGTGGCCATCATGGAGGCGTATGAGGGGCAGCACAGGCCATTGCCAGCAAATATGCATGCCCACGCCATCAGAGAAAAGGCCACGGCCGTTGCTTTCCCAAGACATGTCCCACGGCAGACGATCAGCAGAGCGGCTACTTGGGCTACCCCATCGACATTACTGCAAACACTACTGCTCGGATGCCAGCGCCAGGTCGGACGCTGCATTTGGCCAGGCTGATTTGAAGAACTTGTTTTCTTAGAGGGGCACTGTCCTCCCCAGGGCTGCATTCAGTTGTATTCGCCCATACAGTATGGAGGAAATGGGACAGGACGTAGGAGTAATTATACGTTATTCACTATACGGACTCCTAGTCCATAGTCTCCTTTCCGCCACACGTCCCACCATCCTCCTCCGTAACATCTAGTGTCATTAGGTAATTATAATATTGTTGACGCGTCAAAGGAGACTGAGGAGTGGTGCTGGTGGGCGGAGTCAGGGGAGTGCATGCTCCCAGGACCGTGCTCCCATGCGCATTTAAATTTAAAGGGGAAGACAATTTTTTCTGGTTAAAAGAAAGTTCTGTTTCCCGTCCCAGTCGAGGGACGCCCATACAGTAGGGAGGAAAGGGGACTATGGACTAGGAGTAAGTTAGTCCCTACGGTGAGTAACTCAGAATTTCTCACTCAGTAAAACATCATAATGAGCACTCTGCTCACCATAAACAAGCCTCTCCGACCACCGAAGAATATGTACAAGAATCCTCACCTCTAGATTCTACCCTCAACAAGAAGTGCACTAGGGAGAGTCCCAAGGACATACCAAGTGCCCCTTGTCAGAAAGAAGTTAATTCTGTACCAGAGGTCACCCCTGTGGCACCATCCTCCATTCTGTTTTCCACACCCTGGACTCCTTCACAGTTTGAGGACACTATGGGGAAGATCTCATTTTTCGTGGACTTAAGCTGCCCAGTCCGACTAAGTCTATTGAGCAGCCTCTTGCTCCCTCTACAGTGCCAGTGGCACCTCCTCTTCCTGTCCCAACTCAGCCAACCGGGGAGCCCTCGCAAAGTACACTCTGGGGACATTCAGTCAACACAAGCGGACCAGGACATCTGGATAGATGATCAAGATGACCCAGCCAGGATGTTGACGATAACTACTTGCAGGACCAGGACGACCCAGACCTCGCCTTCATCGACCCTGTGGACCCTTCGGGAGTGGAGGGTGGTCACTCTTCTCCCATTGCAGACTAGCCCCTCTACAACAAGCTGCTAATGAAAGCTGCCCACCACTTTGGCATAAACACAGAGGAATCCAGCCCTGTGGGGGCTGACTTTGTTGAGTATATTCACGATTAAAAAAAAAACTGTTATCCAATCCATTCCTCTCCTGGAGCCCATTAAAAAGAGGGTCTCTCCATCACTGTCTACCCCCTCCCTTACTAGGGCAGTCAACCCATGGGTAGAAAAATCCTTCAAGGCCTCTCCTTCAGATCCCCTTTACATCAGGGCCACCTCAAGGCGGACTCCCTGGTTGTGACCACTACACAGGAGAGAACTGGTATCCCACTCTCAACCTCAGAGCAACCTCTCAACAAGGAGTGCAAAATATTGTACATGTTGGGAAAACATATCACAACCTCTGCTGTGTACCTTACCAGGATAGCAAACAATACCACCTTGTTTGCCAGCTACAGCAGCACCCCCAGTGGGATGAGCTCTCGCAACATCTGGACTCAGAACCAGAAACGACACAATCCCATCTTCTTAAGATCGCATTTGAGGGAAAGCAAAACTCCCAAAACATCCTGAAGAACCTACTGGACTCTTCAGACACCTCAGGAAGAGTCATTGCAGAGGGTACCCTTCTTAAAAGACATTCCAGGCTCAGAGACTCATGATTTAAGCCAGAGACAAAGGCAGCCCTAATTAATATGCCCATCAAGGAGGGTCTCCTCTTCGGCAAAGCTGTTGATGACCAGCTTGAAATTGTAAAAAAAGAGCATGAGATTATTAATTTCTAATAAGCCCTTCTTCCCCAGGGGAGCGTTTAACACACGCAGAAACCTTTGGGCGCAAAACTCGGGGAAAACAAGGCCATGCCGGAGCAAGCATGTCTGGTGCCTCTTTCTATAGCCCACACCCTCTGTTTTCCTACCGATACCAGAAGCTGGGGTTTTGCCATGAAAAGGACGAAATGATGTGCCCGATCCACGTTCCCTCCCATGTGTTCCCAGTCGGGGGTCGATTAACAATCTTTGCCCAGCAATGGGAGGGAATAACGTCAGACCGCTGTGTTATACATACAGTGGCCAATGGATACTCAGTGGAGTTCCTCGAAATACCTCACCACCATCCACTATGCGCAGGACGCATGACCTCAGCTCACCTCGACATCCTCAAGGAGGAGATCCAAATTCTGTTACCAAAAGGAGCCATCGAGCTGTTCCCACTCCTGGAACAAAATTAAGGTATTTATTGAATGTAATAATAATAATGTTCCAAAGAAAGATTAGAAATATCACCCAGTGCTGGACCTGCAACCTGCAAAACACACATGTGAAGCCTAAAAAATTCAGGGTGACAATGTTGTAGGAAGTCATTCCACTATTAAAAATAGGGGATTACATGGCGATGTTGGACATGAAAGATGCATACCATCATATTTCAATTTTGCTAGCGCACAAAAAATACAGCAGATTCAAATTGGGGAGACAAGCACTACCAGTTCAAAGTGCCACCATTGGGCATTTCATCAGCCCCCAGAGTATTCACAAGGGTCCTAGCAGTGATGGCCGCACTCTTGCGAAGACAGTACATTCCGGTGTACCTTTACTTAGATGACTGACCAATTACTGGGGATTCTCCCCATAGGTGCCTTCAAAACACGCAGCAAACGATCAATTTTGTTGTCCAAATTGGGCTTCTCCATAAACAAAACGAAGTCAAGCCTAGTGCCCAGCCAGTTCAAGCAATTTCTTAAGGCACTAATCAAAACAGACATCGGGCTAGTCTACCCCTCCGAGGAGAGGGTCCAAAACATGCTGTTTCAAACACCTCAGTATGTAGCCGGTCATCGGGTAACGGTACGGAGGGCAATGCGCCTGCTGGGAATGATGGCTTCCTGCATCTACCTAGGGCCTCATGCCAGGCTGCGCATGCATCCAATGCAAGAGTGGCTAGTGAAACACTGGTCACAGGAAAGCGCAGTGTGGGGGCGATCTAGTGGTGGTTTCACAACCTCTCGTTCAGTAGCTACAGTGGTAGAACAGAGTAAATCTGATAAAGGGACAACCTTACCACACACCGGCGATGCAAGCTCTCTCACAACAGATGCGTCTATGACAGGGTGGGGCGCCCACTTCCTTCATCATACAGCTCACGGACTGTGTACACAAGCACTGACCAGGAAACGCATCAACCTTCTGAAAATTCTAGCAGTTCTCAAGGCACTTCAAACCTTCCAGACTCAACTAGTTCACAAAACAGTCCTAGTCCTCCTGGACTGCTTCACAGCCATGTTTTACATGAACAACGTCTTCTCAAACTGGGGGTTTCTAGAAATTGACCTTTTTGCGACCCAAGAAAACGTGCAATGCCAAGATCCAAGTTTCCCCAGAAAGGATCTAAGGGGAAAGCACTGCTGATGAGCTGGTAAGGGAAATTAGCATATGCTTTTCCCCCCCCCAACACCCGTTCTCAATAAAAATAGTCTACAAGCTACATCAGGAACAAATTGCTCTAATCCTGATAGCTCTAATGTGGGCCAGCCAGACCTGGTTCTCGCACCTACAAATGATGTCCCTGTGTCCTCCCATGAAAGTACCCTGCACGGACAATCTGTTGACCCAGGATCAGGGAACAACGCTGCAACCATGCCCTCAGAAGCTGAACTTAGCAGCTTGGCTCCTGAGGTCATAGAATTTGGTCACCTTAACTTAGACCATATGTACATGGAAATACTCAAGGAGGCACGCAAGCCTAAAACAAGACACTGCTCTTTTAACAAATGGAAACGTTCATGTTGTGGTGTCGAACATGGTCTCTCAATCAGACCGATTGTTCACCAACTAATATAGTCAACTACCTCCTTGACTCGGGATTAGTCTTTAACTCACTCAAAGTACACTTAGTGGCCCGCTCCGCTTACACCACGTCCCAGAACAATATTGGTGGAAGGTGCCCGTAGTTAAGGCTTTCGTGGAGGGCGTCAAAAAAGGGTACCCTGCCATCTCTAATCCTACTCCTGCCTTGGGACCTCAATGTCATGCTCCCAAGGCTCAAGCGTACCCCTTTTGAGCCTATGCACAAAGCCAGTCTTAAGTACGTACATAAAAACAGCCTTCCTAATAGCTGTAACTTCTATCAGAAGGGTTAGTGAACTACAACGTCTGTCCGTTCAAGACCCCTTTGTAGTAATACACAAGGACAATGTGGTGCTATGCCCACATCCCCGCATCTCACCCAAATTCATAAAAAAATTCTTGTCAAAGTATAGAGCTGCCTGTGTTTTTCCAAAACTCTTCAAACGCAGTGGAGTGAAGTCTACATACACTGGATATATGCAGATTTGCCACGTTCAACATTCAAAAGACTAACTCGATCAGAAAACAGATCGTTTCTTTGTATTTGTAGCCTCTGGAAGAGAAGGGGACCCTATCTCTAAGGCAGCAATTTCTAAATGGATTGTCAACTGCATCCAACTCTGTTACTCTCTTGCCAAGAGAACATTGCCCTTTAAGCCCAGAGCCCACTCAACTCGAGGCATTGGGGCAACCTCAGCCTTCATAGCAAACATGCCTCTAGATGCCATTTGCAAGGGTGCCACTTGGAGTTCAGTACACAACGTCACCCAACATTACTGTCTGGACACACATTCTAGGGGTGATACCCAGGTGGGACAAGCGGTGCTGAAACATCTCTTTGCAGCACGACCTTCTAATAACCCACCTTCTTCTACAAGTACCGCTCACTAATCTTTGCAAAGCATGTGATTCTATAGAACCAAGGATCGGCAACCCCTTCAACAGTGGGCCGGGGGAGAGGAAACAACCAAAAAGAACAGCCCAAAAGAGAAAGGGTCACACGGAACTGAGAACCAAACTTAAAAAGGAATGAACATGACTTAAATCATAGACACCAGGGAGGGAATAGGCTAATTCACGGAAATTATAAAATTATAACATTTTATTCATATATCAAAAAGCCATTGGAAAAAGCATTAGAAAAAATAAATACATAATATATCATAAAAGTACATATCGATACACAATTCATAGTAGAATTCTAATATGCTACTGTTGAAGAAAAGCAAAAAAGAGAGAAAAAGAAAGGGGAGGAAACACCTGGGAGAAAAATCTCTAACTAGATGTCCAACACCCTTCTAATTCCTAGATGCATGCACCCAACAGTGTCTGATTAGCATACATGTAAGACCATGAATGTATAATCAATGAAGATGATCAACCAACATTAAAAGTACAAAAATTACTAAATGTTGAGTTATAGAATCATATCCAGCATAATAGCCTGGACTGATCAATATGTGAACAGTTCATTCTATAAATTAAATTTGTGCCATAGCAGATGTAAATTTTCTATGTGGAATATTTCATACCATTTCCAGCTTTAAAGCCAACCACCAGTACCTTTTAAATTCTTAAGCATTCTTATAAATAGCATGGTATCACTAATACATATTAGACAGTAGTTTCGACGATCTCAAAAAGTGTCTACAACGTGCCTTTCTAAAAAGAGAGGGACAAAATGACAATCGTCTTCTTCAGGACTTGCAAGAAACGGTTCTATATCAATAGGTCAACATAAATTGTAGTAATAAAAAACAACTTGATTTTCTTCCATCTGTTGTTTCATATCAAAAGTCGTCTTCTGTAAACATGGAGAATCTTTTAGTTCAGCCCTTGCCTGATTCCTTACTGTAAACAAATGAAACAATCATAAATGGAGAATTTAGATTTCTTTAGGGAACTAGTTGGTGATTTGTTGAATGAGGGCACTGTATATGGGGAGTTTAGGCCATGTCAAGGTTTTTAATATTATATTTTATTACATTTGCATTCTATTTTATTATTTTTGATGGTTTCATTTGTTTACAGTGAAGATTCCGTGTGACCCTTTCCCTCTTGGGCTGTTTTGATCCACAAGCCTCCGAAGGGATACATTACTCCCCGTAATCGTATTTCTGATGCTTTTATCTGCTTAGATTCACATGCGCCTGCCCTGCCTCCTCTCTTGGAGTAGAAGTTGCTTGGGAAATAAGTATGGATCTTTCACACCTCATGGTCTCTACCTACCCTTCATGCTTACAATTTACACTACCTCTTGTCAGAAACAAATAACTTGGGGCACCTCGACGCGTGAGGGATCATGGGCACAGGGTACGTCACACTAGGGATAGTATTACAAGTCACGCCCTGTATACGTCCCTTTTCGAACTTTGAAAACGTCATGTGCAATACTCTGCGACTTCCATTAGATATCGGCCTATGCAAAGCATGTGAATCTAAGCAGATATAAGCATTAGATATATGGTGACAGTGAGCAATGTATCATATATATATATATATATATATATATATATATATACATTTTAATTTCTTTATTGTTTTCTTTTAACAACAACAAAACACATAACATACAAACGACCATAACATAAATGGCCTATTGGCACCTTGTACGGATCTTGCCCTTCCGTTGTAGTTTCATAGTTTCCCCAACGACCTTGTTAGTTCAGTCCGGACCTCCCGTTGGGTCGAACACCAGGTCTGGTACGCATAATGTTCTATTCTTGGGCTTCGTGCTTGGCCTTTCTATTTCGTCTATGGACCCTCTGTTTCTGAGGGATCTTCGGAGTTTCCCTCCTCCGGGTGGCCAAAGAGGTCTTGTATTTGTATGTTCCATGCAGTCAACTTGTGCGCAGTTCACCTTCCTCTCTTATCACTGCTCTCGTCCACACCATTGTCTCTGCCTGCGTCCACTTCTGAAGGTCTGACCACCATGCTTCTACGCGCGGGCCCTCCCTTGACTTCCTTGTCATTGCTATCCTTCTCTTGGCCCAGTAGGTACTTTTCGGGGTATTCCGCCTGGATTTGAATTCCGATTCTTACTATCTTAAGTCTGATCCCGTCCCAGAACTCTTGTATCACTGGGCAGGACCGGAACATGTGTACCATGTCCGCTTCTTCCGACGAGCCTCCCATCTGGACTTTATTAATCTTTTTGGGTGTGAGAATACACTCTGTGCGTTACATATAGCTGCGCCTGCCTAAATCTTGCATTTCTGGATACCTTATTTGGGTATCGTGGGGCCCTGGTCCATTCTTGATCGCTGAGGGGTCTCCCCAACTCCTCCTCCCAACGCTGTCTCGTGTGTTGTTCCTGTGGGTTTTTAACTTTCAGTAGCTGTTCATATAACCTGGAGGTTGTGTGCGTTCCCTCTGCAATGTCATACCATACGTCTAATACTGTTTCCTCATCCTGGTCTTCCCAATCTGGCCATCTTCTCGTAATGTTTCTCAGCATGCCGGTATATAGGATGAATTGACACACATGTATTTCATATTCGTCTACCATTTCATGGAAGTTCGCCCACCTTCCCTCCCTTATAAGGTATCCGATTTGTGCTACACCTTTAGCCTCCCAATGTGCTTGATATGTTGCTAATGTATTTGTGTTCCCTCCCAGGAGGACCACTACAGGGATTTGTGTCGACTGCAGATCTTTTACCCCTTGGAGTTTCCACACTCTTTTCCATAAGTCCCCTGCAATGTTGAGCATGTTCGGCAGGGTTCTGACCTGGGGTCTGTCGAGCCATATTATTTCCCTTAGATAATATTGTTTCAGTGCTGGCTGGAAAATGCGTGTGTCTATTGTTTCGTCTTCCCCCAGCCATTTTACTGCAAATTGCAGCTGCTCTGCTAAGTAGTACCTCTCGAAGTCTGGTAGTCTGATAACCCACTTCTTCGTAGTCCTTCTGCAGGGTCCTTATTGCGATCCTATTTCTCCCTCCCCCCCATAGGAATGAACGCGTTATCGGGTTTAGTTTAGCGAAAAAGGCCCTGGGTATGCTGTATGGGATGTTTGTGAGGAAGTATAATAGGCGGGGCAGCACCACCATTTTCAGGAGGGCTGCTCTTCCCATCATTCCCAGTGGGAGTGTCCCCCAGAAGGTCATTGACCGCCGTGTTCTTTCTAGAGCGGCGAGCGTGTTGGATGTATGGGTATCAGCAGTGTCATGATGTATCTCTATACCCAAATATTTGAAGGTGCGGGGCGCCCATGTCAGACCCAGGTCCGGCAGACGATGTGGGGGGATGTGTTTTAGACCTGCCAAGGGGAAGAGGAGGGACTTCTCTTTATTAATCACTATGCCCGAAAGCCTGGTGTACGCCCCGATCGTTTCTAGGGGGCAGGGTAGGTTTGTGGTTGGCTTGCTTACGTATAGGAGCATATCATTCGCGTATAGCGAGATTTGGTGGAGTACCCCATCTATGTCCAGTCCGGTGTCTCTATATTCTGCTCTAAGGAATACCGCAAATGGCTCTAGGGCCAGGATATATAATATTGGCGATAGCGGGCACCCCTGCTTGGTTCCCCTATGTATCTTCCACTCCTTGGAAATGAATCGCCCAGTTTTCACCCGTGCCCTGGGTTCCTTATATAATAACCTAATCCATCGGAGGTACCCCTCCCCGATACCAAAATGGGCGAGTACACCCACCAGCCATTCCCAACGCACAGAGTGGAAAGCTTTGACAGCATCCAAAGACACTGTTGTGCTCTCGTCTTGTAGTCGATTTGTCTCGTCTATCACGTGGTGAAGTCTGTGGAGGTTCCAGGACGTGGTCCTTCCCGGAACGTAGCCCGTTTGGTCCGGGTGAATCAGTGTGGGTATTACCTGTTTTAAACGGTTGGCTAGGACTTCCGTTAGTATTTTAGCGTCCTGATTAAAAAAGGGATATCTGCCTATAGGAGGCGCATTTCCTGTGGGGCTTCCCTGGTTTGAGGATCGGGACAATTATTGATTCCGACAGGCTTGTCGGGAGACAAATAGTCTTGTATGCGTCTTGGATTGTCTCTAGTAGTTTCGGGGCAATGGTGCTCTTGTATGTCTTGTAGAACTCTCCCGGAAGCCCATCCGGGCCCAGGGTTTTGCCGGTGGGAAGTTCTGTGATCACAGTGTCTATTTCTTCCACCGTGAGGGGTGCGTCCAATAGCTGGACCTGTTCTTCCTCCAGCCTCGGCAACCCTATTTCTACCAGTGCATCTGCTATGTCCTCCGGGTCTATTTCCAGATTCGGGGCGTACAGTTGCTCATAGAAACGCTCAAACATGACGTTAATGTGCTCTTGGTCCCTGATCTTTGTCCCGGTGTGGTCTTCTAGTACCGTTATGGGATCTTTTTTACTCCCCTCTCTGGTGAGCCAGGCCAGGAGCCTACTAGGTTTATCCCCTTCCGCGTGTAACCGCTGTAGGTACCTCCCATAGTTTAGCCTCCCTAGTTTTTCCCAGAGCAACATACATTTAGTCCGCAGCTCTATCATTCTCACGGTTCCTCCCCCTCTAACCCTGCTCGTCGTCCTCTCAATTCGATCACCCTCTCGAGTTCATTCAACTCCCTCATGGCCGCTCCCGTCAATCCTCCTGTTTTGCCTATTGCCGCTCCCCTTATTACCACCTTAAATGCGTTCCATAATATGGCGCCACTCTCAACACTGCCCTCGTTCTGCTCGAAATAATCATCGATCACCTCCTGGAGGTGTTCCTCAAACTCACCCTCTCTCAGCGCCTCTGCTCTAAGTAACCATGTTGGAATAGGGGCTTTCCTATTGGTGTGTGCCCATGTCACCACTATTGGGGCATGATCAGAAAGTGTGCGTGCTTTAATGGTGATTCTCGTGATATCTTGTAGTGATTCCCTGCCTGCGAATATATAGTCTATACGTGTGAATGTTCCATGTGGTGCGCTATAGTGTGTATAACCCCTCCCCTCTACATGTACCTGCCTCCATACGTCCGCTAGCTGTAGCTGCTCCAGGATCCTATGCAGTTCTTTGGCTGGGGGCGCCGGCTTCTTGTGTTTATTATAAGACCTGTCGAGGAGAGGATTCAAGGTGCAGTTGAAGTCGCTGGCCCAGATGAACGTAGCCTCCCTATATTGCGCTAACTTGGGCGATAGCTCTTTGAAGAAGTCCGTTGCATCATTATTTCGGTGCGTAGGTGTTGACCAGGCACACCTCTTTGTTTTCTAGCATGCCATGCACTAATACCAGCCGTCCCTCTGTGTCGGTTTCCTGCTTGAGTAGCTGGAACGGGACCCCCGGGGCAATCCATATTAGTACTCTCCTCGTGCGTAATTTGAATATGTGGCGCTGTATATCTGTCCTCCCCATTTCTTATCCACGTTGGCCTGTCTGTCTCTTGTGAGGTGTGTCTCCTGTAACATCGCTATCTTAATTTTCATCCGGTTTAGCCAGGCATAAACCCTAAGTCTCTTGACATACGCATTGAGTCCCCTCGCATTCCAGGTAGCTATTGTCAATTTGTCTGGTCCGATGATCTTCTCAGTTTGCCTGGCTTCATTATCCCACTGCCATGTCCTTGCACCCTGCCCTTTGGTCTCCTCGTACCTATCTCCCTCGGTGTCCTGGTCCTGGATCCTTGCCTCTTGATGCAGCCACTGCTGCTGTCACAAGATTCCTGCCCCATGTTACTCCAATCGCTTATTGTCTGTATTATTTTAATGTCCTTTGCAATAGTCCTTCCGTAGTTTGTGCCGTGTGCCGCCCATTCACTCCATTCAACGTCCTTAACTTCAACAGAAACTGGAAAACTAACGCCCAGCCACCCTCACCCTGCTCGGGCTCCGCCGCTTCTCTCGTCATGATCCTGTGAGGGGGGCAGACTCGCCGCAGCGTGATGCCTTAAAACTGACATCCAAACTAGTAGTTCATTCTTCCCGGGGGCGCCGCTTCTCTCAGCCAACACAGCTAAAGTGGGGCTGATTGCTCCTCTATGCTTTCTTCTAGCTTCTTTTAACTTATGTAATGCTTATTTTCTTTGTTCCAGGTTGCCTTTGTTACTCCTAATCGGGGTCTATTTCCGGGATTGCTAGCGTTTCTCTGCCTCAGCTGAAGGATGCCTTGTGAGTCCATCCAACTGTGGGCCTCTTCGGTGGACTCGAAAAAACATGTTTTGCCTTGGTGTATCACCTTGAGTTTAGAGGGGAACAGGCGCATGTATTTCACCCCCACGATCCTGAGGCGTTCTTTTGTTGGACCGAACTGTGCCCGTTGCCTCTGAACCATGGCCGTATAGTCCGGACACATTGTGATCTTGGAAGACTTTGATGATTCCCCTTCCCCCCTCCTTGAGAACGCTAGTATTTTCTCCCTGTCTTTGTAGTTCATGATCCTTTCAATCATCGCTCTCGGGGGGGGGGGGGGAGGGGGAGGATGAGCACCCGGCTGGGGTCTTCCGGTCAGGGCTCTGTGTGCCCTTTCTACCACAAAGCCCTGGGATAGTACACCTGCTCCGACCTCCTGGAGGAGCATGTTTTCCACATACTCGGTGGGGTCTTTGCCTTCCTCACCTTCCGGAATTCCAATTATACGGATGTTGTTCCTCTGCGCTCTCCCCTCTGCATTTACGCTCTCCTTTCCAGAACCTTGATTCTCTGTAATACCTCCGACATCTGTGTCTGCGTTACAGCAACCCCTGCCGTATTTTGCTGCACCTGCTGTTCCGTCGCCGTCACTCTCTCTGTTAAGTTCCTTGCGTCCTGGCGGAGAAGGCCCACATCTACCATTACTGTATCCAGTTTATTTTCTAGAGATGCTTTCAGAACCCCTATTGCTGTGTCCATTTTGTTTTCGAGGGATGCTTTCATGGAGGCGATTGCCTCCAGTATCGTGCCTTTGTTAGCGGCTTCCGCTGGGTGCGAGGTGTCATCCGCGGCTGCTGCCTTGTCCGCTGACGGCAACAGTTTGTGTCCGGATGCCTTCGTAAAGGTTTCCATGCTTACTTGCTTGGTTTTCCCTTCTGTTTTCTTGTTTGGCATCGCGGGGGGTACCTTCCTCTGCCTGTATTGCCAGTACCAGTCTTGGCTGTGCCCCACGTTCCATGGCCCCTGTTTCTTCCTCCGCCCTGCTCTTCCTGCTCCTCACTGTTTGCGGGTCTCTCCGGCGTATGTTTCTCGGGCACCTTTCACCTTGTAATAGGGTTATTACACTCTTCCGGCAGGTATATACGTTGGGCCCTCTTTGCTCCCGGCGCTTTTTACTGTCTGATGTCGCCTGTCGGATGTCGCCTCGGGCTCAGGCCTTTCCCGTGCCTGCTGCGTGTGTCCCTGTGTTGCCTGCGTTGCGTATGTGCGCTCCGGGAGTCACCTCACCGTATCAGGGGGTAGGTTCGCCCCTATGTCGGTGTTCGCCGGCACTGGGGTTCGGCTTCAGTATTGATACAGGGGTTCTCTTTCCTTCAACCTCACCGCCTTCTCTGTGGTGCGGCTTCGTGTGCCTCTGACCCCCTCACTGGGTTTTCGCGGGCGGGGTTGGCCGTTCGGAGAGTGTACGCTTTGATCCCCGTCTGCGTCCTCGGGTCTCCTCTGTCTTGCTGTCCTTCTCCTCCGGCAGCGCCGGTCTCCGTAGGTTGTGTACTGCCGTCCCCGTCTACGCCTCCGGGCCTCTCCCGCTTCTGCGTCCCACTTCCATTGATCGCGCTGATCTCCACGCCGTGGGGTTGACTCAGGCTCGGGTCTTCCCTGCACTGGTTTGTGCGTTATGCGCGGGATGTGTCCTTCTCGCCGATCGTGTAGATTCTCCGGCTCACTCTGTATTACGCGGCCGGGGTCCTACCACAGCTCGCGCGCCCGCCATTTTGATTTTGCGGGACGATTCCTCTCCGGCGGTCGATCTTCTTTTCCACTGCCTGGTTTTCTCCAGGGGCTTTGCCGGTTGGGCAGCAGGTGTTCCCGTCTCTGTGGAGAGACTTTGGCAGTATTCTGGAACCAATTTATGCTAGTTTTGTCGGATTTTGGCAGGATCGCTCCGGAGCTCCTCAGCGGCACGTCTCACTACATCGGCTGCTTAGCCACGCCCCATATATATATATATATATATATATATATATAAGATATGGCATTTATAACGTGCCTATACACAAGTGTTTCAAGGCGCAACAAGGCAAGGGAGGGGGAACAGAGGGAAGACGGCCACCGATCCTACTAGGCCAGGTGTCATTCAGATCGCGCAAGTGCATTGGAAGGGGGAAAGTGCAGGGGAGAGGTGGAGGGGGACAGTGCTGTACATGGGATAATAAAATAAATAACAATAAGTAAAAGTACGGCAAGCAGGTGACAAGTGCAAGGGTAAGTGCAGGCATCAGGTGTCAAGTGCTGGCAGTGGAACTGTAGGGAAACAGAAAACTGGCCCCAAGTGCGGGAGTGGCCAGGAAGGCAGTGCAGGTGTGCGACTGGTGGTGTAGGGGACCTGGGCCCGAGATCAGAGGGTGGCCAGATAACCAGTGCAGTTTCAGTTTCAGCCAGGAAGTCAGCAGGGGAGAGGAGGAGAGAAAGCAGAAGCAAAGAGAGAGGTTTTGAGTTGCTTCCAGAACCGGATATGATTCTCTTCAAGTTTCAGGGAGGCTGTTCCAGAGGGAGGCCCCAGCCGAAGAAAGAGATCTACCACCAACTCATTGCTTGGAGAAGCGACTGACCATGGGGAATTGGAGGCGGATGAGCGAAGAGCTCGAGAAGGAAGATATTTAGGAAGACAGAGTTGAAGGTATTGATGCCCCAGAAGGCCTTGAGGACAATGCAGATGGTTTTGAACTTAATCCTTGCAGCAACTGGGAGCCGGTGCAGAGATTTCAGTCCTGGAGAGATATGATCCCTGGGCTTGAGGCCAAGGACAAGTCTCGCAGTCCTGTTCTGGATGAGTTGCAGAGGGCGGAGAGTAGAAGCAGGCAGATTTAGAAAAAGGATGTTGCAATAGTCCAGTCTAGAGAGAACCAGAGCTCTGGAGACAGTGAACTTCTGGGGGAAGGAGAGGAAAGGAAGAATACCTCTGAGGAGGTGCAGCTGGTAGTGTGACTTCTTAGACATCGGAGATCTGAGGAGAGAAGGAGAGTATGGAGTCGAAGATGACCCTGAGCGCGTGTATGTATGTATATATATATATATATATATATATATACACATTTTTTTTTCACTGAAAAACCCTTAGTTAAGATGCAGTTAAGTTGTGCAGATTTAACCCAACAAAACACTTGAAATTCAATTGATGTGGGAAGTCATGACCAGCGTTACCTTGCACGCTCTCGTTGATGTCCCCCATAATACCATTTTGTATGTCATTGTGAATTCCTTCTCTAATAATGTGTTTGTGCTCGTGGGCTTTGCAATGGGAACGTGCACATTTCAAGGGTTTTGTTGCATTAAATCTGCACCTTAACTAAGGTTTTTAAAGTGAACTTCAAGGGTTTTGTTCCATCATAGTTTTTTTTACAGACTACTCGCCATAGCCTTTGGCCATGTCCACTGCACATGTTCCCCCAATATATTTCTTTTGGACCCACTCGGTGGACACAGCCTTTGCCCATGGCTTTATATCTATTTTATATTTTAAAACACTACCTTTCTTTCCTGCTCACTAGCCATGGCCTTTGCCCATGACCATTGACCCTGGCCTCTGGCCATAGCCCTTCTACATTTTAAGCCATTAGCTTTCTTTCTGTTCCACTAGCTAAGGCCACTACATTTTGTTCCAATAGGTTTCCTAAACAGGCCCACTAGCCATGGCTGTCGGCCGTGGCCACACCACAAGGTTTCTTTTGGGCACACTAGCTATGGCCAGTGACCACAGCCTTTTGCTTTGGTCCCTTCACATATTGCTCCAATAGGTTTCATTGGGGCCCACTAGCCATGGCCTTTGGCCGTGTCCACTTTCCATATTGCACCATTTGGTTCCTTAAAGTAACCCAGTAGCCATAGTCTTCGGCCACACCCATTACCCCTGTTGCTGTAATATTCCACTTTTTTCAATAATAACAGTAATCTACTACAAATAACCCTGGTTATTGATAAAATAACCCTGGTTATTCATGTGATGTACTTTTTTTCCCAGTCCAATTTTGTACTATAACCCCGGTTATGAGAAAACGTTAGAGCTCTGAACTTGGTCCCTAGCCCGCCCCACCCCCCAAACCTTAAACTTCACCTGGTGTCCCCTTCCCCACCTGTACCCTGATGCCATTGCATCTTTTTTCTTCCTCCAAGTGGCATTTTGTCCACTTTTCATTTTTGGCTAACTCTGGTTATTTTGAAATAATCAAACAAAAACAAAATGGTATATATATATATATATTATAATTTTCTCCTTCCCCATCAAATATTTTAACTACTGGACGGAATAACCCCAGACCCCTCCCAGAAATGGAGTTGACGCTTCATAGCCAAGTTGTTTTGTATCTTGTCCAATTCCGTACAGCGGTTTTTACTGTGCGCTGCGTGGAAATGTTGACTTTTTCTCTTTCTCTATGAGCAAATTAATGGGAGTAGGCCGAACACTGTTCTTTAGCTTTCTTAATAAGTTTTTTATTTTTTAACAAATCTTCCCCAAAATGTCCAGAATTGGGAGAAAAGGGGGGGGGGGACTTTTTGTTTGCAAAAATTCAGCCACATCCGTCATGTGAGTCAAACGTTATTAGCAATTCCATTTTCGTATTTCCTTTGGAACTTGATACTAAACTTAATTATATTGCGGTGACTGATGCACTATAATATATATATATATATATATATATTAAATTAATCTGTTTTCTTTTATGAGTGAATGCTTTTCCTAATCATATTCTGCAAGTGGTACACTCTTGACATAAAACCTGTATATATATCTAACCAAAAAGTCCTTACTAAGTATAAGCTACCCCTTGATGCGCTGATGTGCATTCCCTGTACATGTCATTAGTTTCTTATACAAGTAGGTGCCTGTAAAAATCTTGAGATCGGTTTCGTGCATTCTTTCATAAGTACAAACTCAGACCATATCTTCACAATCCTTAGACACTATACTCCTACTCGCACTCTTCGTTCCCAATCCGCTCATCTCCTAGTTGTCCCCCAGTTCAGGCGCACTCGCACTGGTGGGCACGCGTTCACTGTTGTGGCAGCAAAGGCCTGGAATAAACTTCCTCTTGACCTTCGAAATATTGCTGACCACCTCCTCTTTCGACGGACATTAAAAACAGTGCTATTTTAGAAACTCTTCTTCTGTTCTCTACTGCCATAGTTCCTCATAGCGCCATGTGCGCTTTACAAATTCTATTAACATAACATAACATAGACAGAGATAACCAAAAATACATTTTATTATATATCTTTTCTATAACAATCAAATTTTTTCAATCAATTGTTTTGAAATCGAATCCAAGAAAAAAGAAAAAATCAAACAGTGTATTTCCACATTCATGTTTTTGTGTCAAATTGCCTATATGTCTTTTACTCATTAGCCTCCTATGATTGTCTGGCTTTTTAAGTAGACTTCTTCATGGGCTTGCCTTGCTTTATTTTACTATTTCTGCTGGCGATGGAGCCGCCGACGGTGAAGGTGAGGTTGGGCCCCCAGCTCAAGGGCTTTGTGTGGCTGGGGGGGAGGGTATATCGCGAATTAGGAACAAGCTGTCCGGGGTGGCTGGCGAAACAATACCAGATTGGCCTATGCTCGTGCTCCTACACATATGGGCGGGGGGTCTCTGGATTCATTGTTACGGACAACACTCTAATCAAGACTGCTATGATGATAGGCAAGAAAATGTTGGTGACAGAGTGGGACACTCCCATATCACCAAATATCTGTAGATGGTTGAAGGAGATGGATTATTGTGCAGAATTAGATAGGAGGGTGTACAGAGACCGGGGATGCCCCCTTAAGTTCGAAAAAGTGTGGGCCTACTGGTTGGAGGTGGGTTAGGACATGTTTTGAAGGTAGACCATCGGCAGAGGGGTGAAGAAGGGTGGGTAAGTGGAGGAGGAGGAGCGATACGGGTCGGCGTGGTCTGAACGCAGAGATGGTACAGGGATGGGAAAACAGAACTATACATGGAATTGTACTGATCGAGTGTTTGTTTAAAGATTTTGTGTTGAAAGTTTGTATTTCAAAAAGTGAAAAACAATAAAACTTATTTTATACAAAAATCTCCGACTTGGAGAATTTATATGAGCTAAAAGAAACTGTAACACTGAAAGTGCTTTTAAAGAACAATCTGAGATATTTGATAATACCATGCGCATTTTTCTTCATTGGTATAAGTAGATCTTTTCTCTTGCTTTTTTGTAATATCTCTTTTCCTCTATCAATACATCTTTGTCTAAATGTCTATGCATTACCAAATTCAGTACACAAAGTGAACTGGTATATGCAATTGTGAATAAATATTGGAAGACATTATTATTATAAAGAGAACTACATCAATACATTGAGACAAAATTGGCTTTACAAAGGCAAAGACAATAATCAAATAGCCCCTACTTTTTTTAAATCCTCAAAAGCATGCCAATATTACATAAATCTTTGTTGAAAAAATCAGAGTGTGGAAACTGTAACTCCTGTAAATTTGGAATAATAGTTCATTGTTTACTGACCGTTGCAACAGGAGTATTAACTCATTAACTGTACAAATACCTATGTTGTATATAGGATTACTTGTGTTTGAAAAAAGATATAAATAGGTAGTACAATTAGACCATTAAAAACATGCATATATGAACATCTAAGGTCAACATGAATTAAAGACATACAACTCTTCACTGGCTGCACATTGGATAACCGAACATAAGGAAGAAGTAATAGAAGGACTTTGTTTTTGTGGAATATGGAAAATTTCTAAAGACAAGAGAGGAGGTGATTGAGACAAACTACTAAGAAAATAGGTAGCAAAATTATATTTCTTTTTCGGGGCACTAGTGTAGGCCTTAATACAGACCATCGATGTTTATTGTGTAATAAACAACACTAGATCTCACTTGAATGTGATGATTCTTCAAATGTAAATATATAATGCCAAAGAGTTGCAAATATGACACTGGTAGTATGAGAAGATATGTTCTTATCACATACCATGAAGGTACTTATCTAGTCAGGTAATTATCAAACGAACGGAACACTATTGTAATCATATAAGAACTAGATTTAATAAATCACTAGCATCTGTGCAAGGGTAATTCTATCAAAACTGTGTCTGAGATTTCAGTGCGTTTGTTGCAGAGAAACTGCAAGGTCTAGTGATACTACATAAATGAGCGCACGCATACTTTGGAGATTTGCAATAATTATGTACTGCACATTCTCTTTCCGTAAAATGGAATATGCTCAACATCTAGTTATGCAAAAACATTAATTTACCTATTAATAAAATATGGTATTTTCCATTAATTGGTGAAATTTAAGGATTTATAGAAATTTACAAGGAATAGAGAATAAGATGGTGTCATCTTCATGTATATAAATAATGAACATCGGATATTCCTCTCTTTATGTCTAAAAAAGCAATCACAAAATGTAAACTCAAAATGTTGCTGATTGACTTTACAATGCCAGGGACGCCATTTGCAAACTGCATCTCACGTAGTCCTCTTTCTTTTCCTATGAAAGATAGTATAAGCAAATCCAAAAGCGCGCTGGTTTGCTAAAACGCCAGGCAACACGTGGTTATCAGGATGTGTGTCTCACTGTTCAGAAATAAAGGTAAGGATTTGAAAAAGATGGTGCACAGAGGGATTTAGGTAATGAACATTTCAGTTTTTTTTTTATTTTAATTAAACAAATTGGGAACAATGAATACAACTTTTAATTAAGTCGCTTACCATCACTTATAAAAGGAGAAATAAGCAGATTAAGATCCAGCAGGTCATTCTTCCAGATAATAAACAAAGTTAAGTATTTATCTCGTCACTAAAAGAGGGTTATCTTTTTGCTAAAAGACATGTAAAATGCAAATAAAGGCCTAAAATAAAAGATATAGATTCTCACAAAAGAAAATAAATTAAATATTAGGTACAGTTTATTTAAACATACAATATGATATAGCTCTTAAAATAACTGTCATTCTTTATCATTTAACAGATTTGCTGCTTCAATGAGTAAATTGTTAAACTGAACACCAATATTTGGATCATCAGACAATAAAAATAAATGATAAATTAACAAAATGAGGAAAAAGAAAAAACACATTCCTTTGTTATAAAAGGTAATATTCCATGCTTATATCCTAATGCTTTAAAACATACTATGGCCAGGCTCAATTGGGATGCAAAGAGGACTTTCCCTCTCTATATATCATCACTAAACGTCCAGTGTTCTACACTTGGAATTCTTTTTTCTATTGTATCACGACTTAATACTTAGATTAAGTGTACAGGCTATAATAAATATCATGAAGTTTGACATAGGGGATTAACTAGTGTCCTTTTGTCTCTCTTGTGTGCATGTATAATGTTTGTAAATTTTGTGTCATTAAACAAAGCATGCTCTGAAGAAGCCGACTTAAAAAGCCACTCAACCATGTGAAGCTAATGAGTGAAACACTAGTAGACAAAGGCGTTTTGACACAAAAACATGAATGTGGAAATAGATTACTCAAGTGTTTTTTTCTTTCTTGAAATGAATTGGCATAAGTGTTTTGACACACATTTAATGTTGAAATGTTTTCTTTTTCCTTGGATTGAATTTGGAAACATTGATTGAAAAAATTAATGTTTGTTGTCAAAGAAAGTCTATATATATTAAAACATTTATTTTTATCTAAGGCATTGTGATGATATTGTCTGAAGAGTATAGTCAATGATCATTAATGATTAACACAAATGTTCAGTTTGTACTTATGAAAGAATGCACAAAATTGATTCCAATATTGTTTGTGTAAGAAATTAATGACCTGTACATGGAATGCACATCCGCTCATCACGGCGTAGCTCACACTTTTTGAAAAACATTTTTTTATTTTAACTCGCACATAACAATGAGAGCCTTACAACAAAAAAAACACTTCATATATGCCATCATCACATCTCCAAGATCAGCTTTGTGCTGTTATAACACGTCTACGTCGTCTTCTTCAACACTACTGTCTGCTAGATACTGTTTGTATCTACCCCAAATGTTTCTGCGCCGGGTCGTGTCAGGCATTAGTTAAATGTACGTTTCTTTGTTGTCATTTGCCCATAGCATATCCCTGTCCCAGTCGTTCTTAGTGGGCGAGTCCTTTCAATGGGATGGTCCGACATTGCATCTAATGTGTCACATACATCTGCCCAATATTCAGTTAAGTGTGTACAAAACATGTGAACGGTGCCTGCCTCTTCACTCCCGCATCTTGGGCGTTTGCCATCCATAGAAGGGTACATGTGTTTCAACTTGGCCGGTGTATAATGTATCTTATGTATGATTTTATAATATATCAGTCTGTATCATGTATTACAGGATATATGTTTTGTCATCCCGCAGATTTGCGTCCACCGCTTATCAGTGATGGTATGCCCCAGGTCACTCTCCCATCTTGCTCTCCCTCCCTGTGGTATCGGGGATCGGGTTGTTGTTATGAATTTGTACAGTGTTGAAGCCGATGTTTTGGTTGTCCCTGCTGTAAACATATAACCCAAACCAAGGTGTATCATCTGTTATGCCAGGAAGGCTCTCCATATCTTTTTAATGACGGATCTCATACGTAGGTAGTACCCTTAATTGTTTCCCGTGTTAGGAATTTCTCATCAGGAAAGAGGTCTCCGAAATGATTGCCCTTAGCTCCCCAATGTGTGGCTATCTCAGAGTCTAATGTGGGTGGAATATAGTGGGCCCCACATAATGGCATATTTGGATTGTACAGTGTTTCTGTCCCTTGTGATCCAGCAATCATAGCCCAAGCTGTGCATGTCACCCGTACCGGGTCTATGACGTTGTGCTGTCTGGGGCGTGGTGTTACAGCATTGTGGAGGAGTTCTGATGAATTTTTGGCTTGTACGCTGTTTGTCGAGTGCTGAGGCTTAAGATAAGTGGTTGCCCACTGCGATGCATAGTGTGCCTGCATCGTAGCTCACACTGGAATAATGGAGCCACCGTTTAACAAATCAAATGTTTTTCTTTACATCTTTTTGAAACTAAAGCAGTGGATCGAGACTCTGAATAGACATTGTCAGAGCCTTCGCCAGACAGGGGCCTACAAATTAAAACCTTAAGTTCCCTCTTGTCATGTGTCTACATTTAGAAACGCTGAATGGAAAATTGTGTTGGGAGTTTCTTGGATGATTACTCTGGGGCCAGCCCATGAAACACACATTTGAAGACTAAACGAAAGATCATACTCTACACTGAGCTGGTATCCAGAGGGGAGACTGTATATAAAAGAGAGAGAGGATGCAATTTTACTAGTCCATATATGAGCTTAACTGTAGAGCTTTGGACCAGTTGTTTATAGGGAGGCATCCTGACATACAGAGCATTTGTATGGCGAGCTTGGATTTAGTTAAAGTTCCATGCACCGCAGCAAGCTTGTGCTGACGAGGGATACCTCAACAAAGTTGCTACATTCTGAAGGAGCTTTTAACCACCTCCCCCACTTGGCAACCAGTACACAGATCTAAATACCAACTTAAGGCCATGTCCTTTGCTTTATCAGAGTAGGATGTTCATAGTTTAAAAGTAAAGGTCCGTGGTAGAGGGGACAATGAATAGGATGGCTAAGCAGATAGTTTTACTTTAAAAGTATTACCTTAGTCTTAGATGGATTCAGTTGCATCTAGGTGTTCACTTCAATCATACGGTTGGAAACCCAGTTAACTTCTGGACCCTGCAACATTGAGGTATACCTCGGTGTCATTGGCATAAGAATGTGATAGTACGTATTTCCTGAAGATAGACAAAGGATGAATGTAAATGTTGTGCTGTCGAGAAGACAGTGGTGATCTCTCGGGAACACCACAGTCTGCACAAGTATAGTCTGACAGAAGAGAGCCTAAAATAACACACTAAGATATACCTGACAAAAAGAATTAAACTACTCCTGTGCCTTCTCAGAGATACCTGTCATTGAGGCACAGCAAAAGAGGAGGATCGGATGACGCACGCCACAGAGGGGTCCAACATCACCAGAAGGGTAAGGCACACCTCATCAGCATTCACCACGATGTGTATTCCATACTGTGATCCGAGTGAATTGAGTAACATAGTAGGGCTGGGACCCTGATTGGAAGTGTTATGACACTCCACATGATTCTTTAGTTAGGCCACCCTTTTTTATTGTTTTGAAGGCCAGAGTAGTCATTTTCTTTAGAATGGTCAAGTCTAAAGAAAGTTCTTTTAAGTAGAAGAATTATGATGGACACTTTGATCGAGGTATGCACGTCTCCCTTTAGATAAATACATTGAAAAAATTGGTAATAGGCGGGGGGCGCTATTGCACCGCAACCAAGATGGCGGCTCTTGTTTAGAGCTCCAGAGGCTGTGGCCAACTGGGATGAAAATTCTCCTGCTCTCATTAATCCTGCAAAACCTTGGAGCAAGTATTGCGTTGCAGACAGCTCCAGAGACGCACTGGTCCACTCCTCGGTCTTGATCAGAGAACGTAGTGCTTAGTGCGGGATGTCGGCGTCCCGGCGCGTGTGAGGGACAGCATGCATTTCGTGTCGGCTATACACTGGCAGGCCGCGGAGACTGGCAGACTCGATCATCATACCTGTTACAACCTGCCTCGGCCCGCTGAGGCCCTACCATCTTCTCACCCCCCCTCCACCCTGGGATCACCAGCTGCAGCACTATGCCTAGACACCAGGAGCACTGCCCGGCGGCTGATGCGCGCTCCTAGTCACCGAGCCACGAGATCTAGTTTGGACTACCCGCTGCAATGTTGTCTTTGCAGCCTGGAGGCATGCCTCCAAAGATCTGCTGCCTGGGACTACTGCGACCCCCTGACGCCGATTCTGGGTACTGGATGTGGGACAACAGAACCTATCTGCACCGGCACGAAAGTTATCTCCTACCGCCGTGCACCACATGAGCGGGTTGAGGCCAGCGGACACTGCTGATCTCCGGAAGCCGGCAGAGATGGGTGTAACTCATTGGTAGACAAGAAACATTGTCTGGCTCAGCTGCCAGTAATTAATTTTGTAACAGCCTCTTTCCAGCCCTACACTTGATTTCTGGACACCATCTGCCTCCTAATTTCGCCTGTCCTAAGAACTTAACTCTAAAGCAGCACCGCCCCAGGCCATTACCTGTGACACTAGGTGGACCCCTCATGCTGAGAGTGGTGGGTGCCTAACTGCGACAACTACCACCTTGGTGGTGCTCCATACTCGCTGTGTTGTCCCAACATGCTCTCCTGCCCTCTATGGGTCAACATAGCTGATCGGGCGCCATATACTATACTCAACACACAATTCGGCTGGTTCCCTGAAAGCAGTCACTGTGTGGCAACCCACTGCACCATTGGAACTCGTAACTGAGGATCTTCACTTCACTCCGGGACTGTATTAAGCTGTGTCACTCTAAGACCTCTTTCTGCCACACTGTGCAGGCCCCCCGACCCCAAAAAAATACCGGCCTGTCTACACTGGCGAGCAATGAATGGGCCACTACTGCAATATGTTGCATCACCCACATGGGCCAGCTCAGGTTTTGATATCTCGACAGCCACCTCATTGTGGGTGGCACAGCGTCCCATTCCTCCGTTAAAGCCTGGGTTGGAGGTGTGGACCTGTTCCCGATCTGTTCAGCCATTTGGGAGCAATCGAACCCTGCCCCGTTCTACTACACCTCCCTCACATCACTGCTGTGGGGCGGTACAAGACCCTGTGGACGGAGCCCACGACACAGGTGGGTAATAACTGGCTTGCGATACCTACCACCCTGGGGGAGCTCCCGACTCACGGGCTGTTCTAAACTCTTTACAATATGACTAAAGGTAGTGCCAAAAATCAACGTTCCATTAACCAATATACCAAATCTGCTCCCAAACCATCGACAACTGACGAACCATCTAAAGTTATAGATGCAGCAGCATTCCCAACGGAACCCACTGAGACTCTGCGCATGATGGCGTGCATGCAGGAGGGGTTCGCCTAAGTGCACAGCCAACTCGATGATATGACCAGTACCATTGATTCCATAAAAACGCATATCGACAAGACCGACCAGTGGCTGGTTGAGGATGAAGTGCGAGTGGGCACGTTGAAAAACGATGTGTCCATCTTGAGGAATAACCGGTCACTCTGTACAGGCGGCTGCTGCAGGTGGAGAAGATGGACGATGACATGGAGTCTCGCTCCTGCTGCAATAATATCTGTATCATAGGTGTCGTCCTCTAGAGTAAAACCGAAACTTCACTGGAGCAGTAGATGGAGTCCACTCTACTCCCACTTCTGGGGGAATCCAACACTATCGCCACAATTTGCAATAGAGAGCAGGCCCACAGATTCCTGCCACCCAAACTGAGACCCAGTGCACCTCTGGGACCCATCGTCGTCTGCATCCTCAATTACGGGAATCATGATGCGCTACTTCATGCGGGTCGTGAAAGGGGGACTTGATGCTGGGCTCAAACAGGATACACATTTAACCGGGTGGGCGTCAAGCAAGAGAGGAAATCCTTCCTGGCGGTCAAGAAGCGACTCGGAGATGGCAACTTGAAATATGCAGTGCTATACCCAGCAAAACTGCATATCTAATGGAACAGCAAGATTTTCTTTTTTACATTGCCCGACAAGGCTTTGAAGTTCCTTGAAGAGGCCTTGCCGACACCGTGACCACTGAAAACGCATCCCAAGATTGGACCCTGTAGATGCCCTTGACTCTCCTTCATACTTGCACGCTCTGTGGTTCGACCTACGTGACAAAATGTTACATATTTCCTCTTTCACGTCGGTGTCCATGGGCATGTTGCAATCACGTTCTTTTCGATTTGCTTGATTCCAGTTGATAATAAGTAGGTTGCTCTGGTTGGAGTTAATGTTATAAGAAGCATGCAAACACTTATCCTTCCATCTGTATCTAAGTCCTAAATTGTCCGGCTGGTCTGAGTGGCAGCTTCCCCCGTGCAATGTTGTGTTGAGAAGTTGGGGTGATATTTATGAGATTGCATCTCCCAAATTTCTAGGGGTATGAATGAGGGGTGTGGGGAGCGGTGGTTGGGGTTATTAAAATTGTTAAAATGACACTTGACAGGCATGACACTTAAAAACAATGGAAAGATGAGCGGGAGAGGAGGGCTGGCAGCGGGATAATGGCTAGACCTGGACACTACGAGGGTGGACACTGTTAATCACCTTGCATCCAGATGGGAGACATAACCTGCCTTAGTTGGAATGTCCGGGGCCTGTGTAACCTAATTAAATGACAGAAAATACACTTGTATGTCGGAAGGCATAAAGTTCAGATCCTATATTTACAAGAGACATGTGTCCTCTCAGCAATCTGCGAGGGATTTGCCAGAAACGGGGAAAAAAACGATTTTACACATCCTACTCATCACAGTCGAGGGGGGCTATGATTTTGATTCACAGGTCTCTCCCGTTTCAATGCAACCATGCGAGAGCGGACCCATTAGGAAGATATGTCATGGTATATGGAACTCTTGCAGGCAGGGAGATGCTGCTGATGAATGTGTACGGCCCAAAGGGCTTAGGCTTAAAGCGCTCTATAAATTTAATAAATACAAATACAATGTGGACGATCCTCAATTTTATGCAGATACAACATATGATTTTTATTGAAATCTCGATTAACATGAGGTGCATCTTACATCACATAGTAGGCCAATGAAAAACATCATAACATCGAAATTTCATTTTTTAAGAACCTGTAACTGTAGAACTGTTTTGCTTAATGTGGCAGTTCAACATATGAATTCTGGTTAAGAATTAGTAGGAGAGGGGGAGGAAAAGGTGAGTGAGCATGGATAGACAAGGGAGAGAAGGGGAAGAAAAAAAAACACAATGCCAATCATGGTTTAATAAGGTGTTTCAGAAGTATTGGCTGAAAAAACATCTGTTCTTTATCTGCCACATAGTCCAAGAACGGCCCACATATGCGTGAGAGCTTGGGCAATTTCCCCTCTGCCGTGGCTGTGAGCTTTTCCAACTACTACTACTCCCAAACCTTCATCCACCAATGAGCTATGTGTGGTCACTTTGTCTTTCCAGAAGCGTGCTCATGTAATTCGGGCTGCCGAGAGCATTTGAGAGATCAATTCGGTTCTGGGGCCTGTCATCGGGAACAACCCGTCCTCGGGAACGTCTCCCAGTAACAGGACTCGTGGGTCGATGGGGAGCGGGGCGTCAGTGACTTCTTTAATTTTGGATCGTATCTCCAGCCAGAATGATTGTATGACTGGGCAATGCCACCACATATGGGCTAAGTCGCCTTGCTCCTCACACCCATGCCAGCATGTAGCCGGGTATGTAGCTGTCGTGGGGATAGGTACCAGCGAAAGCAGAGTTTAAGGGCCCCCTCCTTTACTGTGGTACAGAGGGAGTTCCTCTGGGCTCTGATCCACATGTTCTGCCAAGATTCCCCGGAAATCTCCAACCCCAGCTCCCTCTCCCACGCCACCATATAGGAGAGTTCATCTTCCAATGAAGCGCTTTCAGGAGCCTATAGCAAGTGGCCAGTCCGTGGGTCTGTTGTTCTTAGAGGACCTCGAGTTCTATTGCTGTTGGGGTCCTAGAGGCTGCCCGTCATACAGCTATGTTGGTCAGCCAGTGGCAAAGCTCTATGTATCTGAATCGTTGGGATTCCAGCAGTTTTTAATTTTTCTTTGCACTCTAAGAAAGTTAGGGGTTCTCGGTCTTCGTATAAGTCTTGCAGCCTCAGGGGTTCGCCCGATGTCTAGAGCCGAAACAGTCTGGCCTGGAGGCCAGGCTTAAAAGGCCGGACTTTGGGTGATAGGCGAGAGTGGGCCCAGGCCTGACTTGAATACCCTCTGCGCGCAGGCTTTATCCCAGCTCTGCAGCATCGTTAAGGTGGTGGGTAGCATGGTATCTTGTTGCTTGCGAGTTACCCTAGGGAGGAATGGAAGATGACTTGGCGGGGGGCAGGCTGCAGTTTGTTCGATATCTCGCCATTTGGGAGTTTGTTGTCCCTGCCCGGCCCAGCATTGTGCAAATTGGGCCACTCAGTAATACCGAGGGATTGAGGGGAGCCCCAGGCCGCCCAGCATTTTCCCTCGTGTGAGAAGCCTACGAGGGACTCTGGTTTATTTGCCCTGCCATACGAATTGGCCTATTGCCTTCTATAGAGTGAGGAGATCTCGTTCCGGGTATGCAGATATTGGGTCTTCAGGGGATCGCGAAGGGCCTGCGCAATCTGTGGTGGTGTACGTTCAGTATACATTCCTCGGTAGCTTGGGGGTCGGCATGGTGGGTTGGCGGCATGTTCCCTAAAGAAGTCCTCCACAATTCTGAGTTTACCCTCTTCCGAGGAGACACACCCACCATTAGCGTCTCTCAGGCTTTCCATACGGTTTTGTCTGGATTGTTTTTTCAGTTTTGCCACTAGTAGTTTATTGGCCTTGTTCCCTTTCATATAGAAATATTGCTTTGTAAACATAGATAGTATGCTTCTCACCCCATGTGGTATGCTTCTAAAGCTTTCCGTGCTATATGCAAGTCTCGGAGGGAGCACCGGAATCCTCCTTCCCTGTGTATCGCCTCTTGTATTTGGTACTCTCCCTCCAACTGGGCTTGTAGCTGTTTCCTGACCCTTCCTCTTGCTGTTGCTTGATGTATGATGTGGCCTCGAATGACTGTCTTCCCAGTATCCCACACCATGTAGTATCCCACTTCGCCGGTGTCATTCTTGCTAAAATATAGCTTTAGTGCTTTGGAGATGTGGGAGCGGATTAAGGGGTTTTCTAGCAGGAACTCATTCAGTCGCCAGGGTGGTTTGGCCAGAGGTATCGCGTGGGGAGGGGATTTCATGAGCATTACTGCGGTGTGATCTGACAGAGCTTTTGGGAAACTCTCTATAGCGATTGTCTGTGTTATGAGAGAGTCAGAAATGAGAAACATATCCAGTCTTTTGCACGGCTGAGAAGAAGGTATAGCCCTGTTCTTCCCAGTGAAAGAATCGCCACGTCTCTGAATGAGTGTTACAGACACGTGGCTATGAGGGTGCGCCGTGACAAAACACCCGTAGCTCCCGCCGATGTAAACCTTAAGACAAAACCTCCTGGAGGCGGCTCGGGTAGCTCAAGAGGTGACGCAGGTCTGGGGCACCAATAGATGAAGGATCGCTACAGACTGAAGGGTTAGGGCTGTCAGCTCACGGGGTAGAGAGGGTGAGAAAAAAAATTCTGCCGGAACGCTATCGACCTGCGCCATCCTCCGCAGGCGTCCTTGCAGCCCTGTGTGTCCCACAGCTGAACTCGTTCACTCGCTCCTCCAGCCGCGCAGGATTCGGGGAAGGGACCCTGTGCTAGGAGAATGCTGCGTCAGGCCGCACCGTCTAGAGCAGCAGCCTCCGACTGCAGTAATCTGAGATTAATCAGTAGTGCAGATGTGAATACTTAGATACTTAGATGTGAATGCACATCCTGGTTAATGTCCTGTTTATGGCTCCTCAGTCTGTCCTCAAGGTCCCTTTTGTAGAATACGGGGTCCGGAGACATTGGGGCTCCTGGGGGTGAGTGGCTGATAGCCTTTACTGCCTACATTGTGGTTGCTTGGGGTGTTCCTTCCCAATGCTCCGGGCATTGTCAGGGGGTGGGGGGGGGTCTGTGTGTGGCTCCCCCAGGAGAATGGCAGTGCTTCCTTGTGGCGCTGCTGTTTTGGATCTTAAGGAGATCTTCAAGTGGCGGTCAGAGCGGTGTAGGCCCCGCACTATACGAGGGGGTGGGGCAAGGAAAGTCTGCTGCGTTGCTTTGGGGGGGGGGCGAGCTCTCCCCCCTGAGCTACTGAGGGTGGCAGTGGCCTGCTGGGATTACTCTGAGTGCTTTCCTGTAATGCAGAGGTGGAGACCTGATTATATGCCTTGGCAGGTGTATTCCTGTGTGTCTCTATGTTGGGCGTGGAGGCACTGGGGTTCTATGGATTAGGGGAGTACCCTTTCCCCTTCTTTTGCATGTTTGGCCGGGTCCAAATCTCCATATTTATCCCGATTCAGGTTCCCATGTGCCGAGGGAGGCAGAGGGTGAACAGGCACCAAGTACTGCAGTTATGCAGTCTCCTCTCTTGTGGAATCCAGCAGGCTTGTGCAGCGGTGGGCGGGGATGAAGCAACACAGAGTTCTATATTAGCAGGCCTCCAGCCTGCTTCATCTAGTTCAGGGGTGTTCTCATGTGTGCAGCTGGGGGTGAGAAGCTTCACTGTTATGTAGGCAGGTCTGGGCTTGGCCTGCCACTCCATTAGTATTCGAAGAAAGGTGGTGAGCAGGGAGTGAGGGAGAGCAGGATCTCCCGCTCACGGAGCCGGCGCTCCTCTCTGCCGCCTCTCCCTTACTGTCCCACCCCGCTGTGTTTCCTCTCGGGGCTCTTTGCCGTGGCCGTGAAGGTTGCGCTCTGAGAGTGGGGGAGAGGGGATACCCCAGGCTCCGCCATCCCCAGACCGCTCTGTCCACAGCCTTCGCTCCTGACCTCAGCCGCTCGGTGCGGCTGCTGCTGTCTGGTCAGCTGTGCTTCCGCTGTCAGCGAAGCAGGTCTGCTCCTCCTCACTGTGATTCCCAGCTTGCACCGGGTGGCCAAGCCGCCAAGTGTGTCGGCATGGGCTTGTCGAGGGGGGGGTGTCTACAGTGCTCCGACCCGCTCACATGGCCCAGGGGGTGGTTGTCCGATCTTTGCTGGCTCGGGCCGCCATCTTGCTTACAGAGACGTCGGCGTGTCAGAGGGAAAAATCTGCCATTCTGCGACTATTCCTGCTGCGGTTTTGCTAGTCTGGGCAGCTCCATGGTCCAGGACACCCTAAAGCATTATCATGGGAAGAAACGGGTGCCTTGCATTACCGAGATCCGTTGGATCGGGTGCATTGTACCAACACGACCGCATCGCGTGCTGCCTAGCCACGCCCCCCACTGGTTCCTATTTTATGGGGAGGAGATTTTAACACCATTCTAGATCTGTAATTGGATAGATCCCCCACCCGAGCTGCCTCCACTATCAAAGAAGGAATGAGTTCTCGTGTATGCCTGGCGGGCACTGTATACCGATGACAGCTCATACACTTTCTTCTCCACTGTCCATGACTCCATCTCCCGCATTGACATGTGGATAATTTCTCGCACACTGCTCGTGGGGTTGAAACATGTCACCATGCTTCCTCGCACCTACTCTGACCATTCTCTGGTTAGTACCTCCTTGACCCTGCCCATGCTCTCCAGGCCTCGCAGCAACTGGCGCTTCAAACCACTGGCCCTGCAAGATGCTGCATTTGCTTCCACTATTGATAATTGCATACATTTGTTTTTTTTAAAAGAATGAAGGCTCGGTACCCTCATCCAGTACACTCTGGGGAAACTTTTACGGTTTACATTCGGGGGATTGCAGAGTTCAGTGCGAGGATAGACTGCGCAAACTGGAGCAAGAACTGACTGGTAACCACCCCGCAGTCATACTTGCACAGATTAAAGAGTCTGTAGACTCCTTCCAGGTCCATGCAGAACACAAAGTAAAAAAATGTAATACTCTGATGGCCAAAGCAAAAACAAAGAGGGCAACCCTCCAGACCACCCACCGTTCTTCTCCTGCCAAACCATTACAGCAGGGGAAAGACGATATACAAATCAGGATTGGTCCCACTCCCAAAGGGGCAGTCCAGCCCGAACTGCTAGGTCACATCCCTTCTGCACGAGACCGCAAGCATCCCCAAACATGTTTCGCCCTTGTTTGGCCTCATCAGTGAGGAGTAGCTTGGGTCTCTAGTCACATGACCCTCAGCTTGGCCGGTGAAGAATGATGGTCTGGAGGGTTGACCAGAGCAATGCCAGAGGTTAAGATTCATTCTAAACCTTCAATCCACTACCTCTTTTGTTTTGCATACTCAGATGGCTGCAAGGAAATACTGAGAAGGGGCTAGGGGCGGCAGGCTGCTTGCGCGGATGGCACAGCAGGAGAATGGTAGTGGATGTATCGCACTCGTACCGGACACATCTGGTGACCTGGTCCATACACCTGCAGCCATCAATGGGGTATTTGCGGGGTTCTATTGAGACCTTTGTACCAATAAAGACACATGTACGCGTGAAGAGATTGACAAGTTTCTTGATACGCTCCCACTCAGTCAAATATCACAACACACCAAGGCCCTACTGGCTCTTCCAATCTCGATAGTCGACATCACCCAGGCAATCGAACACCTGCCAACAGGTACGGATGGCCTAAATGCTGAATTCTACAAGCGTTACAAGGAGACCCTTGCCCCATACCTCCTCCAGGTCTGCCGTGAGTCTCTGGAGTCCCAATCACTTCCAGGCACCAAGCGAGCAGCAGTCATCACGGTCTTGCTGAAACGGGGTAAACCTGCAGACCAGTGCGGCTCATATCGCCCCTGTCCCTAATTAATACTGATGTGAAAATATTCGCGGAGATGCTAGCTACTCGGTTGATGCCGGTTATGCCGTACATTGTTCATCAGGATCAGTCCGGTTGGAATTTCTGGCACCTCCCTGAAGTGGTTTTCCTCTTTTCCCTCCAACCGAATACAGTCTCTCTCCCTCCCGTTACCTCTTGTCTCACCACTTTGGACTGTGGGGTCCCGCAGAGTTGGTCTCTTTCTCCTTTACTATTTAACCTGTATATGCTGGCTCTTGCCAAACTGATCTCAAGTCACGGCATTCACTTCATTTCCTATACCGATGGCACTCGGATCCTCTTTCGTCTCAACTCCTTCTCCACTGATTCCCCCCCCCCCCCCCCCCACAAAAGGTAAAGAACTGTCTTTCTGTTGTCGCTGACTGGATGTCAACCAATTGGTTGAAACTTAATGGCTTAATGGTGACAAAACCGAGGTGTTATTGGTCAGCTTCACCTGTTCTAGCTCTTCCTGGACCGCTGACTATTGGCCCTCCTCTCTTGGCCCCTGTCTTAATCCGTTTCCACTGCCAAAAGACTTGGTATACAAATATGTCCTCTGGGACCAGATCTGCCCAAGTGTCGGCTGTTTGTCAAACGTGTTTTGACAAACTCAAATTACTGAAATAGGTTCTTCTTTTCCTTCCGTCTGACTCTCGATCTAAAATTGTCACGGCCTCTATCATGGGGTCCATTGATAACTGCAATGGTATTTACCTTCACCAATGCAAATTTTTAATCCGTTCACAGATTCTTCAAAATCTGGCCGCCCGCCTTGCTCTGAAGGCTCCCAGACTTGCTCTCTCCCATGAGCTCCTCTGCCAACTTAACTGGCTTCCCGTGGATAGCCGTATTAAATTTAAAGCCCTCTGTCTTGTTCACCGAGCTATTCACAAGGTTGGGACGGAATTTCTGCAATCCAAATTGGTTTCCTACAGACTCTGTAGAGCTCTCCGTTCCACTAATCGCTCACTGCTTTGTATCACTCGATTACTCCGGGCTCACTCCGGAGGAAGATCTTGCTCTGTGCTCAGCCCCACCTTATGGAATGCTCTTCATGCGATTCGCAACATCTCTAATTTTCTCCTTTTCCGCAAGCATCTCAAAACCTTTCTGTTCTAGTCCCCCAGGCTGCTTCCCTCCTCTCCTATGCCTAGTGCTTTGATGCCTTCATTGGTCTTGTTTGCGCTTTATTAAATATCTATACAATACAGTTGGGATTCATCCCGGGTAGGTCCCCGGCACTTAACCTCTGACACCTCTTTAATATACTGGCACAGATCGACCCTAAGGCCCACGTGGTAGCAGCCACATTATCTATCTATATTTATTTTTGTATATCGCTAAATCGCCCCAAGGCCTCAGAGCACTCAAGGGGATGTACGGAACAGTAAAGGAGAAACATAGAGGACAGTGAGCTGCAGATTACCCTGCAGGGAGAAAAAGAAAACTGGGTAGGAATTACTCTATTCCATCGTCGAACAGCCAGGTCTTGAGCTGCTTTTTAAATGTGCCAATAGATCCACAGTTTTTTTTATAGAAAAGGGCAGTGAGTTCCAAATCTTAAGGGCCCAGAAACTAAAGTTGGTACTGCCAACTCATTTTAGGAGTTGACGAGGTTGAAATAAATCCTGATTATTGTTTGAGCGCAGGTTTCTCCTAAGAGGAGCTTTCATTATTTTATCAGAGATATATTTTGGAGCAGTGCCAGAAATACACTTAAAGACTAATACTGCGCTTTTGAATTTGAGTCTCTGTCCAACTGGGAGCCAATGAAGGTTCCTCCTCTCATCCGAGATCTTAGAGTGTCTGCTTAAACCATTTACTGCTCTAACCGCTCCATTTTGGATGGTTTGCATTTTTTTAATATTCGATTTAAAGGTGCCCATTAATAGACTATTACAATAGTCGAGTTTTGAATTAATAATGGCTCCAGCAATTATGGCAAGGTTGTGCTTGGATAAGTAAGGGCGAATTTGCCAAATAAGATTGGAAAAGAAGGCACAAGTGGATTTGAGATAAGAGGCATGCCTTTTAAAGGATAGATGAGAATTCATAATAACGCCCAGTGTTTTTACATGGTCAGAAACCATTATATTGCTGTTATTGATTTTAAAACTTTGGTATTTATCATCTAGTTTTTTTTAGTCTCTGGGGGTACCAATTATCATAAACTCGGTTTTGGTCTCGTTAAGAGCTAGCGAGTTTGATGGCATCCATGTTTGTATGGCGGCGAAAACCACTCTTACTTTATGTGCATCTTGTTCATAGTCTCCTGACAGGATAAACACCAGCTGGGTGTCATCGGTGTAGTTTGTGAACCTGACACCCAGGGTTCATAGCATGTTGCATAATAGTTTTGAAAAGATAATAAAAAGTAGAGACAACAGGCATCATCCTTGTGGAACACCACATAGTAGAGGGAGTATTTAGGAGGTAAAGTTCCCCTTCACGACCGCTGCAGATCTGGAACCCAAGAAGGATTTAAACCAGTCTGCTGCGGCCTGTGAGCATCTACCAACTTTTATGAGTCTTTCGAGAAGTTCATGGTTAATCAAATCGAATGCTGAGGAGGGATCTAGCAAGAGGAGCAATGCAGGATTTCCCTTTTTCGATGATGGAAGCAATGTTATTCTGGAGATCCAAGAGAGCTGTCTTGGTGCCATGATTGGCAGAAAAGCCAGTTTGTTCCTCCGCAAGGATGTTGTTACTTTCTACACATTTTTGATATTGTTTGTATGCAATCTTATCTATTACCTTGAGTAAAAGTGGTACATTAGTGATAGTTCTAAAGTTTCCGGGTATTGAGGGATTAAGATTGTCTTTCTTTGAGTGGTGTAATCCAAGGCTCCTTGAAATTGTTAGGAACATAGGATTCGTCAAAAGATTGGTTTACAAAATGAGTAACCCAAGGGGCTAAAGTAACGGCAAACGTCTTTAAAAAGCTTGGCTGGAAAAGCATCTCCCTTGCAGGAGGAGGGCTTCAGTTTATGGATAATTTCAAGAACCTCCAATTTTGATATCTTTTTAAAGGTGACAACTTCCAATGGAGTTTTAGCACTTTGGACCGCCAACTCTGGTGTCAGGATGTTACTAGAAAGGGTTTGTAGTTCTTTGATGGCCTTTAATGTTTTTCAGTTTTACTATTAAATCAGTCGTGGATAGCTTGACACCACGCGTTGCTTTCTTGTGTCTGATTATTGACAGGGGGATTTTTTAATTCTTGCAGAATAGAAAAGATTTCTTTGGTGTGGGAGTTTGCTTGATGAATTCTATCATTAACGTGTTTAGCTTTGGAATTAAAAATGATTTCTTTGTAGCACTTTACGGTCTGCTTATAGCTCTCCATGTTTTCTGTGGACAGAGCTTTCCTTCAGCATCTTTCAGCTGCCCGTTTAGTTCGTCTAGCTGTCTATCAAAATATCCCCTGAAAACCATTTGCTTTGGTTTGTGGATTTGTTAGGTTTAGCAAGTTTAAGAGGGGCAAGCATATCGAATACAGAATTATTGGCTGACCTAAATAGACTACTAAACTCATCAAGGGAAAAGTGTTTCAGTAGTGAGGGAAGGAATGTGACTACTAGCTCCTTAGAAGCAGCATGTTTCACCTTTTTTTGATTGCGCCACATCAAGAGGTTTGTCTTTATTTGACAAGTGTATTTCTGGTGATTGAATCAGGCATTTGAAATTAACGAGGAAGTGATCAGACTAGATGCATTCAACAATGGCGGAGATATTCACTTATACGTTTTTAGTTGCAATCCAATATGTTGCCACCACAATGGGTAGCACTATGGACCTGTTGTTTAAATCCAATGGATTCCAGGGACATGGTTAAGACATTGGACATTCAAAGGCATTCGACTGTGTCTCGTGGCAATTCATGTACGCTGTATTGACAAGGTGCAGGTTCGGTCAGGGGTTTCTTGTGGCCTTAAACCTCCTTTTATACTGCTCCATTAGCCAGGGTCAATATAAATGGGCTACTTTCCTCACCATTTACGATAGGCCGTGGCACCAGTCAAGGCTGCCCCCTGTCCCCTCTAATATTTGCCATTATACTTGAACCCCTGGCAGACTTAATAAGACTCAAACACAGACACCCCTGGCTATGGAATGCCACTGAACCACAGATTATCTGCCTATATGCAAATGATGCATTATTATACATTCGGAATCCCCAGGAAAATGTACGGCCCATTGTTAGGCAGAAACACATGTAATACCCTTTGGGAACACTACACACAATTAAGACTACAAGTGTCAGTACAATTTCACCTTTGGTACAAGCCTGTACTACACAGTAATGTGGTAGCAGTGGCTGAGCAGCCAAACTTATCTCAAGGGTAAAGTGAGCCATACAACAGGTTACACAAAGGACTAGCAATCACAGTGATTCAAACAAACACTTAGTCAAGGTTTCTTGGTAAAAGAAGTAAAAGAATATACATTTATTTACACAGTCATTTGGAAAACATCCCACTAGCAAGAGCAGCTCAATATCACAATCTAATACACTACAATACACAACCAATCAGTTTCTGAACAAGTTCAGCTCCCATGAAGTGGGAGCAAAATGGCACTTCCGTTACTTTAAAAAGAGGTTAAAAGACAAGGTTATAAGAATCAAAAGCACAAATCCTTTCAGAGGTAGGGCAAATAGTTTCAGTTCACTACAACCAGCAATTCAATTCAATAGGCCTGGGTCAAAGTCAATGGTACAGCGTCTTGTAAAGGATAGCTGATTTCTGGTAGTAAACGGTTAAGTCTTTGCCACGATTTTTAGAAGGATTTGGTCAGACAAAAAGTTAAATGTTGGTTTAGGGAAGGACAAGCCTTCAAAGTTGAGAAAGTTTCACAAGCTTGCACTGCGGCCGAACAGAGTTCTGAACCGCACTTGCACAGTACCTTTTTTTTTGTAATTAATTTTAATTGACATTTTACAAGAGATAGCGATCAAACACAACAAAGAAGCCAATCAATTTCAAACAACCAAGAACAAGTAATGAAATGAGAAAGAAAAAAAAAACACCCACCGAGCCCCCCCCCCCCCAGAATCACAGAAGCATTAGTGACGAAGCCTTATCTTCTTTGTGATAGAGGAGTAACAACCAGGAGAGAGAGAAAACCCTAAAATCTTATCCAAGCTCCGGCAAAGTTCCCTTTAGTCTCTAGTCTGCTCCTGGATCAGTTTCCTCTTGAGGGAGTATGATGCCAAGTAGTTCCATGCTTTTAGGGCACAAAACTCTACGTGCTCCCTCTTTCAAAAAGTTCAACAAGGGAGCCCAGCCAGACAGAAATTTCCTATGTTGACCCTGCAAGGAGTGTGAGAGCCATTCCATGGCTACGATCGACCACAATCTTGCCACCCACTCATGCTCACAGGGGGGTTCCTTCGACCTCCACCTGCGCGCCAGTGTAATTGCTGCAGCCATCATCATAGTGACATACACTATACGGCCCGACTTCATAGGGATGTCTAGCAGGACCCGATTTAGGCCCAGCATGGAGAGACCTCTGTTACCACTCAACGTGATTCCCAGTACCCGTTCAATGGCCCGGTGGATAACACCCCAAAAAGTGACCAACCCTGGGCATTCCCACCAAATGTGGGCCCAATAGCCCCGTTCCCCACAGTTACTCCAACAGAGCGGAGATGAGCGCTCAAACATTTTATTTTATTAAGTCTGACTGGGGTTAAGTGCCACTGATGGATTAACTTCATCCACATCTCCCGGGACTGAATGGATCTAGTTAGTTTCGGGATCTGTTTCCACAGTTCCTGCCATTCTCCCTGATCAATTACAGCGCCCGTGGCCGCCTCCCATTTCTCCATGTAAGATCTACGTGGAATGCCCTCTCCCATTTTAATAACCTTGTAGATGGATGCTATGAGGCCCCTGTCTCCCTCGTGTGTATCCAGGTACTTCTCAAACAAAGTCAAGGGACGTGTGCCTGCCCGTTTCTGGTCTGGATGGGACAGCCAATGCCTCAGTTGCCTATATCCATATCTGTGGGTTTCCCTCAGCCCAAACTCGGATTTACACTGCTCGAAGTCCTTTAACTTATCCCCCTCAAACATGTCCCGAAGCATCTGACACCCCCCCTAGGTACCAGTCATCGAATGCCAAGGTTTTACAACCCGGTGAGAATTGCGGATTATCATAAAGAGGCGTATAAGGGGAGGGGAAGGTAGTTATATGTGCCCTCTCGATTTCTGCATCCCAAGCCTCCCCTACAGTTGAAGTGATTCGGCTCCTATACATCTGAGGAGGTCTATCCGCTTTTGGGAGCCAAAGCGCTCCCTCCAGATTCCTGGCTACCACCGCCCTGTCCATCGGCCTCCACGGCTTGTCCCGGTCGTCCCTCTGCCAATCTGGAAGAACCCGCACCTGAGCCGCCAGGTAATAAGCTCTAAAGTCGGGTTCCCCCATGCCCCCCCGACTGGCAAGAGTCCTCATGAGAGCTGCAGCCACCCTGGGTCTTTTGCAGCACCAAAGAAATAGGTTAGTAAGAGTATGAAGGGTTCTGAAGAAGAAATGCAGCAAACGCGGCAGCACTGCCAATTTAAGAACATTAATGCGCCCCAACCATGAGATGTACAATGGGCCCCAGCCAACCAGCTTGGACTTAATTCTCTCCAACAGTGGGAGGTAGTTCGCCCGATAAAGCTCCTCCACCGTTTTGGTAAAATAGATCCCTAGGTATCTAAGCCCCCCGCTTGACCATCTGAAAGCATAATCTCGCTTAAGACCTTGCTCTACGGCTGTTTGCAGGTTCAGGCCTAGGATCTCCGACTTATTGGTATTCACCCTCAGTCCCGCTACTCGCCCAAAGCGATCCACCTCCTCTTGCAACGCTGCTAGTGATGTCTCAGGGTCAGTCAGTGTGAGCAACATATCATCCGCAAACGCGGCTACCTTATGGGTTTGCCCACCAAACACCATGCCCTTTATCCCTCTGTCCTCTGATAGCTTCTAAAAAATGTTCCAAATGAAGTGCATAGAGTAACGGAGACAGGGGGCAGCCCTGCTTTGTACCCCTCTCAATTTGCACCAGTTCTGAGATCCGACCATTGATCACTAATCGATAGGCTGCCTTTACTCGAGCCATGAATTTGGGCCCAAACCCCATTTTGACCATAGTGGCGAACAGGAAGCCCCACTCCACGCGGTCAAAAGCCTTTTCGGCATCAACCGCTAAAAGAAGGCTGGGATCCCCCTAATCTGGGATTTCTCAACCAAATGGATCACTCTCCGCACATTATCAGTGGTCTGGCGCCCCTTTATAAAGCCCGTCTGATCGTTCCTCATGCCCAAGCTAGTACGAGAGTCTAATCGGGACGCCAAGAGCTTTGTGTAGATCTTTGCATCGACATTTATAAGTGCAATCGGTCGGTAAGATCCACACTCCTCTGGATCCTTGCCCTGTTTATATATAAGGGTTACTTTGGCCCCGTCCATGGACCCAGGGAAGACACTGCACGAACCGACGCAGTTAAAAAGCCTAGTTAGATGAGGGAACCAGAACCTCTTTATGATTCTTAAAGAACTCAACCATAAAACCATCAGGGCCTGGGGCTTTATTTGGGGAGAGTGCAGAGATTGCCTTCCTGACTTCGTCAGTAGTTATTTCCCCCTCGAGCTGTTCCCGCTCATCCCTCGAGAGGGCCGTGAGATCAACTCTATCCAGGTAGGCCTGTTGCAGTGTGGGATCAGGATTACTTGACGTATATAAGGTAGCATAGAACTGGCGGAACTCCCTCTCTATTGCTTCGTTGTTCGTAAATCTCTGGCTCCCCTCCCCCTTTATAGCTAGGATCGTCTTACGCTGTTCGTTCTTATGTAACATTTGAGCCAGCAGCCTATCGGCCCTATTTGCTTTAATGTAATGCATTTGTCGCAGGCGTAATAAGCTACGCTCGGCCGCTCTAGTTTGGATAAGGTTTAATTGCTCTCTTAACATAAGGACTGCTTTAGCGGCGGCCGGTGTATGTTTGGTGGCCAGCCTTGCCATTGCCTCCTTAAGTTTCTTGCCCAAATTCTCTTCCTCAATCCTGAACTCCCTCTCTCTCCTGGCTTTAATTGCCAGAATTTTCCCCCTTATCTTGGCCTTGCCGGACAGCCAGCCTGCCAATCACGCCAGAGTGCATTCAGGTCTCCTAGGAGACTAAGCACAGGGAGTTTCGGGCACCTCGCTCACATCCTGTCCACCCCAGACACAAAGGTGCCAGAGGAGGGCTTCAGCACTGTAGCCTGCCAAAAGCCAACGAACAAAGGGACCAAACCTGGTTTGGCGCGCAGAGTTAAATGCAAGAAGGACCTTTCATAAAAGAAACAGTGAAAAAAGTCGACCGGAATCCGGTTTTACAGATAGGTATTGGGTGCCATATTGGAAAACATGGCTGACCCGATTTTTAGCTACCGTTGTTCACGGTCGGGAAAAATCATGGTAGTTTGTTGTAAACCACTACCACCAGCCATTTCAAGTAGAAAAAGGTAACATTTGACTGTTACATGAGTGTTTAGACTCAGGGGAAGCTAGGCAACCCCTCCAGCACTCTATAGGAAGATAGTGTGTGCTGGGTCTGTAATTTTAAAAAGACTAGTAAAGTCAATTTAACTTTACATGGTCTGGGAGACAGTAGTCAGTCCCAGAGAAGGTATTTACACCTCGGGGAGTCTGAAAGACACCCCTGTGCCACGGCACTGAAGGTGCTGTGTGACACACAAGAAAAAGATCAGGCCTATGGAGTTGTTTTAAAACTCCATATCCAAAGAACACAAAAGTAAAACACACATCAAAATACATGAGTGGGGAAAAAAGGCTCACACTCTTTCCAGGTAAAAATTTAAGTCCTAGAAATCCAGCAAAGTTGCTGGGGGTCTCAAAGGGTAAGGGAAGTTAGCACATTCTTGAGAATTCTCCATAACACCCATTATGGAAGATATCCTATATTTTGGCGAAATATCAGGTCTCCAAGTGAATTCTAGCAAATCTGAGCTCTTTCCACGAACGGGTACCACTCCCCCTCCAGCGAACCTACAGGGGTTTTAGTGGGCCCCGGCAACTATACGTTACTTAGGCATGTGACGGTACGTAGGCACAGCCCCACACTCCATGACTACAATTACAATTTCTTCTTCTTTTTTTTTTATAGCGCGCGCGTTCACCCGAAGGCATCTTGGCGCTGAGAGGAGGACTGCAAGCAAGAAAGCACAAAAGCGCTAGGTATGTATTGTCATAAGCGACAATACATATGACTCTGCTGCAAACTAAGCTTATGGGCTGCGCCCACCTCCCCATAACAATAGCAGGCAAAATTGCGCTCCTTAAAATGGTAGTCCTTCCGAAACTGCTATGTCTTCCTTAATACACCACTGTGGGCCGGGTGGCCTTTTTTCAGGAACTGGGGAGCGAGATCTGCAAATTTGTATGGCCCTCTGGGGCGGTACGATTGAAGTGGGATACGTTGACGCAACCATTTGACCTGGGAGGGTGTGCTGGGCCCAACTTTGAGCTGTACTGGATGGCTGCACAGGCACAGTACGCAGCCCTTTGGTTTAGTGAAAACCCATCCCCTCCTCACATACTGCTAGAGCGAGACTCGGTGGGTAACAGGGACCTGCGCTCATTGTTTTTCTCTGATGTATTAGCTGATGATTGCTGCTTCGACCCAGCAAGCGTCAAAGCGCCGGCCTGGCGCAAAATATGGAAGGTAGTGTATGTACATCCCCCTTCATGAGGATTTCCCCCTATGCTATTGTGTCCCATCCCTACCACGAGCCAACTCTGGCGCGCGAGCTACATGGGCACAACAGGGATTCCCCAGACTGGGTTCACTGTATCTCGAGGATAATTTCATCCAGATTTAGGACATCCCAGGGATCTCACGAGGGGCATCCTCTCAGTGGCTGCAATAATGCAGGCTTGCATAGAGCATGTAAGAAACTATGGAGCTGCTTCCAAACTAAACCCAAGACCAGTGCACTACTGGGGTTCGCACCGACAGCGAGCGACAGTCATAGCCGAGTGTCGTCCCTATACCACTTAATCCAAACATGTTCGGATGTAGTACATCACAAAACACATACTAAATGGGCGGAAGATCTCCAACTAGACATAACCAATAATCTCTGGTCAGACATGCGCATACAGTCCCAGAAGGTATCGTTCAACTGAAGTTATTGACTGATACAGCTTAAGGTGTTACGCCGGTACCAGTACACTCCGAATAAAATCCTGTGTTTTCCAATGAAGGTACTGCGGCAGGACCACACTGTAGCCTCATTCATGCTGGATACTTCCATATGCTGTGGGATTGCCCACGGCTTGCGACCTTTTTCGGGGGGATGTGTGTGCAACACTGTCTGAAATGTTTCCTACAGATGTCCTCCCTGTTCCACTGCTCTGCCTGTTTCATATTTCGAATTCACCAGCTGGATGTGTCAGTAAATGTGTACGGTTAGGTCTCCTTCAGGCCAAACGCTGTATTCTTTTGCATTGGAGAAGTGCTCATGCTCCCAACGGAGATCATTGGCTGAAAGATGTAACGTGGTCCAATGACATGGAAGAGCAGTGGGCACATAAGCAACCGCCCGAATCACGACCAAGAGACATTTGGAACCCCCTCAGACTGTACCTCTTGCGCTCAGCAAAAAATGCAGACAGGGCTCTGTCTCCGCAATCGATTTGAACTGCCCCCTCTGTGTTAAGCCCCTGATATAGGAATCATGTTGAACCATCTTGCCTGTGTGCTAATTCTTGCCCTACCGAACTGTCTAACACTTGTGTCTACACTCTGTTGCCCTCTCATCTCTGCTGACTCTTTAAAAGTTACCCTACTGTGCGTGTTTTGTAATGTCAAGTGCTTAAATAAAGAAAGATTTTTAAAAAAAATTGGTAATAGGGGTAGTCAACGTCTCAACATGTTAGAGTGCTACTATTGCTGGAAGAGCATCTTCTGGCTGGCAGGTGAGCTTTAAAGTTTATAGTAATTTGAAAATATCCCTGACTATTACCAATTGAAAATCAATTCAAAATTGAGCTGAGCTGAGGTAACTGGAGAAGAATAAATATTGTTTTTGTTAGCATCTGTCATACTGAATTTTGAAGAAATAAAGAAGAATTGATCACCTACCATTTCTACAGACAGTTCCAGTGTAAGCTGAAAGCATTGTGGGTTCCAAAAAGATTGAAACAGTGTGGACAGGAAAAGTTATGCAGTGTGCCTACCCCAAAGTTTCAGAAACACAGTTTAAATTATCAAATAAAGAGTGCTTCAAAATGTGAGTCCTGCTGCAGCTGCCTAAGTGAGACTACTAATTCACTAAGCAGTTAGATTAGAATCAGTTCTGCACCATCAATTAGGTAATATGCGCTGCACTCTAACTATTAATGACTAAAATGTCTGTTATATTGTACATATGATTCCAATAAAAAATATTTACCCATCTACCATCAACTGACAATACAATATTCCATATTTTACCAATTACAAACATAAACCAATTGGGGCATATGCTTTTTTATTTTATTTTTTAATAACATTTTATAAACCATAAACAACAAGGAGCAACCAGTTCTGTCATGATATACATCATTCATTTGACATGTATGTCCATCAGTTCCCATTACCTCTACATAACCCCCCCGACCCCGTGGCCTATATAACCCATTGTTTTTTTTCATACATCATCCTCCCCCAGTAGCCGCTCAATCTCCCCTTCCCTTGTATTTGCAAACAGTGTCACTGTTAGCGCTATCCATCTTTGTATGTCTATTCCTGTCTCTGCATTTTGTGCTTTAAGTGACTTCTCCCACACCCCTGTCTCTGCAATACACCACTTTTCCAATTCCTTCCACCATCTGATCACACTCGGTTCTCTCGTATCTTTCCACCCCATGGCTATGATTTGTTTAGCCATTATGTACATCAGATCCTTGAGTTTGTTCAGCGATTTATCTTTCATGTTTTTCTTATATTGGCCCAGCATGCAGGCCTCTGGTGTCCCGACATCCAAGTCTGTGCCTCCTTGGGCCACCATATTTGCTACCTTCTACCAGAACCCCTGCACTACCGGGCACTCCCAGAATATGTGTGAGCCCAGCTTCACCCACCCTACATGTGGGACATTCTTGTCTTCCAGCCCCTTTAAAGGTAGAGATAACAGCAGGCGTGATGTATGCTCTCTGTACCATATACAGTTGTATTAGCTGTAATCTGGCATTCCTGGAATCCTTCGTCTGATACCATTGAATTTTTCTCCATTCTCTATCCTCAAACTTCTTCCCCAATTCCAGTTCCCATTTCCCTTTGCATATCAGTTCTGCTTGCGAGTATTGGCTTATCAAGATCTCATAGATTCTGGACACGGCATGTCCACCTTCTGCTACTGTGAGCAACATATCGATGTCCTTGTTTTCAATATCACCTTCCATGCTATTTAGCCATCTCCTGTGCAGCACACTCAAGAGTGTATTATATAGCAAGAACTATCCTGCGTGTATACCAGTGTCCTCTTGCAGTTCCTCAGATGTCTTCCACCCTCCCTCGTTCCGTAGGTCCCCCAACGCGGCCACTCCGGACATCTCCCACCTCTTTTCTATCATCGTTATGCAGCCCGCCCCGCCCCCCAAGAGCGCCGCTATTGGTGCCTGTGGAGAGAGCGGGTCCACTATCCCAATGAACCCACAGGCCCTATGCCAGACTCGAATGCCTAGTTTCACTAAGTAGAGGTTCTCATTCTGCTCTTTAGCAGAGATCCACAAGAGATTTCTTGGGTATCTGTGTGTCGTACAGCGGGCTGCAGCAACGCTGTCTCCCCCGTGGGGTCGTCTGCCATCCATTTCATCGCCTACTGTAGTTGGCACGCTAGGAAGTACAGTTTGAAATTCGGCACCCTTAACCCCGCCCTGGTCATACAGCCTTTGTAATGTGTTTAGGGCTACCCTGTTCTTCCCCCTCTTGCCACAGGGACACCCTACACATCTTTTCTAGGTCACAGAAGTACCGTTTTGTAATATCATATGGGACATTCCAAAAGCAATGCATAAGTCGTGGCAGTACCGCCATTTTTAACAACGCTGCTCTCCCCATCATTGTCAGAGGTAGTTTACTCCAAAACCCCATGGACGCTGCTAGCCCAGCTTTGGCATGCACTGTGTTGGCGTCATGTTCTTGGGCAGGGTCATGATGTAGGTCAATACCCAGATATCTAAAGGAGGTACTGCTCCAGTGCAAGGGAAGGTCTGGCAAGTCCTCCTCTGCCCTCTTTGCAGTGGCTGCCAACGGAAACAGACATGATTTATTTTTATTTATTTTGATGACTGTTGATGTACCAGAATTGTCAAGCACCTCCAGAATATATGGCAGATTCACCTTGGGGTCGCTGACGTACAATAAGACATCATCTGCGTACATGGATATCACGTACCTCACTGCATCGATGTCTATGCCTACATCTCCATACTCCTGCCTCAGGTATGCAGCCAATGGTTCTGCAGCTAAAATGTATAACATCAGGCACCCTTATCTAGTGCCTCTATATAGTTGCCACGCCTCCGAGTACATGCTTCCCGTCTTGACCCAGGCCATTGGTTTTGTGTATATTAATCGTAACCATCTCATGAACACCGGGCCATTCCCCATCTTCGTCATTGTGGCATACAACCAATCCCAATGTACTGAGTCAAATGCCTTTGTCGTGTCCAGGGAGGCCAATGCACGTTGTGAGACACGATCCGCTGTGCTATAGATCACGTGGTGGAGCTGCCTAAGGTTCTCTGAAATGTTCCTACCAGGCACATACCCTGTCTGATCTGGGTGGATCAGCATGTGTGTCACCCATCAGAGTCTGTTAGTCAAGATGGCCGTGAGGGTCTTGCTATCTTGGTTTAGCAGGGACAGAGGCCTGTAGGATCTGCAGTCCATGCTTATTTTGTCTGGCTTGAGTAGCAGCACTATCAGGGCTTCCTTCATGCTCCCGGGCAGGATGTTGTCTGCAAGCGCCTCGATGTACACCTTGGCCATCAATGGCTCCAGTGTATCAGCATAGGCTTTATAGAATTCGCTTGGGAGCCCGTCCGTCCCCGTTGCTTTCCCCGTCGGCAGGGTCCTAATGGTGGCCACCGCCTCCTCCGGTGTTATTTGTGCCTCTAGTAGCTCCGCCTGGGGACCATCTAACTTGGGCAAATATATCTGTTCTAGAACGTTGTGTATGTCCTCCTCCGTGTCTCCCTGGGGGGCCTCATATAACGTCTTATAATATTCAGAGAACACCTTGTTTATACTTGCTTGCGTGTACACTTCCTCCATGTCTATATTCCTAATGGAGCATATCGGAATCCTGGTGACATCTTGCTTGCACAGCCATGTAAGCATCCTGCCAGGCCTATCCCCTTGTGCATGGTACCTCCCCAGGTATTTTGCATAGTTAAACTTCCCCACCCTGTCCCATTGTGTTAGGCCCGTTTGTTTCAAAGTGATTATTTCGTCCAGGTGTTCCATGCTTGTCAAGGCCCCCCCCCTACCGCCTTTTCAATTCCTCCTCTGTCTTCTCCAGTTCCCTTACTAAAACTTTCTGCACCCCACCCGATTCTGCTGTCATCACCCTTCTAATAACCACTATGTATGCTTCCCAGACTGTACCCACTTTTTGCACACTCCCCTCGTTTACTGTGATGTATTCGACAGTGCTTTTCCTGACTTGCTGCGTGAACGCTGTGCCTTGCAGCGATTCGCTTCTCAGTTTCCACGTGGGAATCGGCGGCCTTTGGGCAGACACTCTCCATCTTGCCACAAGCGGTGAGTGATCCGACAGTACTCTATCTAGGTACTCCAACTCCAAAAATTCAAATTCGCGATCCACTCCCGTAAACATACAGTCTATCCTGGTGTATACTCTGAGGCGCTGAGTAATGGCAATATCCCCTTTCCTCTCCATGCTCGGCCCTCCACAGGTCTTGCAGCTGAAAGTGCTCCACTAGCCAAGTTCATAAACTTGGCTGGCGGGTAGGGGAGGGGGAGGTGGCCTTCTGTGTTTGGTATCTGACCTATCTATGACTGGGTCAAGCGTACAGTTGAAATCCCCCCCCCTCCCACCCCCAAAATCAAGGTTCCATTTCTGAATGGGCCTAGTCTTGTCTTGCATATAGTGATCTGAAAAACACTGTAGCATCATGGTTAGGGGCGTAGGTATTAACCGCACAAACCTCCCGATTTTCCAATAGCCCGTGTAATATGGCCACCCTACCCTCATTGTCAGTTTTCACTGTAAACACTTCAATCGGTATGTTGGGGGCTATCCAGATGAGGACCTCTCTAGCATATGTCGAATATATGGAGCCCACCATCACCCCTCCAAACGACCTCTCTAAGTTCTTTTGATTCTGTGCATCTAGGTGCGTTTCTTTTTTAAAATGTTTGAATTTTATTTATTTTTTTGGTTAGTGGCTTTTCTTGCAGTAGCGTTATCCCAACTTTATTCCTTCGTATATACATGCTCACTCTTTGCGTTTCACATAATTTTTAAGCCCCCTGGCATTCCAAGTCATGATTCTAATAGTGCTAGCCATTATAGTCTGTGTCTAAGGTGTCAGTTTGGTCACCAGCCTGTGGCCAGCCTCAATAGCAGTTTGATGCAGTCTACAATTAACTTTAATAGGCCCCCCATTACTGCCTCTCCCCTCTCCCCCCCAACTGCACACATAACACAGTTCAAACTTAATTTGTCCCGCCATGCCTTGCATGCTGGCATAATCCCGTTTCCGCTCCATTCAACCTGGTCGCAAGACTAGTCTCCTGGTGCTCTATGGGCAGGCCTTGTACAGTAGCCCTTAATGGACTGAGGGGGGGTAGTGGGTCTGCATTAGCGTTCCCACTACCTGGTGTCCGTGGTTCTCTATAATTCTCCCCCTATTTGATCTCATATCATTGCCAATGTGTTCAATTGTTCACTTATGTGGCATGGGTGTACCCCACTCTGCTGTTTAATTACTCTGTTTCTATATTATGGCATCAGCCCGCGCCATGTCTATCGACGTTGTTCAGTTCCCTGGTTCAGCTCCGTTTCATCTGGCACCTGTGTCCTGTCCATCCATCCATTCTTGCGTTTCCTCTGGTGATTCGAGAAAAGGGCCTTGCCGTTGTGGATGGATCACTTTTGGTTTCAACGGGTATACAACATATACCCAAGTCCAGCCTTCCGTAATCTGGCTTTTGTGGTGATGAACTGTGCTCTCCGCTTCTGGACTTCAAACATATAGTCGGGGTACACTGCTATCTTCGCAGAGTCTTTGTATCGTCCCCCTGGCCCTGGAGAAAGCCAGGATGTTTTCTCAATCTTTATGATTAAGCACCTTGGCAATCACTGGTCTGGGTGGAGCGCCCGGGGGCAGTCTCCTAATGAGGGAGCAATGCGCTCTTTCTATTGTAATGCCTTGGGAAAGTTTGCCCGCTCCAATTTCCTGTAGCAATAAGTTTTCTACATAGGTGGTGGGGTCTGATACTTCGATCTCCTCCGGTAGGCCGATGATGCGTATATTGTTTCTGCGGGCACGGCCTTCCGCCTCCTCTACCCTGTCTTCTAGTAATTTCACTTTTTTATGAGGACATTCACTTTTTGTATGAAGACATCTGTATTTTCTTTTACTTGCTCTTCCAGCTTGCTTGTGCGATCCGCAGTTGCTCAGACATCTTGGCGCAGCAGTGCCACATCGATGGCTACGGCATCTATCTTGCCCTCTAGTGTTGCTTGATGCGTGGCAATAGCTTCCAGGATTTGTTGGTTCCCTGGCTCATTGTTATCTGGGGTTGGTGGCTGCTCCCTCATTTTGTCGTCGACGCCCTTCTCTCGCCTGGGTGTTTGGCCGGACGGGAAGGTTTCGAGTGTGGTTTATTTATTCTTTGTCTTGCCGCCCTTGGATGCCATCTTGCTTGATGAAGCTACAGGGTTCTCACCACCATAGTGTTCTGGTGGAGTTTCCCCTTGTTCAGGGTCTTCAGGTTCTAACCCTACGGCGTCATGCAAGGTGTGCAATGCTATTATGGCATGATCGCTTGTCTCTTGGCAGGCACCGCAGCGCTGCTGCCCTGCAATGGGGTTTCACTCTGGCGAATGTTCAGTGGGGACTGGCCAGTCCCGTGTTGGGATGTGGGATGTCCAAGGGGCCTGCGCCTTCCACCACACTGTGGAGTCTTGGATCTTGCGTTGTTGTGAGCCCAGCACAATGTCTGTGCACCAGAGGTCAGTGTCTCAACTGCTGCGAGGAACCCAGGCTCTTTTGCTAGACCATGCTGCGATGTTTCTTAATCGTGTCTTATGCCCGGCTTTCCCACGCAAGCCCTTCAGAGCAGCTTCCTGTACCTCCGGGTCTCCTACAACACCATCCGGGGGGCGGGGGGTGTCCACCAGCTGCCCCTTCTCACCCAGTGGCCGCAGCGCTGCACTCCAGTAGCCCTCCCCGTTCAGTTGTGGCTTTGTGAGAGCTGGATTTTGCGCGCCTCTTGCTGATCACTGCCACTACCTCTGTGCCAGCCCTTTATTGTTCCTGCAGCTGTTCGGGGTCCTAGGCCGCTCAAGTTAGTCTCAGTCCCACTGGCATCTCACTTTTGGGGTCGCACTCCCCTGGCTTAGGTGCGGCGCTGCACGCCTCTGTCAGTGCTGGGGGCGAATAGGCAAGAACCCAGTGCCCAGGCTGCCGCTGTCGTTCCTGCAGTGGCACTCATGGTGTCTGCACTGTGCCAAAGGTTTACCCTCCTCGCAGCTGGCTCTGCCCCACTCAGATTACCTCCTTTCTTCTGCTGGCCCAGCCTATGGCCAGGGCTCAACTGCATGCAGGGGGCGGGGAGACCAGCGCCCCACTTGGGCCACGTCCCTTGCACAGACACAAGGAGTGGAGGGGGGGCCTCTTTCTTACTGGCCCCACGTTGTAGCTTTTTAGGGCCCCCTTACCCTCACCAACTCCTTACCTTCTGCCGCATTACGTCTGGTGCGCCGCTGACCTCCACGCTCCCCTTGCTCTTCGCTTGATGATTTCACAAACTCGGCTTCCAGAAACTCGCAGAGTGCAGCCTCTTGCCCTCTCCTCTCAGCCTGCTGCAGTTGCTGTAAGGGTGCTACCCTGCAGCGATTGCCCACCACGCACCATGCTCATCTGTTAAGTACAGAGTTGTGGCATCGCCGTCCGCTTTGCCATGGTGCTGCGAGGGCACCTCGGCTTCAGTTGCAGTACTCGCATTGTCTTTGGGGCTGAGCAGTGCAACGCTCCGTAGCTTCAAGTCACCAACGAATCTGCCCCTCCGCCACCACCACGTTGACTCGGCAGCTGATGGGGAGCCCACATCCAGCAAGGTTTCCTTTCCTCGCATGCGGCTATGTCCGCTCAGCAATGCTCTGCATCCTTCTCAGAGCCTCTGCCGTCCTGAAACAGTGGCCGCCATTTTCAGACCGTCACCCCACCTTTCCTTTCACACAGTGTTTCTCGAGGAGCACGGCTCTCACGGACCTCACTGTTCCGCACAGAGTATCACAAGTATTACAGGCTTCTGTTTGTTCAGTTGCTGGTTATATGACCATCTTAAAACATACATTTGCAGCACATCAGTTGTCGGATCTCAGTAGCTCACAGAGCCCACTTCCAGCTCACATGGCTGCTAGCCACGCCCCCCATTGGGGCACATGCTTATGTTTCACCAATGCAAGGATTTCTTCAAGGCAATAGTTCGATCACAATATTCATAAAGGTTTATGACTTTAAATTCATCACATTGCCCACGTTAATGTGTGAATCCAAAATAATCTTACCGGTAGATTTGTTCAAAACTAAATCAATACATTCCTATTAAGTATGTAAATCTAAATTGGTCGATCCTAAATGAGGTACAAATAGGGGGAGCAAGAAGAAGAAAAGCGAAACGGAAGATTAGCAATGGAAGAACCTGTCACTTTTCTTTCTTTAAAATTTGTTTTAAATTGTTTAGGTAAGTGTCTTACTAGTTTTCTCATTTATAGCTATCAATTGCTGACAAGTTATTGCTTAATAATTCATTTCCAACATAAATGCACATCATTTTTTTTATCTGAAAAACAGAAATAATCTTTATATTAAACCAATCTATATCCTGAAGAACACAAGATAGCTGTTCGATCAAAAATGTGGATAACGATTCAAGTATTGTGTACCTGAACTAAGTCACCAAATATGCCATTTCACTATCCAATACCTTTCGGATAGTAACACTAATATATCGAGAAATATCTCCTAGATTGACCTTTTTGATATGCTTATTAAAGCTAACATTCTAATCTGTATGGTAGGCCCACAGATGTAAAAGAAGTAAATGAACCAACGTTCGCTCAATTCTAACTTGAAATTTGGAAGCTTCTATCATAGTATCCCTTCTTTCAGTTAAGCAGCGTTCCGTGCGCGTTAAGGCGTTCACCGTTTTAAAACTATATTTATATCATGGATGTAATAAATTCATGGAATGACCCTGTGCATAACCTTCTTCATGACGTCTCATGTCAAATGGTTATTTACTTGTAGCGTTGCAGCATTGTATTGTTGGGTAAAAACTAGAAGTGGGTATTGCTGCTCACTCTGCGCCAAAACCCGGTCGCCGTTTTAGTGTGCTAAACTGTTAGTAGTCTATGGGCTTAAGCTGCCCCAGGTACCGAAAAGGTTACCCAAACCATGATACATTAAACGTATATTAAATTGGGTACACTGGATCTGGCGCTATTCCTTTGACAAATAATATTTAGGCAGCTTGCCAAATTCTCATTTGTAAGAAAACCGAGGTAAGCTGTAGTAATCAGTGAATGCCTTTATTGTTGGTGATGCCCCTTAAAGTTGACACATGTTTCGACCTCGTCTCAGGTCTTTTCAAAACTGGGCACAAGAACTATGGGGTCTCTAATGCTTCCAATCAAAGCATGTTGCGTGCAAATTAAATTATTTAGTAATTTATAATTGGAGTCCAGAGCATATTGCCTAATTGATGGTGCAAAATTGATTCCCAAAAAATTTAACTGCTTTAAAAAGACAATTTGGCTTATCAGTCAGCGAAATCTAACTCTGAAGGCCTCAAAAATGGCTTCTAAATAAGTTGGCTAACAATGTCTCCAGCCTATCTTTAGGAACATCTAGTGGGGTGACCAAAGTGGCCAGTTGCCTCCCTGAGATAGATGACCGGGCAGAGGATGATCCCTTGGTCACCCACACTTAGTACACAGCCTATGGCAGAAGACATCCCATGAGCGCATTTAAGGACATAGTACTTTTAAGGGAGACCGCTCACACACCTAGGCATCTGAATCCTTATGGAATTCAATAATGTATGGAATTCAATAATATAGCGATCTCACCATTCCCAAAAAGGAGTATTTTATGTATTGTTGGAACAGAGGAATTTGTAAACTCAATCATTATATGAAAACTGAACTCTGTAAGTGCCAAAAACCATGTATCGAAGAAATTAAATGCCTTTTGGTGCTGGTAGCAAACACAAGCTCAGACATCAAAGCTGCACCACATTTTCTTAAGTCACTAGTCCAGCGAGCCCACTCAGGCAACAGGCGCACATTGCTCATGCAAAAAACACACTTAAACATCAGAAGTATACTGTGCTTGCCTATAACAATCGCACTATGGCCCTTATTCACAGATTGTTTTCCAATGGACTTTCGCCATTATAAAACACTTCTGTGAATTAGGCCCCAAGGGTCCGCTCCAGAAACAGATCTTGCATTTCTTTTCTTGCAGCATGATCACAGAGAGCTCACGCAGCGAAACAGTGCCACTTTATATTTTTACTTTGCGCACTATTAGTTGACTGTCACAGAGCAGGGGCATAGACTCCCAGGGGCTGGCAAACAGAGGGAATGTGTGGGGCAGTCTGGTATTTCACAGGCACAACTTTAATGAAAGTGAAATCTAAGATTAGAGGGTCAGCCTTTTAAAAAAAAAACTTGGTCCGGCTCCAAAAATCCCAAGTAAACTGATGTGATTTAAGTACATTCAATTCCAACACCTTACTCCTTCAGATGCAGACCTCTCATGAAGCCCAGCTCAAGGGCATGGTTCACAGGGCTATACAGGCTCTGATTCTAAATCAGGCAGTGTGGGTGTTGGAGTAGAAGCACATGGCTGAACTTTGGTACATATTGTTGAACGAGGAAGGAGTTTGGAGAGAGAAAGAAGAAGGTTTAGCGACACCAGGAGGAGATTGGTTGGCGATACCAGCAGGAGGGTGCTTTGAGACCTCAAGAGGAGGGTGGTTGAGACATCAAAAGGCGGTTGAAGGAAAGTATTAGGAGGCTAACAAAGACATAGGTATCAAGATCAGAAAGGTACAAGAGGACGCTTTTGGCCCCAAGGCAATGATCAGAGGTGAGACCATGATCTGAAGGAATCCATCCCACAGATTGATTTGGAACAAGCAAGTGGCATGGTGTCGAGGAAGCGCAGGACCAAAACATGAGAAGAGACGCAGTGGAGCGGTAGATCAGGACTTGGGGAATGGGAGATGACAAATGTGCTTCGGGTTACTGGGGAAGGCAACCCCACCTCTTCCTGAAAGCTGAAGAGATGCTCAACTACTGCATAAAGCTTATGGTGGAGACCCATTTACATGAACACTAGAAGGCAAACCTGAGACAAGTTGAAGACATTTAGAGAGAGTCACCTTGAGACTGTGTGACAGGCAGGTTCCTTGAACCTTTTAAACTTTATAGGGAATACCTCATACTGACATTTTTTAGAAGACAGTATTAAGACACGTTGTTCTTTAGGTTTGATCCAGGACAGAACCTTTGTGTGTTGAATAAAAATATGTTTGAACCAAAGAATTATGTCTGGCGTCTTTGGATCCCACTCGGATAAGTGATCCGCTATACAGGTGTGTTTACAAACATGGAGAGTTTCAGTTTGGACAACCTTTCTCCACTTATTTTTTTTAATGCCAATAGTTTGCCTAAAGGGATGGAATAAGCCAAGGAAAGGAGGGCCTTCTAGTACTCTTACCTCCCGTCCCCTTTCTTCCATACTGTACAGGGCGTCTCTTCCAAGGGACGGGAGACAGAACCTTTTTCACCAGAAAAAACCTTCTTCCCCTTTAAATTTAGAGGCGCGCAGGGGTGCGGCCCAGGGAGCATGCGCTGCCCTGATTCCACCCTCCGGCGCCACACCTCAGTCCCCTTTTCCGCCTTGACGGGAACGGGCTGAATTCACCAGCGCTCCTGGTTTTGGCTTCGGCCATGTAATTTCATGCGCGGATACTTTTCTCTTTGCCTTCTTTTTTGTCTTTTTGTCATTCAGGTACTCTGTCCTCAGCCGTCACGCTCCTCCCCGGCGCATGTCAACTTCTACAGGATTCAGCTGGTGTCCAGCCTGCAACGGGCTATTCCCAACTTCAGACCCCCATGCCCTCTGCCTACGTTGCCTTGGCCCAGACCATGGTTGGTAAGCTTGTTTAGCGTGTGCCTCACTGTCCTGAAAAGTGCTGAAGAACAGACTAGCCAGGTGGAGGGAGCTCTTCTAGAAGTCGCCTCCAGAGGACCTCAAGAACTTTGTGAAACATCAAACCAAGCCCAAGGTAGGGCCGATATTCTCCATCGCACCTGCAAGGGAGACTCCTTCCCAGGGACTCTCCCGCGCGGGAGGGATTGGTCAGGTCCTTCTACCAGCACGTGCACTGCGGCTGCTGCAGCTAACGGCTTCCGGGCCGAGGGATCCTCGATCCTCCCGGTGACAGTGTTGAGGGACCAGACCGTTCTTTTACCGGGTCTTCACCCGAGGGGCTCCGCCCTTGTACCGGCACCATGGCCGAGGGGCTATGCCCTAATACCGGCAATACTTCAGAGTGGGCGCCTAAACGCAGCTCTACCAACCCCCTGGTTTGAGGGTGCCACACCTACCCGGCCAAGGCTCGAGGAGCAAGATGGGCCTTGTGATCCACATGCAAGCGTCTTGGAAGAGGCCGGGCCCAGCGGGCTGAGCAACACGTGGCAGGCAGCTCTACAAAATGGCCGCCGCGCCAGACCGAGGCACCTGTCAGACGCTATTCCTGGAATTCGGTGAAGAACGAGTGTCAAGGTGGGACTGGCCTCAACCAGGTACGTGGCCTACAGCCTACCCATCCTTTGCTCAGGGCAGATTTCCTTTGCGTCCATATGGGCAGGGTACGCAGCCGCTGCAGCAGCTCCCCGCTACCCCGTCAGTACCCCCTGCCACCTCCTTGGCCAGTGAAGAGGTCTTCTTCGAGCAGTTCATCGGCCTCATGATGTCACCTCAGATGGGGGTTATCCTCAAAGGCGCCATCAGTGAAGTCCTTCCCGCAGTGCTAGCGGCACCACAGACTCCTCCACCGGTGCCCCAGGCCCCGGCGCAGCCGCCTCCTCCAACTCCCCAGCCGACTCCTCAGGCAGTTCTGTACCAGCCTCTGCCGCCTCCTCAGCCTCTGGCGGTGGTCCAAGTACCCCAGCCTCCTTCGCCTACTACTACTACTCCTCCTCCTCCTCCTCCTCCTCCTCAACAGGCTTGTTGTGACAACAGACGGACTGGAATCCATTGATAGACAGGGAAAGATATGGCTGCAGCCTTACATCAGGGCCTAAAGCTGGGCCCGGCCACACCTCCCGGCCTGATGTCGGAGTTCCATATGGTGCAGGGCTCACGCAGTCAGGACGCTGGGGACTGCCAGGTGCTTCTCTTGGGTGAAATAGAAGCAGGCAAGGTGGTGTGTCACTGTGGTGGCCATGTTGATGTGGACCACGATCCACTGTTGTTGGTGCAGGTCTCGGTGCACGTGATGGTGCCAGGGTGGAGAGGGGTACATCCATCGAGGTCGGGCAGCAAAGGGGAAAATACTCTGCCTGGGCCACATTGGGGGCGTTTGGCCCTAGAAGAAACACAGAACAGCCCAGCTACTCCCCCACGACAGCCACATGTCTCCTCTCCTTATCCACCTTGGACTGTGTGACCCTCAGTATCCCTGATCCAAATGAGTACCCCAGAGAACAGGAGGAGAAACCCGTACCAATCACTGCACCCTTCCACCGTTCGCCCCGTGCTTTCAGACCATGTGCATCAATGTGAGTCTCTTGTAGCACCGCCACATCCACCTTATGTCGGACGAGGTTCGAGCAGATCCTGCCCCTCTTTACATCATTATTTAACCCCCTCAAATTTCAACTATATCCCTTTCAGACCCACCATGAGTCAATCCTGCGTCACCAAACCCCACCCTTTCATGCTCAGATATAAAAAACAGACTTTCACGTCTATGACAGAGCAACATAAACCAAACACACCCCCATTCCCAACCCACAACCCCTCACCCAAAACCCCTAACAAAGGACGCACCCCCACCTCTCATCCCTTCTACTAGAACACCCCCCTCCAACAATCTCAATCTGAGGCTCCAGCTCAAAAACTTCACATGACCAATTGGCTAGAGAAAAAAGCAAGGTAGAACACTAGGGGTAGCTACCCCAACCAGCACTAAAGGAGTCCTCCCAGCTAACATCCACCATATTCAAACTTCCCTTACCAGCAAGCCCTAAATCACAAACATAAACTCCCTTAGAACTTCTATGTCTTGCTAACTCACCAACAGTGGCCCCGGTCCACACTCAACCCCATAAAGAGAATTGACCTCACCCCCTTATTGTCAACCATTGCTATCACAAGGACTGTTCATCTCCAGGCATGCAGTCAACCAGTGTGGGATGGGATCTTCCAACCCTCCGCCGTCCAGAGCCTTCATCCATTATCCTCTTCACCCCGAGGGATTTTATCACTTGCCCATCACTGTTCTCCTTGTTAGCATGTCTAGGTCCCCGAGGCAGCGATTCCTCTCATGTTCAACGTGCCATCTTCGACTGTGTAAATTCTTCCGGAGGCCCCTTCCATTTGCGTGTTTGCAGACTGCCGGGGGGCATCCACATCTCTCAACCTTGATCCATGACCTCTGCCCTGTTGTGAAGCACTACCACTCACCAACTCGGTGTTCAACCAGCCCCCCACATGGCATGGCCAATGAAAGAAAAACGGGGCGACCATGCACAAGCATTATCAGTTTTGCCAGAAAAAACATCATGTCCTTGTACCAGAGGTCCCTGAGTCTTCTCACTGCATCAAAGGGCTTACGCTGTTGTTGCACCTTCTGCGTGAAGTCAGGAAAGACCATGAACCTCATACTGCCCACCTTGTAAACCGAGGATAGACGTGCGTCTTGAAGGATATTGTCTTGGTCCCTAAAGTTTAACAACTTTGCTGTTATGGCCAGTGGTGGGGTCTTCTACCAGGTACCCTATGCGCCCTTTCAATGGTGAACCACATCGGGAGAGCTTTAACCTTCAAAGAGTCAGTAAATAGCCGTTCCAGATACAATTCCACACTGGGGCATTCCTCCCCCTCTGTAATCCCAAGTATTCTGATGTTTCTTCGCCGAGATCGTCCCTCTGCGTCCTCATGCCTGATATCCAATGCTTTCGTAGCCACCGCAAGCTTGTTAATCTGGGACTACAGCACCAATACCTTCTCTTCCACATCTCCCACTCTTCTACACTTCAGTCACCCGTTCTCCCATCATCTTGAGGTCCGCCCTCACCAAGGAGAGTTCCACAGAGACAGCTTGCCCCTTACCCTTTAGACCATAGTCATAGTTCCTTCCACAGGCATCAGGGCCCTTCCTTCTTCCACAGGTCGCAGTTTCATTTTAGGCTGCTTGCTTTTTCCCCCAGGCCTTGTTCTAATTTGTGTTGCGAACCCTTCACCATTGTAGAACCTGGTCCCCCCTATGGGTGAGATTCCACTTCCTACAGGGACAATCCGGAGTGCTGGCCCAGCTGGGTTGACTCTCACAAACTCCACTGCAGTCCCAGTTAAACTCTGTTCACCCGCAGGTTTCCTCCTGTGCCAAAAGCAATGAGCAGTCACTTGCCCTCTAACCTTTAGCTGCCAGGGCCCATCTTTGGACCTCTGCTCTGCGAGCCACAAAGGGTGTCACTCCTGTTATCTCTGGATAGCCACCAATACCACACAATCCAGCCTCACAGCTGTGTTGCCCTGCCAACCCATATTCTGCCCTCACTGGGCACAGCATGTGACAAGCCCTTCAACACTCCTTCACTGCCTTCCGCCCCTCTTCAAAGAGGCTCCACGCACCTCACGCAGGCAGGGACCTTGCAGTGATCCACATAGTGCAGCCAGTCTAGCTAAGCCTCGAGTGCGACAAAATCAGCAGCCCAAATGTAATGGGACACTACAGCACTCCCCAACACTGGGTGCCCAGCCCAGATCAATTGCATCCTCCTCTGCCGCAACACAGGCCAGGCAGATGTCGCACCTTATCGAAGGATTAAGCGCCCGAGGTACCTCGGCTGCTTCTCACCTCTTTAGCCCCTACCTGCCAGCTGCTGTACTTCCATGTTGCCAGGCTCTGTCCCTAGCCCTCCGTCCCTCACACGGCTCCTGACATGCAATGTCTGCTCCAGTCCCATCTACAAGCCGCTGAGGCGTTCAAGCAAACAATGGGTGGTCACAGCCCTGTTCCATCACACACTGTGCAGACACCAAGCGATCAGGAGCACAGAACTCTGTCCAACATGCCACTGGAAGCCAGTATTCATAAGGATTTCGGGTATATGTTCCCTTGGTGCGACAGAGCTTGTGGAGTCACGGCCATATTGCAGGAGTTACAGGCAAGTAATGTATTCCTTGGAGATCGCCATGGCGATCTTCTCTGTAATCTCTAGATCTAATTCAGCCTTTTGTTGAGCAGTTATTTGTGTGAGCGCAATATTAGAAAGGAGATTGTGCGTATCCATATGTCATGATCTCTGCTTCCAAAAGGTCAGGGTTTTCCCAACTCCCTTGGAAGCAGATCCATAACCCAGGTTCCGAGTGCCAACCAGTCCCAATTGGGACCTTTTGGACCCATTCCTGGCGCCAGTGGCACCAGGCTCATAAATATGCCCAGTCCCAGCGCTGGAAGCGCCGGGCTCATAATGCTTGGGTGGACTTACCTTCAGCAGACCATGCTGCTTACTTGCCTGCCAGTTGAGCCTCTGATCCTCTTCTGTTTGGAACTACTTTTCCTGTTGGGAGTGGCTAACTCTTTTCTTACTTAGGCGTGGCTGTGGAAGGAGACACCTAAGCACTACAGGAGGCTATTTAAACCACACCCGGTGGATGAATCTTGCTTTGCGTTATTCTGCAACCTCTGCAGCAGAACGCTCATCGTGTCTTCTGCATCCGGTCCTGGGCCTAAGGAAAAAGGCTTACCATCCTGAATCCAGTCTTCAGCAACACCTATAAAGACAAGAAAGAACAGGTTAGCATTCCGGCATCTGAAAGGCAAAGGCTTACCATCCTGAATCCAGTCTTCAGCAACACCTATAAAGACAAGAAAGAACAGGTTAGCATTCCGGCATCTGAAAGGCACAGGCTTACCTACTCTTCGGCGCTGCATCCCGCATCTGAAAGACAAAACAAGGTGCGTTTAAAGACATTGGGGAACTTTAATACTCACGTGCCATGACTCCTTTCCACATCTAATCCAGTGGGTATTCCGGCACCCTGCAGCCGCTCCGAACTCGTACCTGCAAAATAAAAAGACAGTTAGAGCGCATAGTGAAGCAGGCAACAAGCGCTTACTTACGTGCTTCCAGGCGCTTCTATTCATCACACGGGCTCCATCTTCAACTCACTTCAGCCCGTCATCCGCCATCGCCGGAACCCTGCAAAACAAGAGACATCATTCTAAAGACTTTAAAGACATTTGAATGACTCGAAACCTACCGTTCGTGCAGTAAACGACGGACAGCAGTCCTCTGAAGTCAAGAGGCCTGCGCTACCTATCCAGTGAAGAAACTGGTTACAGCACCCTGCCCCGAGGCAGATGGAGAGCTCGGCATTCACTTACCTAAGGTGAGAGCGTTAACCTTTGGGGGTCTACAGGAGAGGAGAAGAGGAAAGAGATAGGGACACCCCAATAACCCCAGTTCATTAACCCCATATTTTCTATCTGCAGACATCTTACTCTACACGTCAGGCATACAGTGCACAGAGGTCCAGCCCAAAGAGCCAACCGGGTGCTACACATCACCTTTGAAGATACGGTAGTCGCCCAGTCAAGACCGGCGCCTCTGCGAGAATCAGGTGAGCGTTACAGAACGCAAAGCCTACCGCAAAACTCTCGCCCAGGCGCTATGGAAACCTCGGATACTGACCCCCTAGCCCGGTTACTTGGGGAACTAAGGGCAGAAGTGCATGCAGCTCGTCAGGAAACGAATGCTCTAAGAAGGGAACTAATTATTTCCAAGGAGAGAACAGACAATCTTGCTAGACAAGTGCTACAGTCACAAGCCGGACAGACCCCGTTACCCGCATCAGGAGCAAATCTTCCTTCAACATCCTCTATGAATCCAGTGCAGATCAACCTACCTGGGAATGTACCTCTGGCTCCGCCCGAACGATTTTCTGGTGACCCAAAGAGGTTTGCAGTATTTATCAATCAGTGCCGGTTGCACTTCTTATGCCGGCCAGCAGCCTTTCCAACTGATCAAGCAAAAGTAGCTTTTGTACTTTCGTACCTTAGTGGCAATGCGGCAGACTGGTCGATCCCTCTAGTTAATCAAGATGATCCGGTTCTCCATGATTTTCAAGCCTTTCAGCTTAGTATGGAAAAACTGTTCGCAAGACATTCACAGGGGCAGGCCTTGGACAATGAGCTTCTTTCATTGCGACAGGGTAATCAAGACCTTTTGGCTTATATTGCATCTTTCAATAGGCTAATAGTGGAAACTCAATGGCCTGAGGACAAAAGGATTACGCTGTTTTATAGAGGTCTACGTGGAGAGCTCAAAGACGTTTTAGCCCAAGTAGTGAATCCCCCACAAGACTGTTCGGATTATATAGACTTGGTCGTTCAAATAGATCACAGGCTGCAGAACAGGAAGGCCGATCGTTCCAAGTTTGATGCTCGAGTATTTTCCAAACCGCCAACTCCTTCCAAAGGAGTAGACTCTGGGGAACCCATGCAAATAGGGGGTCTGAAAGGTCCTCTAACACAAAGGGAGCGGGAAAGGAGGAAACAGTTGCAATTATGCCTATATTGCGGAAACTCAGGGCACTTTCTTCGAGACTGTCCGGTGAAACCTGCCAAGAAGGCAGTAGGAGCTGCAGTTACCAAAGTTACAAACTCTGAGCAGGGAAACGACCTCGCCCGACAAGAATAGAGGTCCTCTTGCCGAGCGTGAAAACCAGTTCCGTGACCTCGCATTTCGTGATACATATGGTCCTCATTAGCCCTGATAATCCGGATCGGTTACATGCAATTGAAGCTTACGTCGACAGCGGTGCCATCGGCAATCATGTGGATCATGAAATGGTTTTGAGGATGAATCTAACTCTTTGTCCCAAGGCTGTAAAGGACGTCATTACTACGGTGGATGGTACGGAGATAGCCTCCGGGCCAGTAACGCATACCACTCAAGAGGTGACGCTAGTAAGTCAAGATGGACACCATGAGAAGATCGTGTTCGATGTGATCAAGGCCCCTCAGTTTCAGATTATTCTAGGAATACCTTGGTTAGAGAAACACAATCCTCTGATCGATTGGCGAGCAAGAACGGTCCAGTTTCCAGAATGTGTCTCTACTTGTCACCCTCCACCTGGTGTTGCACTGGCCGCAATTTCTTCAGAGACTCCCCAGTTACCTCCCGAATACCTAGAATACCAAGATGTTTTCCGGAAGGATCAGGCTAACTCTCTACCTCCTCATAGGTCTTATGACTGCGAGATAGACCTGATACCTGGATCTACTCCTCCTTGTAGTAGAATTTATGCCCTCACCGAGCCTGAGAACCTTCACCTTCGACAATACCTGGATCAATACCTGGCAAATGGGTTTATTTGTCCTTCCAAGTCCCCTGCTTCTTCAGCTTTGTTCTTCGTTCCAAAAAAGGAAGGAGACCTTAGAACTTGTATCGATTATCGTTCCCTGAACCAGATCACCGTTAAGAATAGATATCCGTTACCTTTGATCCCTGAACTCCTGGACCAAGTCAGAAAAGCATGCATATATATAAAGCTGGATCTTAGAGGAGCTTACCACTTGGTACGAGTAAAAGAGGGCGATGAATGGAAGACGGCCTTCCGCACCAAGTATGGGCTATTTGAATATCAGGTCAATGCCTTCGGATTTTGCAATGCCCCGGCCGCCTTTCAATATTTTATGAACGATGTCCTCAGAGAGCTCATAGATGTATGTATTGTTGTTTACATTGACGACATCCTCGTTTATTCTTCATCGGAATCTGAACATCGGAAACACGTGAAAATGGTCCTCGAAAGATTGCGTCAACACAAACTTTTCGCTAAGTTGGAAAAATGTGTTTTCAACGTGACTGAAGTTGAATTCTTGGGATTCATATTATCACCTGGCGGAGTGCGTATGGATTCAAAGAAGGTCGATGCAGTTCTCAAATGGCCATCACCATCCTCCGTAAAAGGTGTGCAAAGCATGTTAGGCTTCGCTAACTTTTACCGCAAGTTTATCCCCGAATTCTCTCGAATAGTCCAGCCCATCACTGCCTTGTTAAAGAAAAACAAACGTTTTGAATGGTCTACCGAGGCGGAACAAGCTTTCCAGGATTTGAAGACTAAATTTATCTCTGCACCAATCTTAAAACACCCTCGCCCCGAACTCACCTACATCGTGGAAACTGATGCTTCAAGCCTTGCCATGGGGGCAGTTCTATCACAAAAGGACCCGGTAACCAATCAGTTGCATCCCGTGGCATTTTGGTCCCGCAAATTCTCGCCTCCTGAAATCAATTACACGATTACTGACAAGGAACTTCTGGCTATCAAGTCTGCCTTTAAGGCTTGGCGGCATTATCTGCTGGGGGCCCGACACACCGTTACTGTAATTACGGATCACCGAAACCTGCAATATTTGAAGACCGCAAAAGCCCAATCCTCTAGACAACTCCGTTGGGCATTATTCTTTGCCGAGTTTGACTTCATAATTACCTATCGACCTGGTACAAAGAACGGTAAAGCCGATGCCCTTTCTCGGATGGGAGTGGAAGAACACTTGGTCAACCCTAAACCTGTACCAATCATTCCCGAACAAAGAATTCTGGGTGTAATCGCCACAGAATCCATAGAGGAAGTTAAGGATAAAGCCAGGCAACTTGTAACTCCAGCAGACATACAGAATTGGCATCTGCAGGGAAAGGACTTTGCAGTAAAGGACAACTTATTGTATTTCCAAGAACGATTATACCTACCCAGCACAGATTTACAGAAAAAAGTAATCTCTTGTTATCACGACTCTTTAATGGAAGGTCATCCCGGTATAGCCAAGACCTCAGAAAAGATCAAGCGCTACTTCTGGTGGCCGTCTTGGAAAAAAGATATCAGAGACTTTATAATGTCCTGTGGAGTATGCGCCCAAAACAAGAGTCAAAAGGAAAGACCAGCAGGCCTCTTACGCCCTATTGACATCCCACCTCGCCCTTGGCATACGCTTTCTATGGACTTCATCACCGATCTACCTCCATGCTCCGGATACAATACGATTCTAGTAATCGTGGACTTATTCTCCAAGATGGCGCATTTCATTCCGCTCAAAGGCTTGCCAACAGCAGCAACTCTGGCCCGAGAATTTCTCGAAAACATCGTCCGACTGCACGGTTTTCCTTCGGTTCTAATTTCGGATCGAGGTAGTCAATTTATTTCTCATTTTTGGCGAAGTTGCTGTCGGTCGGCTCAAATTGATGTGAGACTATCGACCAGTCACCACCCTCAGACCGACGGACAAACCGAGAGGACCAATCAAACTCTGGAACAGTATTTACGCTGCATGCTGCAACAAACTGAAAAAACTTGGAAAGATATCCTTTGGATAGCCGAGTATGCCTACAATAACTCTGTCCATTCGGGAACTGGGAAAACCCCGTTTTTTCTTTTGTACGGCAGTCACCCTCGAACCTCGGAGTTGGATCCCCTCCAAGATCTTGAAACACCAGCAGTAGACTACCTGCATTCTACAATCACCCAAGCCTTTAAGGAAGCTGTTTCTCACCTTCAAAGGGCTAAAGAACAATACAAGAAAGGAGCAGATCAACATCGGAAGGAAGCCCCTCACTATCAAGTAGGGGATCAAGTCTGGTTATCCACCAAATATCTATCTCTAGAAGGGCCACGCACATTCAACCCAAGATACCTTGGTCCCTATTCCATCACTACCATAGTAAACCCAGTAGCGGTCAAGTTGGACTTGCCCCCGCACATGAAGATACATCCGTTCTTCCACGTCTCTCTATTAAAACCCGTGCAACCTCAAACCCGACTAACCAAATCTCCAAAACCTATCCTAGTGGATGGAGAACTCGAGTTTGAAGTCAAAAGCATTCTGGATTCCAAGATCTCCAAATCTAAACTATTCTACCTAATTGACTGGAAAGGCTACGGCCCCCAAGAGAGATCCTGGGAACCTGCTGAATATGTCCACGCTCCTCGCCTAATCAAAAGATTTCACCGAACATTTCCTGACAAGCCAAAACCCCCGGAGAAGCCCGGTTTGGGAGGGGCCTTGAGGGGGGTACTGTCATGATCTCTGCTTCCAAAAGGTCAGGGTTTTCCCAACTCCCTTGGAAGCAGATCCATAACCCAGGTTCCGAGTGCCAACCAGTCCCAATTGGGACCTTTTGGACCCAGTCCTGGCGCCAGTGGCACCAGGCTCATAAATATGCCCAGTCCCAGCGCTGGAAGCGCCGGGCTCATAATGCTTGGGTGGACTTACCTTCAGCAGACCATGCTGCTTACTTGCCTGCCAGTTGAGCCTCTGATCCTCTTCTGTTTGGAACTACTTTTCCTGTTGGGTGGGGCTGGAGCCACTCCCTAGATTCAGAACACTGGAACTCTTCTGGAAGGCAGGAACTCTTTTCTTACCAGGAATTCTTTTCTTACTTAGGCGTGGCTGTGGAAGGAGACACCTAAGCACTACAGGAGGCTATTTAAACCACACCCGGTGGATGAATCTTGCTTTGCGTTATTCTGCAACCTCTGCAGCAGAACGCTCATCGTGTCTTCTGCATCCGGTCCTGGGCCTAAGGAAAAAGGCTTACCATCCTGAATCCAGTCTTCAGCAACACCTATAAAGACAAGAAAGAACAGGTTAGCATTCCGGCATCTGAAAGGCAAAGGCTTACCATCCTGAATCCAGTCTTCAGCAACACCTATAAAGACAAGAAAGAACAGGTTAGCATTCCGGCATCTGAAAGGCAAAGGCTTACCTACTCTTCGGCGCTGTATCCCGCATCTGAAAGACAAAACAAGGTGCGTTTAAAGACATTGGGGAACTTTAATACTCACGTGCCATGACTCCTTTCCACATCTAATCCAGTGGGTATTCCGGCACCCTGCAGCCGCTCCGAACTCGTACCTGCAAAATAAAAAGACAGTTAGAGCGCATAGTGAAGCAGGCAACAAGCGCTTACTTACGTGCTTCCAGGCGCTTCTATTCATCACACGGGCTCCATCTTCAACTCACTTCAGCCCGTCATCCGCCATCGCCGGAACCCTGCAAAACAAGAGACATCATTACTAAAGACTTTAAAGACATTTGAATGACTCGAAACTTACCGTTCGTGCAGTAAACGACGGACAGCAGTCCTCTGAAGTCAAGAGGCCTGCGCTACCTATCCAGTGAAGAAACTGGTTACAGACCCTGCCCCGAGGCAGATGGAGGGCTCGGCATTCACTTACCTAAGGTGAGAGCGTTAACCTTTGGGGGTCTACAGGAGAGGAGAAGAGGAAAGAGATAGGGACACCCCAATAACCCCAGTTCATTAACCCCATATTTTCTATCTGCAGACATCTTACTCTACACGTCAGGCATACAGTGCACAGAGGTCCAGCCCAAAGAGCCAACCGGGTGCTACACATCACCTTTGAAGATACGGTAGTCGCCCAGTCAAGACCGGCGCCTCTGCGAGAATCAGGTGAGCGTTACACCATACTAACATGATTATGCAGTGATTGGTTGTGTCTCCTTGTATTTAGCAAATTCTTCGGCTGTCTGCTTATCTTCATATATCGTCCCTCCTTTAGCTCCATATAATTACCTCGTAAATCCCGATTTATCGTCCTGTTTTTTGGGCCAAGCCAAGCCATTAGTTTACCCGCTTTGTCTCCCATATCACAGATTCTACTCTTTTTGTCCCAGTTTGCCTGGCACGCAGTATTAAGGGCTTGGTTGCAGTATTTTTTTATCTGGTTTTAGGTAAGAATCTTCAGGTTTTACTGCGACTTGTGAGAAATTCTCCTTTAGAGTTTAATTAATTCAGATCCGGTTTCCTCAATGTTTTTGGTCCATTTTTATGCCTAGCCAACAGCATGTACATTATCTCACAGTGTAGCACTGTTTTATAACCATCCCACAGGATTAAAGTACTGTCCAAAGATGGTACGTTATTTTCAAAATATTCCTGTTTTCGCCACTAGAATGTCAACCACCTTGGAAAAACACAAGTAATATACGTTGAAGCGCCAGTCTCCCCCCCGTTCTGAGTGTAGTCCCTCGTATTTCAAGCAGTAGAGGTGAATGGTCTGATATTCCCCTAAGAGTCTTGCAGACCTAATTCTATGCAGTTCACCTTGCGGAATAAAAAAGTAGTCTAGTCTAGTAGTCTAGACATGGAGGCCTGGACCCCAGACTGAACAGAGAAGCCTTTAGCTTGGGGTATAGTGATAGCCAAACGTGTGACATCCCTAATGCCGAAGTGAAACAAGTTTGGTGTGACAAGCTGGTTTTTTGAGGCTAAGGTGGGTACGATCCCAGTCCTAACTCATGACCTCATTGAAATATACCCTCCCATGATCCATAAATCCACTGGCTGGTGCGCTATTACTTTTGGAGTTCATGTAAGAGTTCCATATTTAGTGGGGATTCAGTGTATTTTAAAGGCATAATGAAGTAAGACCCAGACAACAGATTCACATTTCTACAAAAATTGTTTATTTTGCTTATATCTCAGGATTTCCCTACCTAACGTAACTAAGGATAGTTTGTGTCATTAAGTTCAACTCAAGTCTGTCTGGTTCCAAAACCTATACTTGACCTCACAACTAAAGCTATACAATGTGTAAGGATTTTGGCATCAAAAGAAAGTGTTCAAAATAAAGTTGTGAGCTTCTTCCAGTTCTTGGCTTGCTTTTCAGCTCTTCCTTCCCCAAGTTCAAACAATTCCACAAAGGTCTCGGGGTTCCCTTCCCAAAGTTCAAAATTACTCAGAAAGGCTTTGGGGTTCTCTGCCCCAATTTGAAAAAATTCCAAAAGGACATTGGGGATTCCCTTGCCCAAGGTCAATACAGTTCACAAAGTCTTAGTGCCCTTCCCAAGAAGGCAGCTCTTCCACCTTCAAAACCACAGTCAATTCCAATCTCTCAGCTTTTAACAATGATTCCAGCTCATCTTTGTAACCTTTCAGGTTTTCCAACAGTTCACATAGCTTGCTTCTTTCTTCAATTACTTCAACACTTATTAAACAAAAACACTTCTGGATCTTGACTTTCCTTGGTTCTTCCCAAGTAGGGGTTACACGGTCTAGGCACAGTTGTCGGACAACACGGTCTACCCATTACGGGTCACGCAACCGGTAACCCTTGGCACTTTGTTACGCTCTTAACTTTCCTTTGGACTTCCCTGACCACACAGGTTTTCTCTATGAACCGGTGTCCTTTGACCACTTTCAATTCTATTTCTCCTTGGCAGTCTCTTGACCATGCCACAATGTGACGTTCACACAACTCACTTTGTGCTGTTTTTTCCTTTTCACCACCTTGCTTGGATATCATCCCTTAGTACTTATTACTTGCTTTTTACTTAGTTCATAAGTGCCCATTACTGGCTTTCACTTTGTTCATACTTTCACATCGTCCATCAATGCTCATTACTTGTTTTCACTGCGTTCATAATTGCACATTGCTTTCTTTTAACTCGTGCGGTCTTTCCATGTACATTCCATATATTTTTTCTATTTTCCTTAATAATACTGTTGTATTTCAAAATTACTTTGCAACTTGTTCGGTATTCAATATTATCCCATTTGGTTTTCAAAATAATTCATTAAAGGATTCTGTTTGATCAGCATTTCCATCTGCCCAATTCCAGCCCCTGGAGTGCCCTGGTATGAGTGTTCCCTTTCTTTCACGGTCCCTTTCTTTCACTCACTATTGTCTGGCCGCTCCTTCGGGCCTCTTCGTTCTCTTTCCGGCTCTCTCTCGCTCCCCCTGTGGTTGTCGGGAGCTCTGGCGAGCATTGCTCGCCTCCTTCGAACCTTGCTGCAGTGTCTGCAGCTGACTGGAGTCTTCTGTGTCCCAGAGCTCCAGCTGTGGACACACGACACCGAGAACTGCAGGGGTTGTGACTCATTTGTGGCCCACTCGGGCCCTGCCGTGTCTCTTGCCCCTCTGCAACGGTCTGCGTCCTTTTCATGGGGCCCTCTCCAGCCTGCTCCACGTTGGGTTGCTGAGTCCTTCTTCCCAGGCAAGTTTCTTCCTCGCTTCTGCCTCTTTCTCCTTTTATGCACCTGTAGCCTCTCAATTGGTTGCAGGTGCAAGTCCTTTGCCTAACCATAGTTAATTCTGTTAGTGGGACATGCCTGGCCCTTGTAATGGTACTCCATAGTGTCACGACCCTCGCCCAAAACCCCCTCTGGCAAACCCATTGGCTAGGTGGAGTCAGGACTCGGGCCTCTAGAGCCTAGCATCCTCTTCAAAAGCCCTCATGGGGTCAGTCCTGGCGCCTATGGCGCCAGGCTCGTACACCATGAAAAACAATGTGCTTGGGAACTACTTTATTGTATTGTCAGCCAACATGGAGGCATCCACATAGCTTGGTTCCTAAGAACCAAGCTATGCGGTCTAGTGTTTTGGGTGTGGTAGCCTAGGGACTACTTTATCTGGACTATTTTGTTGGGGCTATTTAAACCACACACGAGCAAGACAACACGCTTCGCGTTACTTTGCAGCTTGCGACGTGACGCTCACCGTGTCCATCTATTCCCTCGAACCTCGGAGAAGCAGAACCTGCAAGGAGACAAAAGGAACATCATTAGCAGCAGCATCTTACCTGCAGTCTTCATCTTTAAACACTCACAGCTACTGAGAACAGCTTTCTCGTATCTGCCTGCCTCCCGGACAGAACGACCTGAAAGAGGAAGATAGAGGCAACATTAAAGAAAGCAGTAGAGACATTTACAAATTACGAACTGCTCAAAAGGCTTACCTGGCTGGTCGCCTCTCGGCTGGCACCACTCCGGACATTCCACTCACGCTGAAGAACACCGCGACCTACAAGGAAGGAAAACACATGTTAGCAAAGGCAAGACTTCGCAGCGCTGCGCATATCGCTTACTTACCGCATCATAGCGCTCTTAATGCGCCATCATTTACCAGCAGGGCTCAACCAAGCCAGTTTGCTGCATACCTAAGGGAGAAAAAAGACTTTTTAAACAAAGAAAGGCATGCAGGATAGCAACAAAACTAAAGAACAGCAATAAGACCTCCCTGAATAATATCAAACGGGCCGGCGGCAGTGAAGTAACTGGACCGCACTCGCCCATGAAAGACAACGCGCCCTTGCAAAGAAGGCAGGACGGAGAGCACGCCTAATTCTACCACAAGGCATAACCTTCCCCGCAGACCACATCAGGGCAAAGCTGAGAAGCATACCAGCGAGTGGATACCAGGTGAGCGTAACACATAGTCCTCTTCCTCGTCTCAGTACCAAAGTGGTGTAAATGACTGGAAGTGTTCATAATTCCTAGTTGCCTCTTCCTCGTCCCAGTCCTAAAGGAGTATGAATGTGGGCAGTTTGTGTGTGTGAAAGGGGAAACGACTGAATGGAAGGGGGCCCAATTCCCAGTTGTTTCTTCCCTATTTTGTTATGGCTCTGACAGTTCTCTGTATTAACAAGAGGAAGTTGACATGGGTTCAACCTACCCATATGTGGAGGTGTCCTTCTAATTGATCTCTTTCCTGTCCCTCTAAAGTGATGGTATTTCCATGGGTCAATTTTTAAAGGAAGAAAAGGGGGGGATTCGGGGACTGAAGGTTCATCGTGAAATGGGAATGGGGAATACCATGTCCTGCCCAAGTACTTCCTCCCTCGCATATCCACCCCCAGGGTCTGGATCTAAAAGCAATGGCCATTCCCTAGCCACCTGAGCAAAGAATATTGGGGAGAAAGAAGTGAGGATGCCCTCGCAGGTTCCTCAAAGTTTATATTAGCAATGCCAATGGTTTCCCCCAAATTACTCCATTCTGCAGTACATATCTGCCATATCTATCCTTTACAACTTTTGTAAGTTTAACTGGGAAGTGTTTATCATGGCCATGGCTCCTCTGGAGCCCCGTGAGAAACCTGCATATAGTGGAGTTTTGTATTTGCTTTGTTTGCGTTGCCTGATGCGTTTCTTGGAGTAGGGCAACATCTGATTTGTACCTGTTAATGTATTGTGGGAAAGTCCCTCTCTTGATTCCGTTGCACAGGCTATTACCATTCCATGTTAAACATGAAAGCCTTTGTGTCAGAACCGGACATCTAGGGTACGGTTTGCTCGTCCTGCGAGGCAGCTGTCTAATATCGGGGTATAGCATGTGACCTAGAGGTGAAATGGAAGATCAACTATTGTAATCTGTTCAAAATGTAATCATAACATAACCCTATTCACCCCTATACTTCTACCCAAGTTGAAGTACCTGTTGCCCAAACTCATTACTTACCAGTATAACTGGCACAACAGAAAATGGATAAAGAACGGTAAGTATGAGCGGGTGCCTTGTTCACTCATGTTGGGCCACTCCGTGCTAGAATGCCCAATTTTGATTGCATTAAATTGATGGTCTACTGCATAATTTATTTGTAGCGGATTTGTATAGCAGTCAATCAGCCCGCACTCTGCGGGGTGTTGCCATCATCTCAAGGCATATCTGAAGATTCTTGCATTCATGGGATGGTCAAAGTCAGTTGAGGGTGGACTATTGCTTTTACATTGTTTTTTTCCCCCATACCGTTATCTCGATAAAGCTTGATTCAGTTCCATGCATCCTTGGGGTCATTCAAGGGATTAGTCTTCCTATTCAGGTAAATTGTAATTTGGGCTGGAAAAAAATCCCCAGTCTCGAGATCCACAATGCAAGGTTATGGTGGTCACAGACACCTCACTGTAAGGCTCTGGTGCACACCTTGAAAACTATCAATTTAAAGCTGTGAGTAGTGAGGTGTACATTATGTTCCTTTCTACCCTTGGTGGTGTTGCAGACAGAACACCATCCGGAAGCAGGGTCGGACCCTATCATTTGCTCTTTACAAGGACACATATTGCCTATGGGAGTGTGCTCCACGTCACCACATATTTCTTCTCTTGCAGCATCTCCCAGGTGTTGAATGTCACTGCAGATTCCTTGAACAGGAACTGCCCCATCTACCACGATTGGGAATTGAACCAGACTAAACTGGATTGCATCTTCAAGAGGTTGGGGGTGGGGGGTCCTCACATAGACCTCATAAACCGGACTTGCTGCTCCTCCCCAAACAGTTTTTGGAAAAGGGCTCCCAGGGGAAGAGTTTTTGATTGCCTGGAGAGGGATATTTGCCAAAGGTGTTCCACTGGTATTCCCATTCTCAAGAAATATATGGAAGCTTTGATGGTAGCCTTGCCGGATGATCCTGATTGATCCATGTTTGGGCCAGGCAAGTGTGGTTCTTGAATTTTTTCCATCTCTCAGAAGAAATCCCCAGATATTTGTAAGATGTACTTAATGATGTACTGCACAGGAGCAAGTGTAGCATTTCTCGTCACAACTCTGCACAAATACAGCTTTTGAATCAATTCTGACCATATGAATCCATGAAAGATCAGTGCTTAAGAAAAGCCAGTCAATTACCTGTAACTTTAGTTCTCTAGTGTGGTATCTTGCATAGATTTGCCTGAGATTGCTCACTTCTTTTGTGGATCATTGGTAAGCTCCTGGAAATTGTGCTGATAGAATCTGACGGTGCCTAACTCATTAGCTAATGGGAAAATGGCTTAAAATGAGGTGGCTATTCTTTGCAATTGATCTTTTTTAGATTTGACTGGTGTTAAATGAGTAAAAAGGATTCTCACCCTAGCTCTAGGAACATTCAAAGCATGTGCATCTATGAAAGATACCAACACTGGAGAATTAGAGTTACAGTTAAGCAACTACTTTTATCTTCTTTGTTAACATATTCTTGAATGGTATTTCACTAATGAAATTTCTTTTTTGTCATGGTTTGAATTTCTACAACTGAATTGCAGCTCAAAGATCTTTTCGAAGCTGCTTCTAAATGTGCTGTCTGACTAAACAAAAAATAAATGGCTTTTGCATATGACCTAGACTGGTTTCAGAAACAATTGTAGCACAACGCACTCTATGTGGGTGCTACTCACCCTGATTTCAGATACATCACAAGATACTAACTCGAAACTTTACATTTGCTTCGTAGATTATAATTCTGCATTTGATCGCGTCAGCCGACCCAAACTTTGGGATGGATTAAGGAGATGTGGTATAAACCCATCTATTCTGTATTTCCTTAAGTTACTTTATGGCAACACATATGTAAGGGTTCGACTCTTGCAAGAGGGAAATCTCACTGGGCCATTCCCTACAAATAGAGGACTAAAGCAGGGATGCGTTTTTGCTTCCTTGATGTATAATCTCTGTCTCAGATTTAGTACAAATCCTGAAATCTAGCAAGAACGTTACTCCTCGATTTGGTAGTGAGGAAATCCACAGCCTTACATATGTGGACATTACTGTGCTATTCGACCCCACTGCAGTTGGATTGCAATGTTCCCTTGAAGCTTTATACCGATATGCTGCAACAAACAGACTCTGGGTCAGTGTCGACAAGATCAAGATAATGACTATAGGGAAGCAAGCCTATGGTAGTCCGGTGTTCATTTGGCGACTGGGCTCTACCAGAATAGAGCCGATCAAGGAATATAAATATCTGGGAATAAACGACAGAGCAAAATCCTCTTTCGCCTGTCTGGCTGACACAATTCCATCTACGGCTAGGATAAAATGGCTGTCCATTAGGAGGGTCATTGATAGCTTAGCAGGTTCTTCCATTGAGGCTAAGAGTAGGGGCTGCAGGATTTCTGTAACTCCTGGTATCCTGTATGCCCTAGAAGTCTTCCCTGCAATAGCAGTCAATTGATTAACGATATTGGAAGCTAAGATTCTTCGTTAACTTGTGGGATTACCTTGTGCTGTACCAATGGAGGCGATTAGATTGGAGCTAAGACTGCAGTCAATGCACTCACTTTGGAAGGTAGCAGTCTGCAGGTTTTGGGCCAAGATTAGATTTGACAATTTAGAGAAGACCTCCCTCTTGAGTCTTAGTTCGGAACATGCCCAAAAGAAAAGCAGTAGTATCTGGTTTAAAGCCATGGAGATAGAGGCGCTCAACCATTTTAAAGATATTGGAATGAGAGGACTACCTGAGGCAGTTGCTGATTTCTCTCAGTCGGGGGCTGAAAAAAAAATCCAGAGATTCAGATTGCATACAATCGCTGCGCCATCTAGCTCAGCGATGTAAATACCTACATTACGCACAACAAGGCCACTTCACAGAGATCCCTTGCAGTTAATCAAAATTCAATCACCTGAGCTGATACACTTTATATTACACCTACGATTTGACACCTTGCCTGTATTTGGAAACACTGGTGCATGGAGGGTTATACCTAGGGAACAGCGACTATGCAGATACTGTGATAAAAAAGGTGAAACCGTGTGCCATGTTCTTACACAATGTGCCATCCTGTGCGCTCCTTGTATAACAAAGGATATACCAAATTTTGCAACTTTAAATCCAATCAATTTTGGAGTGCCGTTTTTGCTGCAGCCTTTCACATTTGGCAGATTGTGAAAGATACATTGATTATATATAATCATATATGAATTGATATTTTATTATCACATAGCATGTATAGTATTGCTTTTTCCTTCTAAATTTGTAGTGTGAAAGGTTGACGTCAACCACATGCACTTAATAAAAAGTTTTAAGAAAGTAACTGGAAAATAACCGAGGCATAGCCCTGGTGTTTCTCAATTGTTTCCATAGCTTCTTTCTGTTCCCGTTGGGGGTTAAATCCAAGTGTGTGTCTATTGGACCCTGTCTGCCATTCCTGCCCACAACCTGAGTTTGTTCAGTGTCTTTAGTATTTTTTTTATTTATTGTGTAGGGTTCTAAAAACAAAAGAACCTTTACAATATTTTGCATACACAATTTCACAATGCAGTACTAACATTACATACTAAAACCGTTATGGATTAATACAAAGGTTAATACAGTTCCAAAATAAAATACAATCCATAACACTCAAACATCTCGTTAAAAACGTCACTAATACACAAGAACCTTTTAAACATATGACACCAGAATTTCCTATTGCTCAACGCTGTCATTATAAGAAAGGATTTCATATTACACAAGACTCTTTTGTTAAACGGAGGGAAAAAATTATGAAACCAGTGAAACGGGCTCATACAGACATGTCCTTTTCTTCCCCCACCTGTAAATAAGACTACTTGTTATCCAGTTTCAATGCTTTAATGAAGCTGGAAACCGCAATCCCAGTTGGGACATCTTTTCCACAAGTCTTCCGCATTAACCTATTCAGTTTTCTTCAACGTCCCTAGATCTTAATACAGATAAAGCAGGACATCCCATTAATACATGTTTGGTGTTCTCCATCATTTCCAAAACTTTACAAAATCTACATCTGATTCTGTCAGATGCTAGATGTTTCCTTCTAAGCAGTACCTCTCGAGTTGGTAACAAGTTCCATCTTAGATGCAACACCAGTTGCCTATAAGCACGATTAGGAAATTGCAATAGGTAAGGGGCAACACTACTTTGTGTCTTATGTTTGTGTGACAAATGTACTAACAAGGGATATCCATGGAACTCGTCGACTGTGGCTATCCAATTTGTATTGTATAAGACCTTCTTTACTCATAACTGATTTGTTTTTTAAATTTGAAGCTCAAAATGTATTTCATCCAATATATTATCACAATAAACAGACAATCTGCCCAAAAGATTTGTTATTTTTTGACAATATCAACCTTTCACTTTACACATTTAGATCCACATAAAGGGAACCTTTTCCTCCGTAACCAAACAAAAAAGCAACATTAATAATTTCCATTGGACACGCACTTTCAAAGACAATAATCCCAACTCGAAAAGAATAGGGGCTAAGTGGACGCAGTTCGGAACCTTTAACGTTCGTCTCCAGATATAGGGCCTCATTACACGGTAGGCGGTGGACCAAGGTGCTACTAGCACCTTGGTCCATGCCGGTAAATTACCGACACCGCCTTGGCGGAAAGGGGAATTCCCGCCCTACTCCAAGGTTGGTAGGGCGGTAATTCACCCTTCCACCATTGCCCTTCCCCATTCCCATTTTTTCCCCATAAGGCATAATGGGAATGGGGAAGGTGCTAATTACGGTACCGCAAATTTGCGGTGCCGTAATTAGCACCAAGGTCCCATTGCGGGTTGGGTTTTAACGCCTGCAAAAAGCAGGCGTTAAATTCCCCAACCCGCAAAGGGACCTCGTAGTACGGCGGTAAGGGTTAACAGTCACTGTTACCATTAACGGTGACCGTTAACCCTTACCGCCGTCCGTGTAATGAGGCCCATAGTCTTTTAGTTGATCTAATAGCCCAAATAATTCTATGTGCCAAAGTTCTTCCAAGCAGCCAGCTTTGGAACCATCTTTCCTTCATAAAAGGTGGCGGCAGGCTTCAATGTATATCGACCAAACTTGCCATCCACTCTTAACAATTGGTTAGTCAATGCAGTGACCTTTTGCTTTAAAACAATACACAGGTTTTCCAGATATTAAAATGTTTTCTACAGCCCTAAAAGTACAGGCTTTTTTCCTTTATATGAGAAAAGTAAAATCTTTGTTTTTTCTGGATTAATCACAAGTCTGTTCAAGTGAGCATCATCCTTGAAAGCCACCAAAGACGCTGAAGCATAGATTATCCACAGGATTTTAAAAACTCCATGTTCTGGAGGAGCCAACCAATTACCTTCAATAAATTTCCCAACATTGGACACATACAAATTAAAAATAAAGGGGGTCAACACGCATTGCTGTCTGAGACCGGATGCTGTTTCAATATGTCTAGACAAATTTGCTTTATTAAGGAGAGCCTTTATCCCCAAATGTTCATCCAGCTTCATAATCAGTTTCAGTAGGCCTCCCAGCAAGCCCCAACCCGAGAGTTTTAACCAGAGTGTCCTCTGATCCACTCGCTCAAAGACTGCCAAGAGGTCCATCGAGCCCACTGACGTGCACCCCTCCGTCCCCAACCATGCTTCCTCCTTGAGTGCACACACCAACAATTTTTAATGAAACCCGTTTGCAGCTTAGTTGGTCTTCTCACTGATTCGGCCCAGTCCTTGAAGTGTTTTCAAAATCAGCACTGCAAAAACTTTGCTGTCTACATCTAATAATGTAATTGGCCTATAATTCTTAGCGTTATCACATGTGCTTTACTCTTATGTCCCGTGTCCTTTCCCCCATACTGTATGGGGCATCCCTTCCAAAGGACGGGAGACGGAACCTTTTTCACCAGAAAAACCTTCTTGCCCTTTAAATTTAGAGGTGCGCAGGGGCACGGCCCAGGGAACATGCCCTGCCCTGACTCCGCCCTCCGGCGCCACACCTCAGTCCTCTTTTCTGCGTCGACGGGAACGGGCCGAATTCACCAGCGCTCCTGGGTTTGGCTTCGGCCATGTAATTCCACGCGCGGATACTTCTTCTCTTTGTCTTTTTTTGTCTTTTCTATCTTCAGGTACTCGGTCCTCAGGCGTCATGCTCCTCCCCGGCGCATGTCGACTTCTACCGGGTTCAGCAGGTGTCCACCCTGCAACGGGCTCTTCCCAACTTCAGACCCCCACGCCCTCTGCCTATGTTGCCTTGGCCCAGACCATGGTTGGCAATCATGTTCGGCGTGTGACTCGCTGTCCTCGAAGGCGCTGAAGAACAACCTAGCCAGGTGGCGGGAGCTCTTCCCGAGGTCGCCTCCAGAGGATCTCAAGAACTTCGTGAAGCGTCGTCCCAGGTCCAAGGTAGGACTGATATTTTCCAGCGCACCCCACAAGGGAGACTCCTTCCCAGGCACTCTCCCGCGTGGGAGTGCCCGGCCAGGTCCTTCCACTGGCACGTGCACTGAGGCTGCTACAGCTACCGGCCTTCAGGTCGAGGTGTCCTCGGATCCTCCTGGACACAGTGTCGAGGTACCGGAAGGTTCTTGTACCGGGTCTACACCCGAGGGGCTATGCCCTTTTACCGGCACAATGGCCGACGGGCTACGCCCTGACACCGGCAATACATCCGATGGGCAACGCCCCAATACCGGCAATACGTCAGAGGGGCGCCTATACGCAGCTCTACCGAACCCCGGGTCGGGGGTGTCACACCTACCGGGCCGTGACCCGAGGAGCAGGGTAGGTCTCGTGATCCACATGCAAGAGTCTTGGACGAGGCCGGACCCAGTGGGCTGGGCAACATGTCGCAGGCACGTGGCAGGCAGCTCGACAAAATGGCCACCGCGCCAGACAGGAACACCTGTACGGCACCATTCCACGAATTCAGCGAAGAACGAGTGACAAAGGTGGGACTGGTCGCAACCAGGTACGTGGCCTACAGTCTACCCTTCATATGCGCAGGGCAACTTTCCCATGCGTCCATACGGATTGGGTACGCAGCGACTCTGGCAGTCCCCCGCTACCCCGTCGGTACCCCCTGCCACCTCTTCGGCCAGTGAGGAGGTGCTCTTCGATAAATTCCTTGGCCTCATGAAGTCTCCTCAGATGGGGGTTATCAAGGAGGCAGTCAGAGAAGTCCTCCCTGCCATACTAGTGGCACCACAGTCCCCTCCATCGGGCTCCCTGACCGCGGTGCAGCCGCCTCCTCCGGCTCCACAGCCAACTCTGCAAGCTCTGCCACCTCCTCAGCCTCCAGCTGCGGTCCCTGTACCCCAGCCTCTGGCACCATCTACCCCTCCTCCTCCACAATATCCTCCAGATCCGCAGGACACGGACGAGGAGGAAGATCCGGACATGCCATCCTCAGCCAGGGCCTTCCATGAACGTCTTGCTGGCCTGGCCTGGCGGAGTACCTGAGGCCGAGGTTGAACAGCCGGCAGAGGGGGTTCTGACTGAAGTCCTCACAAGACACCCCTCTGCCAACACAGGGATTACACTGCAAACTGATGTAGTCTCCCTGGCCAAGAAGAGTTGGCTCAAGCCTCACTCAGTCCAGCCGGTCAACCGACGCCTGGACGCCAAGTCTAGGCAGATGGAGGGGGACACACTCTTGCTCTCGACCCATCCTCAGCCACACTCCTCGGTGACCGCCGCGGCATCACTTTACTCCAAGCCTCAGTCGCCCTCAGCCGCCTCCTCTGTGACGCTACTAGGCAAGGAGGAGAAGATCTTGGAGCCTTACAGCAAAAAGATCTACTCCAACGCCTCCTTGCACCTGCGCCAGGCCAACACAGATGCCATGCTGGCTGCCGCCAACCAACGGTTATGGCGAGAAATTGCGGACTTCCTCCCGGAACTCCCCTTCCAATGCCAATCACGCTTTAAGGTAGGGCTAGCGGAGGCCAAGCTCATGGCGCACTACCTCATGGAATCCACAGTGGCGCATATCTATACCTCGGGCCGAGCCATCTGCATTGCCACAGACTTGAGGTGCACAGCCTGGCTCTGGGCGACGAAATTCAACCCGGACGTCCAGTAGCGCATTCTAGATCTACCGTTTGGGGGGGGGGGGGCTCTTCCACTCCTCTACAGACGAAGAGCTGGACAAGAAGAACAGCACACAAACGGCAAAGTCTTTATCCATTCTTACAAAGACCACACCCAAAGCTCAGAAAAAGGTTGTACATATGGAGGGTTTTGCGGCTTCCAGGAACGCAGATCCAGGAAACCGGACCGCTCGCTGACCCAACATCAGTGCAAGCAACAAAAAGGGTGGGGGGGTAAGGGCTTTTTTCAGCCCCCCCTCCTCCGCAACAGCCTCACAGGGAAAGAAGGCATGACACGCCGCTTCGGGTCCACGTGTCTCCAGGCTTGCTCTCCATGCACACTTCTGGCACCAGAATTTCGCGGACCCCTGTATCCTCTCCGTAGTATCCACGGGGTACCGCCTGCCCATCCCAGCCTCTCCTTCCTCTTCCCCTCCACTCCCACAGATTTGGACAGCAAATCTTTTGGCAGATATCTGGTCGCTCGGCGAGAGCCAGGCAGTGGAGGAAGCCAGGCAGTGGAGGAAGTCCTGGCCTCCCAGTGAGGCTTGGGCATCTACTGCAGGATTTTCGCCATTCAGAAGAACCACCAGGTGTTGTGCTGGACCTTTCCACCCTCAACCTCTCCTTACTCCTACAAAAATTCAAGATGGTTACGCCAGCTTTTATAGCGGAAACTTTGGACAAGGGAGACTGGATGTGCTCCCTAGACCTGAAGGACGCGTACCTACATGTCCTCATTTGGCAGCCCCATTGTTCTGTCCTACGGTTCGGGGTCATGGGCTACCATTTCCAGTACAAGGTCGTCCCGTTTGGCCTCAACTCAGCCCCCAGGGTCTTTACCAGACTCATGAACTCTGAAGCGGCCCTCCTCAGAGAGTAGGGCCTCCACATATATCCATACCTCGACGACTGGCTCGTCAGGGCTACATCTCCGGAAGCGGTCCACCACTCCTCCTATGCCCTTATGAACACTCTGCACGACCTGGGCTTCTCGCTCAAACTCAAGCAGTCACAGCTGCTCCCTAAGCAGACTCTGACATTCCTGGGACTCATTTGGGACATGTGCTCTGAGAAGGTCTTCCCGTCGGAAGACAAGATCTCGGCCATCAAGAGGGCCAGCGTCCACTTCCTCAGCAGAGAGGTGACCTCGGCTTGGTGGTATCAACATCTCCTGGGTCTTCTAGCTGCGGTGCTACTAGCCGTCCTGCACACAAGACTAAGGATGAGAAGGATTCAGCTGCACTTCGCGGCCTCATGGAGTCAGAAGCGGGGCTCTCAATCCGAAATTATCATTGTTCCTCCATCTCTCCACCCGGACCTAACTTGGTGGTCCAGGGACTGTAACCTACGGACGGGCAAGCCCTTCCGGCCGCCTTTCCGCAGGCCACCATCACCACAGACTCCTCGCTCGAGGGCTGGGGAGCCACCCTGGACGATCTCTCGGTCCACGGCACCTGGACTCGACAGGAGCAGGAATACCACATCAATTGGTTGGAGCTGAACGCCATCTGGCTAGCGCTCCGAGCATTCCTGCCACTTCTCAAGGGCAAGGTTGTCCTCATCCAGACAGACAACTCGACCAGCATGTACTACGTCAACAAGCAGGGAGGCACCATATCCCCTCCCCTGTGCAGACTGGCCATCAGCATGTGGGAATGTGCCTTGGAAAACGATATTTACCGCTCGGCAGTCCACCTCCCGCGGGAATCCAACCTGGAGGCGGACAGGCTCAGCAGGCTGGGAGCAGACAATTGCGAGTAGCAGCTAAACAACCTTGTTTTTCAGGAGATTTTCAACAAATGGGGTCATCCCCAAGTGGATCTCTTTGCCACCTACCACAACAACAAGTGCCCCCAGTTTGCATCCTGGCAGGGTCAGGGCCCCAGCTCTCTGGGCGACACATTTCACCTCCAGTGGACCGGCATGAAGGCCCACTCCCCTGACCACAGGGTAATTTGCAAGATCAAGGAGTCGCACCGACTCCTCATCATTCTGATTGCTCCATGGTGGCCGGCCAGACCATGGTTTTCGGAGCTCCTCAGCCTCTCGAAAGTGCCTCCGATACACTTTCCGATGGGCCCAGCACATCTTCTGGCACAGCATGGGGGCAGGATTCTCCAACCCTCACCAGGGAAACTAAAACTAGCCCTCACAGCGTGGTACCTGAGCAGGTAACGCTTCAGCACCTTAGCCTCTCACAGGCCAATCTGGAAGTCATACAGGGCGCAAGGAGCAAGGCTACCAGGGCCCAGTACAAGAGCAAATGAACCAGGCTCTGCCACTGGGCAGACTCCAAGGGAATTGACCCCATGGCCTGCAATTTGGATGACGTGCTCTCCTTTTTTTTTTTAAAAAAGATTTTATTAATTTTACTATAATCAAACAACACACAACCCAACTTTGCAGTGCATATCTCAGCAATTGAAATTTACAATGTCTACTGCTTGCCCGTTTCCCTCCCCTTCTTTTCAAGCCTATTTCGCTTCGCCTTACGCATCTTCGTCTTGCCCAGCGGATTCTCTTCCCGTATCTTCCACTGAGTCCTGGTCACTAAACCAATCCTGGGTGGACCCGTTCAGTGCAGCCACTAGATGTATCCAGGCTGTCAGGGTTCCTGCTCATTCCTCTACCCCTTTGCTATCCGCTTCTTGCCACACAGTTGTTTCGGCTCTGATCCATTTCTGAAGGTCATTCCACCAGACTTCTATCCTTGGCCTATTGCAAGCCTTCCACCCCATGGCTATTCTGCACTTAGCAAGTATGTACGCCAAGTCCTTTAATTTGCTCACATGTTTTCATGTGTGCGGTATAGGGAATCTGCCAACCATGCATGCCCATACTGATTCAACATCTATCTTAATTCCTTTCCCTTCAAGCCGGCGGAGTATTTCTCCCCAAAATTTCCGGATTTTGGGACATGTCCAAAACATATGCGTCATGCCACATTTTCTGCCTGACATTTGGGGCACGTCTGTCTCCCTGCATTTTTAAACTTGGCTATCCTCTGGGGTGTCTTTCTTATGATACCTTTGGGTCTGTTCCCACATTCCATCACTCATGGGTATCCCAGCATCTACCTCCCAGTAGGTCCTCAGTCGTGCCATCTCCTTCCCCACTCTGGACATTAATAGCTCATATATTCTGGAGATTTCATGCCCCCCTCCGCTATGTCATATATGGTTTCTATGGTAGCATCAGGTTGTTCATCTAGTGCGGCTTCCAACCATGTGTCTCTTATCCGCTGTACCAATCTGTTATATGTTAAATATTGCCCCTCGTGTAACCCTGTTTCCTCCACCAGCACCCCAAATCTTTTAATCTCTCCATCTTGCCATATGTCCCCCATCGTTGCAATTCCTGCCGTTTCCCAGTATATCCTGATCACCTTTAATAGCTGGTCATCCCCTCCCGTCAGTGCGACCAGCGATACCTGTGGGGAACACGGGGCTGGGTTCCCCATGGCCTAGCAGGCTCTGTGCCATACTTGCCATCCCAGTAGCAGCATTTTTGTACGCTTTTCGCTTTCTGCCTCGTGCAGCCATATCATCTCTTTCAAAAAGTATGGGGCGCATTCTGTTCTCAACAGTCTCGATTCCGAGTTCAGGTCCTCGGATAGCCATTTGGCCACATATTGTAGTTGGCTAGCTACATAATAAATCTCGTAATTCGGCAGCTTTATACCACCTTTGTCATGTGCGTTCTGTAATTTCCAAAGAGCTATTCTATGCCTGGCCCTGTGCCACAGGAAATCCCTGCACATGCTATGTAGTTTCGTAAAAAATCGCCTTGGTATTAAATATGGGATATTCCCGAAGAAATGCAATAACCTCGAGAGTATGACCATCTTCAGTAGCGCTCCTCTTCCCATCATTACCAAAGGAAGTATGGTCCAAAACCTCATCCTATTCTCGATATTCGTTCCTGCTTTCTCCGTATTATGCTGGTGTTCCACTTCCACCGTATGATAAATATCTTTACCTAGATATCTAAACGTCTGTGTTGCCCATGGTATCTGCAGAGTCGGCAATTGTTTTTGCGGGACTCCGACATACCTCCCCAGCGGGAATATACATGATTTTTGGGGGTTCACTGCTATTCCAGACAGCATCGCAAACCGCTCCACCTCCAGGATGTATTGGAGATTCTCTTCGGGGTATCTTATATATAGCAACATGTCGTCTGCGTATAGGGAAATTAAGTGCGGGTCTCCTTTCATTCTGATCCCTATTCCCTCATATTGTTGTCTCAAATATATTGCCAATGGTTCCAGCGCTAGGATGTATAGCATCGTGGACCATGGACACCCTTGTCTGGTACCCCTGCCCAGCTGCCACCTCTCAGAGATAATCGCCCCAGTTTTTACCCTGGCCAGCAGTGTGCTATATAGTAGTTTGACCCATTTAAGGTACCCTGGGCCAATGCCATAACTGGTTAGGGCCCCCATCAACCAGGGCCATTTTACTGAGTCAAAGGCCTTTATTGCAACTAGTGAGACTATTGCGATCTCCCCCCCCCCCCCCCCCCAAGTCTTTTTTTGTGTGCTCTATGACCCGGTGGAGTCTCCTATGGTTATCAGATATGCTCCTACGCGGTACGTAGCCTGTTTGATCCGGGGTTATTAGTTTATCAATAATCCGTTTCATTCTGTTCGCCAGCACTGCCGTCAGGATTTTGCTGTCCTGGTTTAGCAATGACAGTGGTCTGAACGCTCCGCAATCTATACCTGGCTTGTTGAGTTTGGGGAGTGGAATAATAATCGCTTCTCTCAGGGATTCTGGTAGCCGTCCTCTCTCATAAGCCTCGTTTAGCATATCTAACAGCGGGGGGGAGCACCTCTTTTCTATATGTTTTATAAAATTCACTGGGCAGTCCATCAGTCCCTGGAGTCTTACTGGTGGGTAGTTCTGTTACCACCTCCTCCAATTCTTCTGAGGTGATTGGGGCGTCTAGGTCCTCTGGCTCTGCCGCGCTTATTCATGGCAGGCCTATGTCTTCCAGCGTATCCTTTATCTCCCTGGCGTCGCTCCCTTCCCTTTCTTCATACAGTGTTCAGTAATAATTTAGGAATTCTCGATTGACCCCCGGGTGTCGACCAATTGCCCCTCCGTTCCCTGTATTACTCTGATCGTGGTTCTAGGGATCTCTTGTATACAAACATGCCAGCAACCTTCCTGGTTTGTCTCTGCTCGCATGTTCCCTTTCTACATATTTCCTGTAGTTCAAGTTACATAGTCTATCCCAGTGTTCTGCACATTCTTGTTGCAGTTGGCTTATGAGACTGGCATCCTTCTCTGTGCAGCCCCCCTACTCTGGGCTGTCTCTAGCTTGTTTTCGGCTTCCTTTAGTGCCCTCACTATCCCTCCTTGCAGTCCTTTGGATTTGGCCATTGCAATCCCTCTTACCACCACCTTAAAGGCTTCCCATAGGGTGCCGGTCGACTCTACACTCCCAGTGTTATTCTCAAAGTAATGTATAATCTCCTCTCTCAGGTCCTCCCTGAACATTACATCCTTCAGCGCTTCAGCTCTGAGTCGCCAGGTTGGAATGCTGGCTCTGCAAGGTCGGTATCACCATATTAGGACCATCAGTGAGTGGTCCGATAGGACCCTCGCCTTGTATTCTACTAATGTTGTTTCTGCTATTACCTCCTGCGTGACAAACATGTAATCTAGCCTCGTATACAGATTCTGTGGGGCCGAATAATGTGAATATTGCCTCTCATGTGGGTAACGTACCCTCCATACATCCTCCAGCCGGAACTCTGTTAACAGGGTGTTAGGCAGAATCCAGTGCAGTTCCCTTAGGGAGCACTATACCAGATTAGGACTACAGGTGAGAGCAATAAATCCCCTTTGGAATCAGTCTGTACCACAAAGATTTAGTTGGTGTCTGTGGCTGAGCAGTCAGACTTATCTCAAGAGGGATATGAGCAGTATTCAGGTTTTACACAATAGGTCTATTAGACTATGGGACAAGGAAACACTGACCAAAGCTTTGTAGTTAAAAAGTAGATATATATTTATTTTATACAATTCTAATCAAAACACATGTATCACAAGTACCAAGCAAGTTAAATTAAGTCAAGGAAAAATATACACACTCCCTATATGAATTGTAAACCAAGTGAACCAGAGTGAAAACTGAGCAAAACGACCCATTGACAACTACACACAAGGGATCCTCTAACAATTCCTCACAAGGGAGGGGAAAGTACAAGTTATCTAGAAATAGGTTCTTATACCCCCTAGCAACACTTCCCATCAGTTGTGAACCAGTTCAGCAAGACAGTGCATCAGTATAGGTAATACTTAGAATGAAAACTGAGTAAAATGGCATTTCACAATGATTATGCAGTGGGAAGGAAAAGGTAGTTATAAGAAAGGGCTGCACCACAAAGTTCGAATGGAGAATCAATCTCGAGAAAGCAGGTCTAACAAATGTGACCAGAGTCAGTAGGCCTGTGCCACAGTTAGTGGTACAGGGCAAGGGCCCAGGAGCAAAATGTTCTTAGAGCTGCAGTCAAGTCTTTGGTTAACGATGTTGAAAAGGTGGATGCAGAGGGTGACAGACAATGTTAAGAGACGGGGCGGCCAACCCAACAGGTAGGTAAAGGATTTAAAACACCTTTAGCACTACCGCGAAGAAAGGGCGGCCTGGCGGAACAGTGTACCTTAAAATGAAGAAGTGGCTCCTGCGGTGGCAGTTGTTCCTCCAGTTCGGGGGATCCAGCAGAGGAAGAGAGGCTCTCGTCGTGGAGGAAGGTTCGAGGTACTGCACTACCCAGGGATGAAACAAGCCGCGGTGCTGCCCAACGAAGTGTAAAGAGGTACGCTCCTTTTAATCGCGGTCCGGGTCGATAGCTGCCTGGCTATCCGGTCTTCTAGTGCAGGGCACTGGCGATTCGACCACGGCAGGTTTCCGGAAGGCGATTGGCAAATTGGTTGGCCCCAACAGCTCAAGGGAAGAAGGCTCTTTCAGATGAAGATCTCCTCTTGTTGTGTGGAGAGACGCTGCAGCAGGGCTTCACCGGTGGTTCAGTCATTGCAGATGTATTTGGCTTCTCTCCTCTTCGGCTTCTTAGTTCCAGTGGCGACGTCTTGCTCTTCCAGTCCTCAGGATCCTGCTTTTATGCAAAAAGACCCCCATTCATACAGCCTAGCTGTCACTCACACAGTGGAGTGGTCATCTTGGCGGGAGACCCTCCAGCCTATCAGGATAGAGTGTGACATGGGTTGCTGAGGCAACCCTGTCCAGGGGTCCTACTCCCCCTCCCACACAATGGACCCACCCCAGACTCAGTGGCGCCGAAAGGAGGGTTTCTGGGCAGAAGCCCGCCAAACGGACGAACAAAGGATCCCCGACCTGGGTTAGGATTGTAAAGAAAGACACGAGAAAGAAGTTATAGCAAAGTTCTGGCAAATAAAAACCTACCGGAGCAAAGTTAATATTAAAATGCACCGGCGCTATGTCAGAGGCTGTCAGAAAATGTGGTAGCCTCGAACAATGGGAAAAACCCATAGAGAAATATTCGCGGTCGAATATGTTTGGTAGTAACCACTGCCACCAGCCAGAAACTTTAGATAGAGGGACTTTAAGGTACCCCCTCGAAAATGAACATAGGGGAAAAACTATTAACCCCTTCCAGTACCTCCATAGTAAGATGGGTTGTACTGGTTAAGTTCATAAAAATTGACTAGTAAAGTCAATGGGGACTTGACATGCCCTGGGAGACAGTAGTCAGTCCCAGGGTATGGAGTCTATGTTTGGGGGTCGCTATGACACCCCTGTGTCACTGCACTGAGGTTGCTGTGTAACACATGTGAATAAAGATGGTTCCTATGGGGGAGAGAAAATCCCATAGGCATTAAACACAAAAATAGCCTAGAACACACACAGCAAAAAATGCCTAAGAGTGGGAAAAAGAGTCTCACTCTTAGCAGGTAAAAAGAAACAAACCTTCAAATCCAGCAAAGCTGCTGGGGGACTCTATAGGTAAGGGAAATTAGCCATTGAATGAGAATCCTCCCTAAAACAGGGTCTGAAGTGCTCTAGCAGCGGGGGTAGGCCTGTCTTGTCTGTTATCTGATCTATCCACCCTCGGGTGCAATGTGCAATTAAAGTCCCCCCCCCCAGATCACTGTCCCATGTAGGTCAATGGACAGTTTCGTATATAGGGCCCTGAAATATGTCACGGTATCTTGGTTGGGGGCATACGTGTTGACAATACATGCTTCCTTGTTTTCCACCAGCCCCCTCAGTATCACCATCCTCCCATCTGCTTCCACTGTGGATTGTAGCAACTGAAAGGGGACATGCGGTGCCACCCAAGTGATCACCCCTCGGGCATAAGCTGAATATGTTGCTCCAACAAGGGTCCCTTTCCATTTTTTCCAGACCATCTCTAGTTTCTTTTGTGAGGTGGGTCTCCTGTATTAGGGCTATGTCTATTTTTTGCCTTTTCAGATACATCATGACCTTATTCCTTTTTAAGTAGCTGTTCAGCCCCCTGACGTTCCAAGAAATTAACTTAAGGTCCCCCATTTTCCGACCACTTCCCGTCCCCCTCCTTGCCCCTTCCTGACTTCCTCCTTAGGCGCTGGCGTATGTGAGCTCTTTCCCCAATTTGAACTACCCTTAACCATTACCCACTCCCCTTTCCCAACACCCCTCCCTCCCCCTCCCTCCTTTGCCCCAACTTAAACTTCAACCCACTCCTGTCCCTCCCCCCTCCTAACTGTTGCCCAGCTCCATCCCTGGATCTCAGGCACCCCCGCATCTAGCCCTTTTCTGGCAGTTGCCCTGTACTCGAGGCCCAGCAGGGAGATATCGCCCTAATGGTGGTCCTACTACTCTATCTACCGGGGTAGGTTGTCTCCATCTTGTGGCTCCTATTATGATCATCAGGCTAAGCACGCTTATTGCAACCCATTTTGCTTTATGCAATTTATATTCCGGTCCAACGTGTTCAAGTGTTACATGTTACAATTTCCCAATAATATCTTTTCTAGCTGTGTCCATCGTTATCCTTTTCTGCTGTCTCTGCGCCAGGCACCCTCACACAGCCCCATATCTTGCGTGGCATTTAATCACATATCGTGTTCTTCTCGGTCTTGCTTCTCGTCCCGCTCCGGACAGCCACGTGCATCCAGCCATATCGCCACGTCTTCCGGGGTGTCGAAGAAGTGCACTTTGCCTTTGTGTAAAATCTTGAGCTTTGCGGGACACAAGAGCATGTATTTGAATCCGGCTGTGCGCAATCTCCTTTTTATCGCCACATAGCTGTAGCGCTGTCTCTGCACAGCCTAGTGTAATCGGGGTATGCGGTGATGGTCGCAGACGACCTTGTTATCGTCCCTCCTTTCCGAAAGAATTCCAAGATCTTCTCTCAATCCCTGTAGTTCAGGATCTTCGCTATGATTGCTCGAGGGGGCTCCGGGTTGCGGCTTCTCATCAGGGCCATGTGCGTGCGCTCAACTGCGAACCCTTGGGAGAGCTTGCTAGCTCCTATTGCCTGGATAATCATGTTCTCCACATAGTCCGTGGGGTCCTGGCCTTCCTCCTCCTCTGGCAGGCCGACCACGCGTATGTTATTGCGTCTCGCTCTTCCCTCAACTTTCTCCGCTCGTTTCTCCAGGTTGGTCACCTGTTGTTTCTGTATCTGGACTTCCTTGGCGTTACTTGTGCTGGTGGCCGTGTTGGTTTTCACAGCGCTCTCTAGGCCGCTCGTTCTCTCCGCAAGCGCTCTCACGTCCTGTCTCAGCAGATTGACCTCTATCCCCACTGCGTCGATCTTGGTTTCTAGTGCGGCTTTCAGGTCCGCCATCGCTATTCCCCATGAGGTTTTCAATTCCGTGATAGCTGTTAGGATCACATGGTCATCTCTCGGCAGGGCCGCATCTGCAGGTGTAGTAGCCATGATTTGTGCCGGGGTGGCGGGAGACTGCTGTGACTTCATGAATATGTCCATTGTGGGCTGCTTGCCCTTAGCTTTTCCTCCCTTTGAAGACATTGCTCCACCCTGTCTTTACGCCAGGATACGTTTCATCGATGGTGTTTGGGTTCTTTTGCCGCCCCGCAGCCTCCTCTTCGTGGCTGCGGGCTTCCTGTAGCACTGCCAGTCGTGCGTTTGCTTGCGTGATGTTCTGGTCCACCGCGTGGGGAGTTTGCAGCTAGTCCCCCCCCTAGTGCTCTCGAGGCGGTCCCCTGTGCGTGCCGCGTGTCATGTATCATCATGCATGATGGTCATTAGTCCCGCATCTGGCCTTGCTCGCTGGGGCAGTGTGGCAGCACTCCAGTATGACACAATTTAAGCAGTGCCCCTGTCGGTCCGCTATGGCTTGGCGGGGCCTCCAATGCCCAGTTGTGGGCAATGTCAGTCTCTGGCGGGCCCCTGTTTGCCCTTCTCTCTGACCGTGGGTGCTTATCTTCTTATCCTGAGGGGCTGTTCTTTGTGCCCCCCTACCAGCTATGGGGGGCTCCTCTGCCACTGCCAGGCCTCTTGTGTCCTGTCTTGGAGAGGGGGCTGCCTGCTCCATTGACAGCCTCTAAAGTGTCTCCTCCTCCCGTGCAGCGTGACTGGCCCCTCTTCCCTTTCTCATCAGTCTATGAACTCCATTCTCCGCTTTGGGAGTGTTCGTCCACTGCCAGGGGTGAGGGGCACTATGATGGTGCTATGCCTCAGCGCTCTTATTATGTAAGCTCAGTCATGCCAGCAAAGCAGTTACCGGCACCACAGTTCCAGGGTGCGTGGCCCCGGCCACCAGCAGGCTCTTCTCCTTGTTGCTACAGGCGGCTGCACCTCCCTCCTGCACACTGATGCGTCGCAGCTGCCTCCCGGGCCCCCTCTGCGCCATCTGGCTCCTCAGCCCTGCGGTACTCTGCTGTTTCTCAGTGGGCCGGTGGTCCTCCCACGTCCCGGCCCCCCGCACCCTGTCCGTGCCTCGGGACGCAGGGAGAATTACTTCGGTGCACTCACGGGTGCACCGGGACCTCTCACCGCTGCTGCCGGACTCCGGGCATACCAGGGCTGATGATTCGGAACGAACGAGTCCCCAGGCCGCACTATCCTGGTCCGTGCCGTCCTCCCCCTGCTACGGTGCTTCTCATGACGGTGCTTCTCATGAGGGGCTTTGCTGACCACGCGGGCCCCGCTCAAGCTGCAGCCGTCTCTTTTCCTTTCTTCGGTCACTGAGCAGCTGCCATTTTGTTGCCAGCTCAGGACGCCCACGGCGAGCACCAATGTTGCCTAAATTCGTAAATTTCCACTCATGTCTTAGATGGCCTCGCGCATCAGAGGCTCTATGTGTTCATACAGCTCCGGTAGTATTTCCTCGTTGGATTTTCAGCTAAAAGTCAACACGCTGCTTCTGATAATTATACGAATCCACGGAGCTCTTCCAGAGAGCAGCCTAATCCATGGCTGCCAAGCCACGCCCCTCGATGCGCTCTCCTTATTGGCGCACCTCGCTCATTCTGGCGTACAGGTCGACACCTGCCGTACATACCTCGCAGCCATTGGGGCTTACAGGAACTTGGAGGAAGGCATCTTTTCCTCCGCCAACCCTATCATCGAGAAACACCTGACTGGTCTTGCTAGGCTCTACCCGCCCGTCAAGAGACCGCACCCTGTGTGGGACCTTAATATAGTCTTGGGCGCCCTTGCGCACAAGCCATTCGAGCCAATGGACATTAGGCTGGTCACCATCAAGACGGCCTTACTAGTCCGCTAGGTGCTGGTCGCCTCTGAACCATATACCACCTTTCACAGGGACAAGGTAGTCATGCGGACTCACCCGGTTTCTGCCCAAGTTTCCATCGGCATTTCACTTGAACGTGGAAATAGTCCTTCCTTCGTTCTTTCCCGAGGACGAAGCACAGAGTGTGCTGCACTGCCTGGATGTCGGGCGTACCCTAAAATTCTACTTGGACAGGACTAAGGGCTTGCGCAAGTTGGACGCCCTGTTTGTCACTTTCGGCGGCTCGAGGCCAGGCTATCAGGACTCTAAGGCTTCCATATCCTGAAGAAGTGTATGAGGGCCAGCACAAGCCGCTCCCGGCCAACATGCATGCCCACGCAGTCAGGACCAAGGCAACGGCGTTCAAATTCCAGCGAATTCCAGCGCCATGTCCCTTGGCAAGTCATAAGCAGGGCAGCCACTTGGACCTCTCCCGCGGCTTTCTGCAAGCATTACTGTTTGGATGCCGGCTCTAGATCTGATGCGGCGTTCGGACAGGCGGTTCTCAGGAACCTATTTGCTTAAGGAGGGTCTCTTCTCCACCCTGGGACTACAATCCGTTGTAATCACCCATTCAGTATGGAGGAAAGGGGATGGGACGTAAGAGTAATTATAAGTTAATCACTGTAGTGACTAACGTACTCTTAGTCCCCTTTCCTCCATACGTCCCACCAACCTCCCCCCTAATAATACTGGTGTCATTGGGCAATGTTAAATCTATTATCGACGCGTCACTGGGGACTGAGGTGTGGCGCCGGAGGGCAGAGTCAGGGCAGCGCATGCTCCCTCTACATTCAAAGGGGAAGAAGGTTTTTCTAGTGAAAAAGGTTCCGTCTCCCGTCCCTGTGGGAGGGACGCCCCATATAGTATGGAGGAAAGGGGACTATGGACTAAGAGTATGTTAGTCACTACGGTGAGTAACTTATAATTTCTTGAATATGGGGACCACCAAACCCATATTCAAAGACTCAGTAACACACCAGTTGCCACTACATCTTTAAAACGAACGACTAGCAACACATCCCACTGTTTTGGGCTTGACTTTACCATCACGTTTGTCAGGCCATTAGGTCCTGGTGCCCTAGATGATTTACTGCTCCTATCAGCTCTGTGATAATGGCCATAGGAAAACCATCCTTTGTGCACTGGTAACCCCCCACTAAGCTCTGACTACTCGCAGCCATGAATACATGCTTTCAAAATGCAGACAAAAACTTATATGCAAACGGATACTTCTCCTTTATGAAAGGTACAGTGAGCCAAAACATGGTTGTAGACCCTACCGAGTGGGTACCTTCCCAAAGAACAGGTTATTTGCCATGTTCATTCTCGGTAGAGGGGCTCCCAGACCTTTTTGTGCATTTTTAGGAACTTTGGTTTTCACCTTAATTTACCCAGGGTAATCCAGACGTGGACCCCTTGCTCACTGTGTTTAGAGAGGCACAGCTTCACCTCACTGATGAGGCCTGACTAGGGCAAAACATGTGTCTTGGGTTGCTGTTGGTACTCTTGTTCAGAGGAGAATTGCCTAATATTTTGGTGCTGGACTGCCCTTGTGGGTGGGACAAAAACTGATATGCAAATGGATATGTCTCCCTTGTGAATGGTACAGTGAGCTAAAATGTGGTTGTAGACCCTCCTGAGTGGGCACCTTCCCATAGAACAGGTTATTTAGCCGTGTTCGTTCTCGGTAGAGGGGCTCCCAGACCTTTTTATGCTTTCAAAATGGGCACACCAGGCAGCTTCTGATACTGAGTTCAACTGAGCTAACGTTGTTATCCCATCTTGTGCATTAAGGACTTCCCAAAAAAGCTCTGGAATCTCTATTTATCAAGATGTTCAACACTAGTTCTGCTTGCCTCTGTAACAGCTTGGCCCGATGATCTTTACTAAATCTTCTATATGCCTGTTGACCTTTCCAGTCCTTTGGTAAGCTTAATTTTCTTAAAGTTTCGCTCCATATCAGGGATGTCATTTGGGTGTCGCAACTGCGACCCCTGAGGTCTCCCTTGCTCCCTTGCTACCCCTAAAAACATTTTTTTTTTTTTTTAACTTTAAGCTTCTGGGCTTTCTTTGCCAGGCATCTTTAAAAAAACATGTGGTTCCCAAAGTGTAACACTTCGAGCAGTGGCCCTAAATAAGAAAGAATAGGAATAACAAATGTCTCTTTCTGGAATTTTATGCAATAATTGTTAGACTCATTAAAGGTTTGTTTCAGGCACACTTCAGGGGGGTGAGTCACTGATTTAGTCTGTTCTTCAACACCTCTACTTCTACGTCCCGTTCCCTTTCCTCCATACTTTTGGCACATTCCGTCCTGTGGGACGGGACCCCGGAGCACTTTTATAAAAAAAAGCATCAAATTGAAAATAGGTCCTTCTCGCACGCGGCCATAACCCTGCCCTCCTTAGCTACGCCCCGCGCATCGCCTTTCAGTTCTTTTTCTCTGCGTGGTCAGAGCTGGACTCCCTAGCATCACCGGGAAGCCCTTTTCCTTCCTGTTGTCCTTCTCTCCTGCTCCGGTTCTGCGATCGCGTAGTCCTCCGTCTATGCCGGAGCATCTGGGATCTGCCGCTTGTACCTCTTGCGAGCATTGCTTCGCTACGGCGGATCCCCATTCTCTCTGCCTGGAGTGTCTGGGACCATATCACCGTTGGGACTCGTGTTTCTTCTGCGACTCCCTTTCGGTCCGGGCACTTCAACGTTGTCTTCGTCTGTGGGAGGAGATCTTCCAGAAGGATCCCCCACTGCATTTACAACTCTTTATCGACGGAAAGAAGAGACGTTCAGTAAGTTCCTTACTTTTCAGGGCACCCCGGCCGTGGACTCCTTCCCGGGGTCCTCCAGGTCCGGAAGGGGCTTAAAAAGCTCTGCTACCAGGGGTTTCCAGGAGGTACCTCGCAGGCCTAATAGGAGTACCAGTGTTTTCTCCGAGGGTTTCAGCGAGGGGCCTGCCTATACCGGATCACAATCCGAAGTTCACTGATCAGATGCTAATAGCCAGCATATTCCTGCTGAGGCGTTGAGCACCGGAGTTCGCTCTGAGGTCTCCTTGTCAGGAGCTTCTCACACAGACACCGGGGTGTGCCCTGAGGGCTCTGTTGAGGCTTTCTGTACCAAACCACAGTTCGAGGCCCCTCTCGGGGGAGCTATTAAGACCGGACTCTGTTCCGAGGTTCCTCTTAACGAGGCTAAAATGTGTACCAACAGAACTGAGATGCCTGTTAAGGTCTTGACTGTGAGGTGGATTCCTCCACTTTGCCGCACTTACAGTGTTACCCGTTCTGTTGAAGGGGCACAGGGAGAGGTCGTCGACCGTAACTCCTCTGTTACCGGCATTGCCGAGGTTCCTCCTTTTTGGAGGCTAATTTCAGAGACAGTATGTCCAGTAAACATCTGAGGCCCCATAGTACCGGCTCTGCCAAGGATCCTTGTGTCAAGGCTAAAACTTCAGTCAAGTCCCCTGACCAATCTGTGGAGTCAACTGCCTCATCTACACATGTGACGCAGTTCTCCTCAGATGCTCACAAAATGGCGGGCGTTCCTGCGTGGAATACAGCAGCCATTTTGGATTCTTCCCTCACACCCACGCTACCGTCGGCGGGTGCTTGGAATCTTCTTTTCGGTGGACAACCTTTTCCACGCGAATCCATTCTGCTCTTCCTATGACTGGCATGCTAGGATTCCACTACCACATTCGGTCTCACTTCCTGACAACCTCTTCATCAGAGGATGCCTTTTTCGGGAAGTTTCAGAGATTTATGCACTCTGACCCTTTAAGGGGTAGCTCTGTCACCAGGGCTTCTCTTGAAGTGCCCCAAGGGCCTAACAGGCATACCGGAGATTCCTCAGAGGGGTCCGACGGACCTGCCAGTACCGGGCATTGTTCAGAGGTTCACCATCACAATGCTAAAGTTAAGCCCAGTTCGGCTGGGTGCTGGGTTACCAGGGTTCACCCTGAGGTCTCCGTTTCTGGAGCTTTCCCCGCTGTAACCAGGTTGAAACCTGAGGTTCGTCTTGTGGAGGCTAAATTATATATCGACAGATCTGAGAGGCCTTCTCTGAGGGTCTTGTTGTTGAGTTATTGTCCTCAACCATCCGATGCTCAGCGTCGTGGTGGTACTGGTTCTGTCGAGTAGGCAAAAGGGGGGAGTCACGGACCGCATTCCCTCTGGTACCGGCTTGTCAGAGGTTCCTCCATTGGAGGCTAATTTTGAAACTGGTTCGAAGATGTGGACTAAAACATCCAAGACCACCCAGTACCAGCTCTGCCGAGTGTTAGGGAGAATTCTCTTATAAGGCTAATTTCCCAAACCTAGTGAGTCCCCCAGCAGCTTTGCTGGATTTTTGGGGTTTGTTTTTGTCTCCTGCTAAGAGTGAGACTCTTTTACTCCCACTCTTAGACATGATTTGAGGTATATCTTTGACTTGTTATGTGCTTATGTACTATGGGGTTTCTTTTTACTCCATAGGGTATCATCTGTTTTTCTGTATGTGTGGTACACAGCACCCTCAGTGCAGTACCACAGGGGTGTCACAGTGACCCCCACAAATAGACTCCATACCCTGGGACTGACTACTGTCTCCCAGGCATGTAAAGTCACCATTGGCTTTACTAGCCCATAATTGTGAACAGAACCAGTACAAAACCATTATATCGTTAAGGGGTAATTCGATTGCCCCTGGGTCTGTTTTCGAGGGGGCACTGTCCCGTCCCCCCTCGTCGAGTTTCTGGCGGGTTGCAGTGGTTACCACGTGAAATATTCCACCAGAATATTCTCTATGGGATTTTCCCATTGATTTTAAATGCACCACTTTTTGGTGCAATGTTAAAGATACCGCCGGTTTATTTAATATTAAATCACCGGTTGGGTCTTTTTGCCAGAACTCGATTCTAAAATGGCATTTGTGTCCGTCTCTGTAACTCTGACCAAGGTCGAGCCCTTTGTTCCACTATTTTGGCGGGCTTCTCCACAGAAGCCCTCCAAATGGTCCCACTCTGTCTGAGTTCCACAGGAAGGGTGGAGGGGGGAATTGGCACCCTGGACTGCGTTGTCTTAGCAACCCAAGTCGCACTCTACTCGGATTGGCCCAGTGGTGAGCCGCCCGGCTCACCACTTAGCATGTGTGATTGACAGCTAGGCTGATGAATAGGGGGTTTTCTGCATAAAAGAAGGGCCTTTGGGACTGGAACTTCAGAAGTCGCCACAGGACCTAAGAATCCGAAGAGGGAAGAAGCTGAGCCACCTGCAACCGACGACACCACCGGTGAAGCCCTGCTGCAACAAACTCACCACTTTTCCAACGACAAGAGAAGATCTTCTGCTGGAGAGTCTTCTCCCTTTGAGCTGGTAGGACCAACCAGTTCTCCCTTTTTTCGCTTCCAAAGACGTCACTTGGTCGAATCGCCCGTGCCAAGCACCCCGGCGGCCGAATAGCCAAGCTTGCCACTTTTGACCGTGAATAAAAGGACTGCACCTTTTAATCGGGAACTCCGCAGCTGGTTTGATCCCTGTGCAGTGCAACGACTCCACGTCCCCTCCTCGACAAGATCTTCACTTCCCCTGGTCGGAACCACGAACTTCAACCACTGACAGGAACAACTGCCCCCGCTGGAGCTTCCTTTCTCTTTAAGGTACTGTGTTCTGCCTGGCCTCCCTTTCTACAGATTGCTAAAGGTGACCCTTAAATCCTTGGCTTCTAAACTGGGTTGGCTCCAGGCCTTCTAACTATATCTTTTGAATCACCCCAACCTCTTTTGAACACTCTGCAAAGACTTTCAGTGCACTTTAAAGCGTGTGATCCTGGGCACATTTCGCTTTGCTCCATTTAAAGTGGGCCTGGCCTATGAACTTTGGCTCTACAGTATAACCTGCCTTTCTCCCCTTGCTCTGAAATCTTAAGTGTTGGGAACTGTTTTATTCTTCTGCTCTGCCTCTCTCCCTTTAGCTACATTATCCGAGTGCCATCTTTGTTAAGCGCTCACCTCTGTTCTAACAAATAGTAGTGTTTTAACCCTGACTTGTCTGATAACTGTTAAGGGAGGTGTGTATACTTTACCTGACTGTGTTTTAACTTGCTTTTGATTGAGCGTGCTAGTATATGCCATAATTTAATAAATAATTATATACTTTTTATACAAAGCTCTGGTCAGTGTTTGTTTGCTCTACTGTGTTTTGGCCCTATTGTGTATACTCTGCATACTGCCCTACTCTTCTTGAGAGAAGTCTGACTGCTCAGCCACAGCTACCAGGTAAATCTGGGTGGTGCAGACTGCTACCAATTGGGTTTACTGCTTACTCCTGTGGGTTAATCTTTTTGCAGTGTTCCCCAAGGGAACTGCACAGGATTCTGCCTAACACCGAGGATCCTTGTAAGGCTAAAGTGTTAATTAAGTCCCCTGACTCTCTTGAGGAGGCAGTTGCTTCAGCTACGCATGCAACGCTGTTCTCTCGGTGGTGACAAAATGGTGGCCCAACCTGCGTGTCCTACGGTGGCCATTTTGGATACCTCCCTTACACCTACGTTCGCAACGTCTGGTGCTGGGAGCATTCCTTTTGGCAATAGTAACCCGTTTCGCACTTCTTTGACCGGCGTGCATGGGCTCTGCTGCCTCATACTGTCTTCCCTCCTGCTTTGCTCCACTGATCTATGTGGACTTGGCTGGTGGTGAACCCTCTTGGCAACCTTCCTCGTTGTTTTCGGGGGGTAGGTCCCTTATGAGTGGTTTCTTCTTTTTCGACACCTAAGCCCTCGGCTGAGGATACGTTTTTGGGAAGTTTCAGATGCTCATGCACTCTGACCCTATGAGGACGTATTTTAAGCATCTTTCACTCCTGTTCCACCCCGGCCCTGCCTGTTCCGATTCGGTTTTTCTTTTAAAACCTCAGACGGTAGGCGTGGAAGACCACTCTTCTGTTCCTGCCTTGTTGGGATGAGCCTTAAGCGGATGAGGACGGCGATGAGCAGCCCTGCTCGGTGAGGGCATTTCATGACCGGGAGGGGCTTGTGTAGCTCTGTTACCAGGGATTCCCTTGAGATGCCTCAAGGGCTTAATAGGTGTACCAGAGTGTTCTCTGAGGGTCCCTCAGAGGACCTGTCAAAACCGGAAGAGGTTCCGAGGTTCACCATTTGGGTGCTAAGGTTCAGCTCAGTTCGTCTGTGGCTCTGGATACCGGGGTTTGCCCTGAGGTCTCCATTTCCTGAGCTTTCCACACTGATACGGGTCTCAGTTTCTGGTGCTTGTCACAGCGAGCCACTCTTCGAGGCCCTTCTTGAGGGATCTATATGTGCCAGGTTAAAACCCAGGGTTCCTCTAAATACAGTACCAATGGAGTTGAGCGATCCTCTTACGGTCCTGTCGGTAGGGTATATTCCTCAACCGTCCCACGCTCGGGGTTGTGGTTGTACCGATTCTGTCGAGGGAGCAAAGAAGGTGATCAGCAACAGGCCTTCCAGTACCGGCTCTGCTGAGGTTCCTCCATTGGAGGCTACTTCTGGGTCAGTTCCTAGGATCACCACTAAACATTCTAGTTCTGCCAGCACCGGCTCTGCCGAGGATCCTTGTTTCAAGGCTAAGTGTTTCTTAAGTCTCTCCCCTGAGGGGACAGTTGCCTCATTTTCTCCTATGATGCAGTTCTCTTCAGGTGTTGACTAAATGGCAGCCCAACCTCCTTGGTCCACGGCAGCCATTTTGGATACCTCCCTTACACCAACTTTCATGACGACTGGTGCTGAGAGCATTCCTTTTGGGGCTGAACAGTTTTCCACGTTGTGTGGACAACAAAGGCCCGTTTGTCAGTCCTGGCGACCGCTTCAGCTAAGGCCCCTTGTACACAGAGGTCAGGGTCCCAGACTCTGTCCTTCTCTGGGATCAGGGGGTTTTCATGGTCGCTGTGCGCGCTGGTCTGAAACTCCAGTTGGTAGCCCCGCCTTAAGCGGCAGTGGCAAGGTGGTTGGTTTTTCTCTCGGCCATCAGCCTTCTCTACAGGGACAGATAATCTCCCTGCCGACAAATCACCAAATATATTTTTTGTCGGTCCCACTTAGGTGGGGGGACAAATCTCGTCTCATCTGGAGGCGTGGCAAACCATCACCCAAGTCTGGTGGGGTTTGTCCATCGTTTAGGTGGGTTTTCGCATGCCCTTTCTTCCTACCCCACCCTTCAAACCTCTCTTCCGACAGATCGGGAGGCTCTCCCTCAGAGCAGAGGTACAGAAACTTCTATACCTCAGAGCGGGGGAGCCTGTTCCCCTCATGGAGCAAGGGAGGGGCTAGTACTGCTGTCCTTTCACAGTGCTCAACCAGGCTGGCCTGCGCACTATCTCCGAGAGAAATTCAAGTTGATCACTCCCTGCCAAATAGTCCTTTCTTCGGAAGGGCGATTGGCTCAGTGTGGTGGTCTTCCAGGATGCGTAAATGACATTCTGACTAAAGCCAGCATATGAAATATCTGCGGTTCTCTGGAGCCCGCATATGAAATATCGGCAGTTCTCTGTGGGAGCAGAAAACTTCAGTTTCGGGTACTCCTTTTGGTCTTGGCTCAGCGAGACGCACAGCAAACTCCTCTGAGGGGCCCCTCAGCAGTCCTCCAATACCGGATCTTCTTCCAAGGTTCCCCATTTGGGGCTAAGGCTGACCCCAGTTCTGCTGTGGCTTTTGATACCAGGGTTCGCCCTGAGGCTTCTCCATCTGGAGCTAGCTGTACCGAGTCTTGGCTCGAGGCCCCTCACAAGGTGGCTATAAGACCAGGGTTAAACCTGAGGTTCCCCTGCTTGGTGCTAAATCGGTCACCAACAGAATTGAGAGTCCCGGCTGGAAGGTATAATCCCTAAGGCTTTCCGCGTGCGTGGCCGTGGTGATACCAGTTCTATTGAGGGGGCGAAAGAAGCTGGTCACGTACCACAGACCTTCCAATACCGGCTCTGCTGAGGATTCTCCACTAAAGGCTAGTTCTGGGGAAGCCCATGACGTATCAAGTAAACACCCTTGATCTGCCAGTCTCGGCTCTGCCAAGGTTCCTTGTTTCAAGGCTAGGATTGCACTCCCTGGGGAGACGATTGCTTCACTTGCTCCTGTGACGCAGTTCGCCCCTGGTGTGTGATAATGGTGGCCCAACCTCCGAGAGTCTTGGCGGCCATTTTGAATGCCTCCCTTAGAGCAAGGTTTTACATCAACAAGCAGGGTGTCACGGCCTCTCCTCTCCTTGTGGATTTTGTCATACAAATTTGGGCTGGGCCATCCAGTATATGGTTTGGCTCCAGGCTCCACACATCCTGGGTCACCTCAATGTGACCGCAGGTTAATATAGTCACCAGTCGGTATTGGTTATGAGTGAGAAGAACAGCAATATCATCTCCAGCAATGGGGCACTCTAGAGGTGGTCCTCTTTGCAACTTGTGGGTCAGCATGAAAGCTTATGCTTTCCCCTCATTGCCTCCTATCTATTGGTCGCTCTGTAAGCACATCGAACCGTTGCCAAAGCAGCTACGTGGTCTTTCCCACCAGCTTTTGGTAAGCATTACTGCTTAGATCTGGGCTCTAGAGCCGATGCTCAATTTAGCCTGGCTGTTCTTAAAACCTTTTTCAATAAGAAGGTTCCATCCACCCGTATTTCCTGTGAGGAGTGCTTGGTAATCTCCCAAAAGCCAAAAGTATGGAGCAAAGGGGACGGAACGTAGGAGTATAACAAAGTTACTCACCTTAGTGACTTCCTTACTCCTAGTCCATAGTCCCCTTTCCTACATATGCCCGCCCGCCGTCCCCTCTAATAAGTTTCCTCTTTTATTGCTTAAATGGTCTCAGACCTGGCAATAGAAAAGGACTGAAGGGCGATGCGTGGGGCAGAGCTAAGGAGGGTGGGGTTATGGCTGCGTGCAGTACCCCACGTAAAAAGAGAAAAAGGACACATTTTCAATGTGTTGGTTTTTTGCAAAAGTGCTCCGGTCCTGTCCCACAGGAAGGAATGTCCCAAAAGTATGCAGGCAAGGGGACTATGGACTAGGAGTAAGGTAGTCACTACAGTGAGTAACTTTGTTAAACTCAGCCTTTCATTCTTCTGAGGTCGCTAAATGAGTACCAATACAGGTTGGGTGATATTGTAAGTATATTTGTTTTACATAAAGCGCTTAAGAGTAAGTTCTACATAAGAACACATCATCATTTGGCCTTGTACGCCTGGTTGCATTCACAGTAATTTGGTAACATGGGCCTATACACACAGATATTATCGATAAATATGGTGATCCATTCTTGTATGAAATGTGTATCACATTATAGTGATATTTTAACCATATTTTCCGTAGTGTATTTAGGAACAATGCTATGTGATGCCACTTCCTATTTTGTCAAGGGGTGAAAGGTTGTGTTCCATCGCTTCCTGTGATGTCACGTCGGGGTGGGGTCAAATGTCATCACTTCCTGTAATGTCATCAGAGGTCAAGGGTCATGTGATGTCACTTCCGCTACCACTGGCATTTTGGTGAAATGACGTCCCTGCTGCATATCAGTCTTTTTAGCAGCAAGGGTTTCATTGTATTTGAGGGTAGATCCTTTTCCTCCTAGTTTTTTCCCCTTTACTGATGCCCCTTTGAGCGTCAATGAACAATTCTGAAATTACGTTATTAAAGAGTACAACATTGAATACACTCCTTTTCCAATTGTACATTGTTCCTCTGAGGACTTCGGCCACAATGTCATTCAATTTGGAAATCAAAAATGGAGGCCAGCATATTCCTGTTCTAGCCACATTGGCAACTAAGTTCCCAAATACACTGGATGAAACATTACACAAGGGAACATCAAAGATGGCCCTCAAAATTGAGTGATCACTCCAATTATTTTTAGTTATCTAAACCCTCACATAAGTAAAATAACTGAGCGTCCACAAACACATAATCCAGGGTGGACTCGCTATTCCCACAATACCAAGTGGACTGAGTTTTGAGGTCCCCTTGCACATCACCATTCAGCTTCCGTAAACCTATCAAGGTCAACACGATCATCCATTCTCTTCCAGCTTGAAATTTGTCATATCCCGCGTCACATCCCATTCCTCCCTCTCTATTTCCACCACTTGGCGTTAAGGTCTACAGCCAAGATCACATATCCTCCAGGATTGGCGCTTTGCCAAAATGAAATCACCTCTGTTAGACCTTTCAAGAATGTCTGGAGCAAAGCAATACCCCTATGCCAATAGACCTTGATTATCAGGCTTCCCTTCCCATTCTCTAAACCTGAAAATTCAATTACCAGAGTGCCTAAGGGCGAAGGGCAAATTGAGCACTTATTTTGCAACTAAACCTTGGGCAGAACTTTATCTTGCACTTTGGCAAAAAAAAAAAAGGTATATCTATCCACAATCAAGGAAGAGGTCAGCCAGGTTTCCTGCAGGAGTATACCGCACTTTATTTTAAACGGTCTACTGCTACCGGGTTGGTCAGAGGTGCATACTTCCTCTCGAGTTCCACAAGGTCACCTTCAGTCCAACCCTCTTGCTAAAAACACTCTGGGTCGCTGCCCAACGCCAACAAAACGCCTGAGAAGTGTGGCATCAACCTACTTCCTTCCCCACCTTGATCGAAAACCTCCCTAACCACCCCTTCTACTAGGTTCAACAACACACAAAGGTTGGTCTGTGCACACACCCCACGACGTTGGGACACAACCTCAGCACCCTCCACTGGAAACCCTAAACGTAGTAGGTTTCCCCCTACAGCTTGTATCAAATCCCTAACTAACCTGGATCCAAAGTGTAGTGTACATTTCCCATTATTTGCCCTATCAGGGCATTCCACCCAATCACTATCACTCGCTGATATAGCTGCCAAACCCGGCATCTCTGCGAATATTGACAAAACATTTGAGCGGTTTAAGCACTTAAAGTATTGTCCCCCAAAGTGCTTAAAAAGGAGAGCCTGTACCAAGCTTTTTCCAGGCCCTTTTTAAATCCCTGCTTTGCAAAGTTGGCTTCATACTTTCTCGCCATCTTGACCACCCCCCTCGGGCTTAAATCAGCACTCTAAGCATTATTCAGGATGCTTAAGGGTGGTCTCTCCTACTGATCCCTTGGTACCGTTCAACCTAAGGGCCCGGCCGTTCTTCTCATGGCTACCGTCTCCCGCCCATTCAACTGGGGATTAAAAAGGCCCTTTATATTAGAACCATTGTTGAGGGTCATAGGAGGCTAATATAACCTCTCCATCTTGGCCAATATCCACTGGGGCCGTCGCTGACAGAGCACTTGTAGCTGTGGTGACATAGTCCCCATTGCCTCAATGTTTCTGTCTGGGGTCACCAGTGTTGGCCTTTAAGTACTCTGTCCTCACAACAATGTGTACATTGTTGCCATCCTACAATTGAGCTCTGTCTGTACTGCTGAGTCCATCTTACCAGTAGATAATGCCCCTCTCCCCCGGGGGCATCACTCACACTCTCAATCATTTGAATGTCCATGGCCCCCTCCTCCCGGATAGCGACCTCTACACCTTCAACTTCAACCACTCCTTTGCTTTCATTACAAAACATACTCTCGTCCTCTACAGAAACTCTTTTCCCATTCTCCTCTGTTTTCTTCAAAGATTCTTACTCCTCTCTACTTTTTTAGTTGTTGAAGATGAGTTAAAGTTGTTGTACTTTGGAACACTTGTGTATAGGTACGTTATAAATGCCATATCATATCATATATCGTATCAAAGCTTACATAATCGTTAAATTGCGCAAATACTTGCGTGAAGAAGCAGTATTCCCTTTCTTAGATTTTACATTCATGGGTGTATTTCCTTTCCCCTTTGCCCTAATGGGGTTTTCTACAATACCATGGACAGTCCTTATTTCTCCACAATTCCCACCCTTCCCAGTTGACCTGGCAGACCGTTGATGTATTAACTTCCCCTGCCCAATATTTCTGTGGACTGCCAATTTTTCCATACCACCCATTCCTCGCTGGTGCGGCGGCCCTGAACCCATAGGGCTCTCGGTCGAAGCAATGTTGTTACTTCCTTCACCCTGGATTACAATCGGCAAGTCACTGTCCAATATCTGCGTCAATTCCGGATTGTGGCATCTGCTTTGACATCCTAAACATCTATGCGACTGGCGATCCCAGCTTACTGTTTCCAATTTGGCCTTGATTTCACTCAAACCCAAAGTATGGGACCTGACTTCATTCCATATGTTGTCATATAAATTGACCTTTTCGGTCCTCGGCCTCACACTTGCTGGCTAAGCTTCATTGGCTTCCGGTGAGGAGCTGGATTTAATTTAAGACACGTTGTATTGTTCATCGGCTTGTTTCCATGTAGGACCCTCCTTCCTCCAAGCTAAACTAACTCCCTACTGTCAGGGGCGTCTTCTTCGATCCTCCTCTGCAAATTTGCTGGTGGTCCCCCAGTTTCATAAGGCTCAAGCTTGGAGGACGCTCTTTCTCAGTGCTTGCTCCTGTGCTATGTAACCCCCTGCCAGGCCCTCTAAGGAAGATTGCAGACCATCTGCAATTCCGCAGAGCACTCGAGACTCTTGTTCTGAACTCAGTAGGGTCTGTGAGGTTTTCATCTGTCCCCGCCCCTTACTGGTTTGGCTAGCGCCCAGATGCCCTCGGGCTGTGGTATTTGCGCTTTATAAATTGTATAACATTACATTGACGAATGAGCTCAGGACCGCATTCAAGGCAGATATAGATGGAAATGTTAGTTTTATGCACTCATCAGCTTCTCAGAGCGTCTGATGCAGTAAGCCCTGGGACCCTTCACAACCCATCTTGCGTGCTCTCCACGAAATCCATCAATTCTGTGGGAGATGCCCTCACTGGAACATCACATGTCTGCTGAATCAGGCTCTTGCCACTACCACGGATGTCTGTGAATAAATCGGAAAAAGAAATTCTAAGTAGAAAAGACCTAGGTTTTTTTTTTTTGTTGAATTTCAAATTTCTTTTGGCTTTTTGCACTTTAAAAAAAAGTAATGCAGGGGGGGGAGACACCCCGCACCTCCCCCTCCACTACCCCTACCCTAAGTTATACCCTGCCCCACTCCCCCATCTATTTTTCAATAAAAATGAGCAAACATTTCGAAAATATTTGGCCAAAATATCTTGGTAATTTCTAGTTCAAAATGTTCTGATTTGTTTTTTTTTCTACTGATACCACTACCACATATCACCGCCTCATCTGTCGTCTTGTCAGTCACAAAAATTGGATCATTATCTAAAAATGCAATCATGCAAATATTGTTTATGGGCGAGGGATCAACAACCGCTGTGGCTCTTGCTCAAGGCGCCACTCTTAGTTCGGTACTGGCCACATCTTGAGCTTCTCTCCGCAAGTATGTGCCCCTGCTTTGACAATATTAAACGATGTGGGGATAGATCTGTTAGGCTCTGTAGAATTTCAGCTGCAAAGTCCTTTTCAGTGCATCACAAAGGGGCCACTTCCTCCACCTGCCCCTCTTCTCTGATTGAGTTGAATAGGGAACCCCAAATAAAGGCACCGTCTCACGCAGACTTAGATCCATGTCAATTTTACTTCTAATCCCTGAACGAGTGGCTATAGTGCATGGCGTTGTTCGCTATTCACAAAGGACAGACTAATCTATCTGATCCAATCGAGATGTCCACTTAAAAAAAATTGAAAAGGGCCAAATCTAAGTAGCAGAGCAGAATGAAGTCTCATGAGAGTGAAATGGTCTGCAACAGTGAGAGTAAATAGTTCCAAAATCTCTGTGTTAACCACTCGCCATGAGACTGCAAACAGTTCCTGGTAATCGAGGGACCTCCGGACCTTTGACGGACTGGCCTCAGCCCTGCTGCCCCCGGGAGACCACTGCAGAACACTTTCTACAACACTGGTTCTGGTGTTAAGAAGGATTTCTCAGGTCACCTCTCCAAAGGACTCCGCCTCCACATGGTAAAGATGGAAAAAAATGCTGCACTCCAATACTCTGATACTAACTGCAGACCATCACTTTCCACATGACATTTAGTAGTATTCTTGGTTTCATTAAGTCTGGAATGTGACTGTTCTGCTCTGGAGATACATTTCCACTGAGTTATTAGGTTGTTCCACACATGACGCGCACCTCATTTGCTCACATGATGAACTGCCTTTTTTGTACTTGATTGGCTGCTGCCCAAGTCAGAAAGGGGATGTCATTCTGGTATGCAAGAATCAATGGATCTGTGAGCCGACGCTTGAACATTTTGAATTGCACATTCCCGGTTCTTGCTATTTCAATCACCTTGCCCTGAAAGTTCTGAGATGGCTGTATATTGAGGGGGTTTTCTTTTACCTTCATTTATGGTGCCCAGCAGTCTTTGACAATGATGCATTCCCTCAGTGTGCAAGGCCGTTTGTACAAATGCATTCTTTTCTCCTTGCATCTTTTCTCCTTGAATATTGAGGGGGTTTTCTTTTACCTTCATTTATGGTGCCCAGCAGTCTTTGACAATGATGCATTCCCTCAGTCTGCAAGGCCGTGTGTACAAATGCATTCTTTTCTCCTTGCATCTTTTCTCCTTGAATATTGAGGGGGTTTTCTTTTACCTTCATTTATGGTGCCCAGCAGTCTTTGACAATGATGCATTCCCTCAGTGTGCAAGGCCTTGTGTACAAATGCATTCTTTTCTCCTTGCATCTTTTCACCTCCCCATTTTCTGTAGTGGTCTCCTTCAAACTATCCTTTCACCTTGCTGTGGTAGTTGTTGCTTTGTCATATCATACAAGCAATAATACCTTCTGTCTCTTGTGTTGGATTCTCACAACCACCAACATACCACCAGTTTGGTGCGTCTACCCATCTTCCTTCGACAGAGATGGGGAAGTTCTGTGACGTATTCATCTGAACAGCTTAGACTGAGTCCACCCATCATCACAGCTTTCTACAAGTTGGACTGTTAGGAAAGATTTTTCTTTTTGCTGCTTTTCCTCCAAACAGCTCAATGGGACACCCTGCTTTTTGCTAGTCTGTTGAACCTTTCATGACTTTTGGGGGGTAATTTAAGCCGTTTTTGCTCTTACCTTGTTAAGCTACTCTGTTTTGAGGGCATTGGTCAGTCCTTATGGCTATCGATGCAGGAAATCTCTGTTCGCCATAGTAAATTTATTTGCTAATATTTCCTGCACACATCACTTCCTGTGATGTGCTGTAGGGACTCTTTGTGCCCATGTAACTTTGTTTTAAGCAACTTTGTGGTTACTTGCATGATATGTCCAGGATGGGCTATTGGCAGCGGCTACCTTTTAAAGTGTTTTCTTTTTTGGACCTGTGCATTTTACTGCTTAATGCCAATTAGAGTACATTGTACTCTAAAAAGGCTGTGCTACAAGATTTATGTCTGTTGTGAGGACCCAGGAATGAGACTCAGACAAAAAGGATTAATGATTTTGGTCAAAGATTTTTTTAATAAAATAGAATGCGGTTGGGGATTGATATTGAGGATTTATTATGCACATATCCTTACAGAACCAAGCACCAGACACTGCATCTAGGCGCTGATGATAACTTAGCTTGCACAACTAGCCCTCTTTTATGGTTCTAGATAAAATCAAACAAGTATGTTTTCAGCTTAAAGCAAAAAGCAGCAAAAGAAGTAATATTTTGCTAACATCAATTGGAAGTAAATTCCGTAAACGAGGGCCCCTGATGGAAAAACAGCAGCCCCCCCCCCTCGAGAGGATTGCCTCTCAGTCGCTGCTCTAAGAGGTGTTTCCCTACCTAAAACCAAAACTAATGATCTGTCAATGTCAGAATGCCCACAGCAAAACTGTCCCGTGTCCAAAGTACTATTGTGGCCCTTACAGTCTAACAAAATTAACTCTAAGGTAAAACGTGTCATGTCTTTGGCCTTGAGTGTTGTATACATGTTCAAAAAGGAAATGAGTTACTCCAACACAGAAAGTTCCAGAAGGATAGAGTTCTTTGCTCCAGAGGGTGGTTCCCTTCCCCTGGATTTCTCTTACCTCTGTTTTATATTCAAGAATATCAGTTCCTAAAGTATCACAAGCAGAGACGGACACAATGGGTACAAGTTGTAAAACCTTTATTTAAATGGTTGGGATTGAAAAAACTCCTATTCTGCCCTATAAATAAGATGGGAGTTGTCTCTAACATCAAATAATAAATGACGCAGTCCTAGTGGAGTCTGTCAATTCAAAGTGGCCTATGCTAACACAAATCGAATGCCTGCCCTATATCTTGTACAAAACTGTGAAAACAAAAGATGTCTACAAATGGAAAAATCAGTGTTCAAATGATGATCTGGTTGAACCAGCACTCCTCCCCGCGTTAGGCCTCACGGAGTAAGGTGATCCTTGTAGGCAGGATGACACATTCTGGCTCGGTTTGCAACACAATGTATATAGTTCAAAAAGCCGTGGATCGAGGCCCACCGGGCCTTGCACCCTCGAGACTATTTATCTTTCTTCCAAAAAAAATTCTTATCCAAAATGTTCCCTAAAGATCCCCCCCTGCCGGGCTCAGACCTTTCACCACACAGTTATTTTAGAGCTCACTCTGTCAGGCTCAGATCTCCTATAATAAAGTTCAACGCAAGTTGCAAGGGAGCTCCCTTCCGCAAGCTTATTTCACTTAGGGTCTCCCTCTGTCGGGCTCAGACCCCTTTTGGATGTCGAAGACTTTTGAATGTGTCTTGCTTATTTGTCAGACCAATGCAGGACCACGTTGACTCAAAGTTCACTATGCTACTTTCATTCTTCCCTTCTCTAGGACTTAATGTTCTTCCTTTTACTTTTACTGTTCATTCGCTTTCTTGCTTTAAACCAAGTACCTTTCACAAAGACTTTCGAGTCAGCTACTTCCTTTCACCAGACCACTCCATGACTTAGTATCGCTGATTTCCCAGCTGTTCTTTACATCAAAGTTTTTTTTTTAAAACTTTGGTTTTGTTATCATTTTTAAAGACAAAACACAAAAAAACAAAAAGTGCATAAACCCCGAACCCACCCCTATCGTTGTCCCCCCCTCCTCCCCCCCTCCCCCAAGTCCAATTCAAACATAACTGCAAGGAAACCAGACTTTCATATCGTGCCCTCAGTCTTTGAAGCAGCGCGACACGTGACCCGCATTATATCTGGCTTGAGGCCGGTGTCGCCCCGGGTCGTGCACTGGGTGTATACCTGTTCAGGGACGTTCGCGCCCCGGCTATCCGGGGGTGCCGTCCCGACACTAATGGACGTCCCATCCCCATGTCTGCTGGACCCCATACCAGTCTGCGGGAAACAAACAAGAGTCATTATTCACCAGGGCAGTCAATTTGTCCATCAAGAACATATTCTTGAGTTTTTTCATCCATTCGTCTTTGGAAGGCGTTTCCGGGCTCTTCCACTTCTGGGCCAGGGCCACTCTGCCCGCCCTTAACATAGTTTCCACCATCCTTGAGTACCGGTACAGTTCCGCCTCCTCCGGAGGGAGGCCCAGCAGCATGGTCAGCGGGTTGAGAGGAAGAGTGTCCTCCGCTATCCAATCCTTCACGGATTCCCAGTAGGACTGCACTTTCGAGCATAGCCACCACATGTGGCCTCTGGTCCCTGCTTGGCCACAGCCCCTCGGGCAGTCTGGTGACAACCCTGTGAACATTTTCGGGAGTTTTGTCGGGTCTCTGTGCCACCCCTGCAGGATTTTTAAATTATGTTCCATGTCTGAAGTAAAAAGATTGCCATGAAACGATATCCTAAAGATGCGAGCCCAGGCATCCTCACATATCTCTTCCCCTGCCAGATCATTCCAAAGCCCACGAAAACCTCTCCTAGCCTGAAGGTTATGGGTGTTGAGGACTGTGTACATGCAGGAAACCGCGCCCTTTCTGGAAGTTGCTGAGTCGAGGAGTTTCTCGAAGGGAGTCAATTGTCTCCAAAGGTTTGGGCCCCATGCGGGGTTGCTGAGGATACCCTTAAGACGAAGGTATTCGAAGATGGAGAGGGACCCACCTCCCAGCCCATCCCTGAGGTCCTCATAACTCAGGAACTCGCCCTCTCTGAAAAGTTGGCCCGCCCATTCCAAGCCCTTGTCGGACCAGCGCTGGGATTGGCTGAACCCTCTGCTGCCCAATTTCAGAAGTGGCCCCACAAGGAGGTAATAGGGGACGGCCAAGATGAAAGATGAGCTGTTCGAGGACACGCCCTCCAGATCTCCCAAAGAACACCTAGGGTCGGGTGGGATAGTATGTGTTTCGGAATCAACTTGCGAGGGGACCATAGGAGGTCTCGGACCTTGAGGGGGTGGACGTCCATGTCCTCCAAATACGACCAATATGTTCGCAAGCCTTCCTTCATGTGTTCTAGGAGGACCCGTAGTTGTGCTGCGTGGTAGTATAACTGGAAGTCTGGGATACCAAAACCCCCCTCCTCCCTTGGAAGCGTCAGGGTGGCCCTACCGACCCTCGGGGTTCTCCCCTGCCAAATGAAGTCTCGGACCCCTTTATGCAAGTCTATGAAGGTTTGGGTGGGTAGGGAGGGCCGTGAAGAGATACAAAAGCCGGGGTAGTATATTCATTTTTACTGCCGTCATCCGGCCATACCAGGAGAGAATCATTTTTCCCCTTCTCCTCAGGTCAGAATTGATTTCAGATCGAATGGGCCTGTAATTGGAGGTACCCAGTTCCGTTAAGTCCCTAGTGAGGAGGACGCCCAGGTATTTAACGTTGTCCTTGCTAACTGCTATCCCGTGAAATCTGGGCAAGGGGTCCAGTACCGGGACCACCAGGCGCATCGGGAGGAGAACGGACTTAGTCGTGTTAATCTTCAGGCCCGAGAACCGCCCGAAGAAGCTGACCAGGGATAGAAGGGGAGGGATCGAAGAGGCCGGATCCACCAGATATGCCAGGATGTCATCGGCAAACAGGGAGAGCTTAAATTCCACCTCCCCCCTTCTAATACCCCCAATGTCTGGGTGGGATCTGACCGCTATGGCCAAAGCCTCCATTGTCAGGACATATAAAAGGGGGAAGAGAGGGCAGCCCTGTCTAGTTCCCCGGGTAAGAGGAAAGGATTCTGACAGCAAGCCGTTTACCTGGACCCGTGCGGTAGGGGCTCTATAGAGGGCGGCCACCCAACTCAAGATGTGCCTCCCAAAGCCCATTCGCTGCAGAAGGAGGGACACATATCTCCACTTAACTCTATCGAAAGCTTTTTCCGAATCCAGTGACAGGACGCATGCATCCAGATTCGGGTTTTGGGCAAAATGTATTAGGTCTATTGTTTTACGGATGTTATCCGACCCTTGTCTGCCCCTTATGAAATCCACCTGGTCCCCGTGGACTAGCTTCTGCATTATCCCCTCCAGCCGCCTACCCACCACCTTGGCCAGAATTTTGACATCAGTGTTAAGCAGGGATATTGGCCGGTAAGATGAGCATTCCCTCGGGTCCTTACCTTCCTTGGGTAGAACCACTATAATGGCTCCCATCATGGAGTCGGGGAGAGTATCCCCCTCCAAGACCGAGTTGAAAACCTTCGCCAGGTAGGGGGACAAGGATGAGCGAAACCTCTTGTAAAAATAAACCGAAAAACCATCTTCTCCCAGGGAAGTCCCCACCTTCATCCCGCTAATCGCCTTCTCCACCTCTTCCTCGGTCACCCGACCCTCCAGCCCCTCGGCCAACTCTCGGGGAAGGGACGGTATCTGTATGGAGTCGATAAACTCCTCGATCTGTGCATCACCCCCTTCATATTCCGAGGCGTATAACGACTCGTAATACTGGCGAAAGGCTGCATTTATGTGGGGGGTGTCATAACCTAGTGTTCCCCCAGTGTCCCTCACCTCCTTCACCATCCTACTTCTCTGGACCTCCCTCAATTTCCAGGCAAGGATCCTATCCGCCCTGTCCCCCTTCTCGTAGTATCTTTGTCTGACCATTTGGAGGCTCCTCTCCGTTTTGTGGAGGAGCAGGTCTTTTACTTGGAGCCTATAATCCTCCAGAGTGGCCATGTGGTCCCGGTCCAAGGTCTGTACTGGGGACCCCCCCGGTTGGAGGCGTGCAATCTTTTCCCTCAGAATTCTCTCCTGGGTCTCCCTCTCCCTCTTCTGTCGAGAACCCATTTTGATGAGTACCCCTCTCAGGGTAGCCTTAAAGGCGTCCCAGAAGGTGTGTGTGCCCACCTCCCCATTATCGTTGAGCTCGAAGATCTCTGAAATGGGCTCCAGGACAGCCTGGGCGTGTACCTCGTCTCTCAATATGGCGTCGTTACATCTCCAACGTCCCCTCCGTTCTCTACTCCAGTCCCCTGCCAAAGTGACTCTGACCAGATCGTGGTCCGACCAGGGTACGGGGTCTATACGGTAACCTGCTGTGTAAGGACGTAGTGTCTCGTCCACAAGAATATGGTCTATCCTGGAGAAGGCTTTGTGAGTGGAGGAATAATACGAGAAAGAGGGAGTACCCATTCGGGGGTGGGCATAATGCCCACCAAGCCCAGACCCTCATTCACCCTCTGAAAGCTGCGTGACACGATTTATTTTGCGGGCCTAGGGTTTATTGTGCCCACCCGCTGTCTGTCTCTGGATGGGTCCAGGACCATGTTAAAGTCACCTCCCACCATCAGTGGGCCCTGGACAAAAGTTTTCAGCCTTTCCCCCACTTCCTCCCAGAATTGGGCCTGGCCCTCGTTTGGAGCATATATTGCAGCCAAGGTTATGGGTCCGCCCTGTAGTGAGCCTCTTACCAAGAGGTAGCGGCCCTCAGGGTCTCTGATGATGGAGTCTTTCTCGAATCCCAAGCCTTTAGCCAGGAGGATAGCAACCCCTCTTTTCTTTCCTTTGTGGGATGCATAGAACATCTCCTCTATACCGCCCCCCACGCATCTTGTGCTCCCTCCCCCTCGCCCAGTGCGTCTCCTGCACGAAGAGTAGGTCCAGCTTAGCCCTCCTAAACTCTCTGCTAATTAGGGATCTTTTCGTGGGGGTGTTGAGGCCTCGCACGTTCAGGGTCCCAACCCCCAGGGCTGATCGGTCATCAGCCATAATCGTTGTCTCCTTCCCCCTTGGTCACCAGTGTCGCGTGGTCGTTCCCTCCTTGCTTGCTAGGTTTCCCTGCTTGAACTCTTTTAGAACATTTCCCCAACTTGCCCCCCAACTCGATCCCTACCCCGAAGACCCCAACTTGTGTACGAACCCCCACCCCCCTCCCAGGCGTCAAGCCATGTAGTTCCCTCCATTCCTGGATATTTGGCTGGACCACCAGCCGGTTCCCTTCGGCCAGGCATAGATAACAAAGCACACTAACGTGAGCCCCTTCCCCCCCCCCCCAACTCATCCCCCCCTCCCGTGCACCCCGGCTCGGGTATTGCTTGAGGAGGAACCGGAACTGTTTCCCCCCTCCCGGTTGACTGGGCCCGAACCATGGACGGTCCGGGCTACTCCCTCCGCCCCGTGGGCGACCGTTCCCCGAGCCCAGGATTGAGTGTCACACTGCACCCGTGGTTGTGGCCCCCCCGGGCCCGCTTATACATGCAAATAGAGAAGTTGCAGCAATCGAAGCGTCCCCATAGTCCGCCTGTTGTTTAGACCCGATGATTCTCGTGGGGTCACTGTTATCATCCTTCCGATTCGGCTCGGTCTTCCTCCATTGGAGCCGTTGGTGTATTCAATTTCTTGAACTTCCTAGTGCCGGTTTTCCTCCTTCTGGAGTTGGACTGACTGGGGATGCCCCTGCTTAGCGCGTCTGGGCCAACTGGGCCCCTCCTGGGGGCAGGATCACCCACGTAGTCTTGAATAGCGCCCTTAATGTCCTCTTCCGTTACCAGCGTTGTGCGTTGGCCTGAGTATTCAAAAGACAAGGAGAAAGGATATCCCCATCTATAACGAACGCCTTTCTCTTTCAGAAGTTGTCAGGGGGCGGCACATCCTTCGTTTAGCTAGAATGTAAGCTGAGAGATCTTGAAAAATAGAGATTTGGGCGCAGTTATAAGTTATCGCCCCTGCCTTCCTTGCAGCCTCCTGAACTTTGGCCTTGTCGGTGTAGTAGTGGAAGCGAGTCAGGACCGTTCTGGGGCTCCCCGACCTTCCCCCGGCTCTGTGCACCCGATCGAACATGAGTTCTGTTGTCATTTCATCAGCGAACAAGAGGGTGTTGATGTCTCTCACCACTCTGGTCAGCTCTCTCTCCGTTTCGCCCTCTGTTTCTGGAATCCCAAAGAACCTTAGATTGTTCCGTCTCTCCCTATTTTGATAGTCGTCCATTAGCCTGGCTCTCTCCTCGTCCCTCTTTTCCAGAGCCGCGAGCCCTGTACCTCAGTTGAACCTCCAGGGATGTAGAGGACGATTGATAGTTTTCCACTTGTAGGACTCTGTCCTCAATTTTGTCTACTCTTTGGTCTAATTTCTCGAACTTCTGGGCGATATCCGATCTCATTTCTCTAATCTCCTGGAGGATGGAGGCGAAGCCTCTTTCCATTGTCATTGCAGGTTGGCTAGCAGGTTCTGGGTGGGCCATGGTTCCGGAGAGAGGTGGGACCTTGGTAGAAACCTCTGTCTCTCGAAAGCGAAACGTTTGTAGGGTGTTCTTCCAGCTCATGGGGGTGTTGCTGGATTCCCACAGTGGTGTTTATGGGCGGCGGGTTATCCCCTGCAAGGGGTGAAGCAGCCCACCAGGCGGGCACTCGCCCCACCAACCGGGGACGGGGGCCTCTCACCAGGGTCGCTGGCCACCTGCAGGTTCAGGGTGGGCCGTGGGCCCGCTGAGGTCGAGGATGCCAAAAGCGCCCCCCAATTCGCAAAGAGCCCGTGGGGTCCTCCTTCAATCTGTGAGGGCGCACTGATCCCCAGCTGCGTGGTCTGTTTCGATTTGGTTGGCCCTTGTGGGTGTGTTACGCTATCCCGGGGACGTGTCGATATGCGTTGCTCGGGTGGGGTTTGCCGGATCAGGCCGTAACTCCCAAGAGGGATGGGATAGTCCCCCCAGGCGGGCGCACGCCCCGCCGGCTGCTGGCAGGGGCCTCTCACCTGGGCCGTTGAGTTGCTGTCGCCCCCCAGGGTCATCCCCCGGGGTCATCTGCTGTGTAGCGGGACCTCGCCCTGCGGTGTCCACGGAGCACTATCTTGGATCTGGGTGGGATCCTGGCCGAGACCGCTCACCCCTTGTGTGCCTCTGGGGTAGTCCTGTGTGCTGGGTAGCCCCGTGTGAGGTGGCAACATCGGTAGTTTCAGCCTCCGTGGGAGGGGGGCCGATCCGCCACTCACCCGAGGCGCTGCAATGTTGCGGGGCTCCTCTCTTAGGCCTCCTCTGGCGGGGCCCAGCCCCCGACGCTGTCTTCCTTTTTCCCGCGCCGCCGCACTGCGGGACTCTGGGCTGGGCTGGAGGGACGGCAGATCCTTCTGTTTGTGGGGTCGGGTGGGGGGGGCCGTCGCTGGTCCCCCTCCGGGGCGCGTCTCTCCCCCAGCACTCGCCTTTCACGCCTGGGACCGGGGGGGCCCGGACCGTCTCTGCAGCTTTCTCGATGCAGAGGCCCCCTCCGCCTCTGGAGCCGCCGAGCGTGACGTCTGTGGAGTCGCGCTCCTTCGCTCCCTGAACTCCGGTTCTGCTTGGAGTTGGGAGCCTGTTCCTTCAAGCGGGGGCGTCACGGGGGGTTTAGCCGCTCCTGCCTCACATTATGTTCGCTCGGGAGAGGGGGGGGCTCAATCCCTGAAATAGGCCCAGCCTCGGCGGGAACACCGCAGTCAGGCAGCCATTGCCCTTGCGCCCCCTGGTGGCCTCTCCCTTTACATCAAAGTTAATTCACAGGTCTGCCTTTCTTCGCGTCTCATCCACACGTGTGCAGCCTTCACTTCTGATATGATGTTGCTGCTTCATTCACTTTAATACACACCAGTCTTTCAGGTCGCTTGCCAACTCACTGGCTGTGTGTGCTTCATTCTTGTTTGGCTTTTTCTGATTTTCGAGTCAAGGTTAGTACCACAGGCTTGACCTCGCCTCCCCAACTCTGTCGTTCACCCGGGAGGGTCGTTGACATCCTTGAAACAGGATTCAATCTTCACTTATGGGATTTGGCCTTCTCCACATGTCTTTTCATGGCCTATGGGATGCCACAACCTCCAATAGGGAAGCCTTGGGGTTTTCGGCCCGTTGGTCTCGTCTCTTGGTCTGTTGCTCTGCTCTAGTAGGTGTGCCTTTGTCCCAAAAGTTTTGCTCGTTCTCGTGTTGCACCTAGCTCAGTGTCTCTTTGGTTTCTACCTTTTATTCGTGTGAGGAGAGCTAATTGGTATCAGGTGTATGCATTTCGGATTAAGTGCCTGACTTTGCCTGAGCCGATGAGTGGGACATGGCCAGTACGATGTATGCAAGTTAGTGTTGGTGGGTTGTCTGAAAATTTCAGTGGGAGAGAAAACGAAATTTATTATGATTCAAATTACTTTTTCTACTTCAAACCTTTCAGATTCGATCAATTCACCAATATCGTGTCTATACACTGTTCAATCTGTCTTTACCTTGTGTGCTGCCCCCACCAGGGCTTTTTCAAATGAACACTCTTGCCCTTGCCTGGTATACTCTCCTGCCAGGGATTTCTTAAATGCACAGCTTTACTTTCCCTGGTGTACTCTCCAGGGCTTTTCTTGTGTGGAATCTGCACACACTTAAAAACGTGATATCTTTCTGTTTTCTTGATCTAAAAATGTCTTCTTGGTACACTATCCTTCCACGGCTTTTCTTGAAAGTCTAAATCCTTTCTGCTATTTTCCCATTCAACAAAATGCTCACTGGCTTCTCTTTCCAGCACTTTATTCGATTTCTTAATGGTTATTTGCATGTGGCATGGCTACCAATATGCCCCAGTGTCCCCGTTTCCCTTTCGGGGACTCACCAGCTCTTGCTGGTGTATTTCCTTCTTCCTGCTATAAGCCGGTGGCAGTCGTTCGGCTGGTATCCAAAACAACGTGGCTGTTAGTCTGTTTTTTGTTAGGATACCTGGTGTACTCTCCTCCCAGGTTTTCTCTCCTCGTTAATCTTTCCACAGCCTTTTGCTATGTATCCTCATCAGGACTTCTTTGGATACTGTATATTACACACGGTTCAACTTGATGATGCCTGGTGTGCTTTCCTTCCAGGGCTATCTCACATGAATATGCTTGCAACTTACATCTGCCTGGTGTACTCTCTCTCCTGCCAGGGCGTTTCCTATATATATATATTCGAGGGGATTGGGTCCTCCGACGTATTCCATATCTATGACCGTAATCACCACAGCTGTGCTGCTTTGGAAAATCTTTCTGCGACGATGACGTCGATACGCCGCCCTCGAGGACCTCCTCCGACGGCCGACATCACTGGATGTTATAAGTGGGACGCACGATGCCCGTAGCCTCAGTTCCGTTTTTTCCACGAACATGTTCGCTTCGGAGATCTCAGCGCGCCTCGACTCTTTGGAGTTTCTGTTCTTTCGGTTCTTCGAACCTGTTCGTTTGTGAAGTAAAAGTCCTTCGTGATGTCTACCTCTTCTTCCAGTCCGCGTCCAGGCTTCAAGAAGTGCGGGGACTGTGGGTCCAAGATGTCGGTGACGGACTCGCACGACACCTGCCTCTGGTGCCTCGGGGAGGCCCATGACACGGATGATTGTGTCGACTGCCAGTCGCTTACGTCCAAAACCTTGCGGGAGCGCAAGAAAAAACTGTTGGTCGGTAAGGTGTCCAAGCCCCGGAAGTCGAGGTCCGCAGGGCTTTCGACAGACGATTCGAGGGGCGACTCTCTGCATCGTCGTCGGAAGTCCAGTGGGTCTCGGTCCCGGAGTGGGTCCCGCCACTCCTCCACCTCTTCAAGGCACTCCCAGAAGCGGGGTCATCGGTCGCCTTCCCTGTCCTCATCCGAGGACTCCGCCCGTCGGCGGGTCGCTTATCCCACCAAGCATGCAACGCCGGAGGAATGGCTTCCTTCGGTAGGAAAATGCTAGTGATTCTCGAATCGCAGGGCACTGGTCCGTCCGCGCCTCCGAGTGGGGTCGGTCATGATCGGACTAGAGACACTGCTCGTACGCCTTCGGGCTCGGGTGGCCGGCACGATTCGCGGGAGCGGTCCCGCTCAGACAAGGGGAATCGTTCTAGTCATGCCCGTTCCAGGTCCCGGTCCTCAATGCGCTCGAGACCGTGTGAGCCTGTGATGTCTTCGAGGAAGACGTCGACGCCTGTGGCGCCAAGGTCGTCGAGGAACTCTCTCGAGGCTCCGCCTCCGAGGAAGTCGTCAACGCCATCGGCACCCAGGATGTTGAGGGACACGCTCGGGGCTCCGCCCTCGAGGCCTGTGTCGACGCCGTTGATGCTGTCAGCGCCGCGTTCGGCGTCGACGCTGATTCGCTCTACACCTTTCGAGGCTGTTTTGAAGGGGGTACCCCGGGGCACGGTGGAACCCCCTATAAAGGCTCTGGCGAAGGTCAAGCATGGCTTTGTTCCCCATTCTGTGCCCACTTTCCGCCATCTTGAGTACATTTCAGAGGTGGATGAGGGCTCTGATGATGGCATGGTTCCTGATACAGTGCCGGAGGAGATTGTCTCGGGCCATAGCCAGATTGAGGACCTGCGTCAGTCCCTGCACGACGCCAGTGGTCTGGACACCTTTCCGGAGGTGGAGTTTTGTAGGCCTGAGCCTGGCACCCATGCCGACTCCTCGTACCGGCGCCTTATGTCTAGGGTCACCGAGTACTTGGGGTGGTCTGCTCCCCCAGGGAATTTTCTTCTGGATGACCTCACAGATATCCACGACCAAGGTCCACCAACTGGCCCGGTACTGCCGTTCCATATGGCTCTACAGAGGAGGGTGGCGGCGGCTTGGACTGCCCCAGAGAGTCTCCCGGCAGTGGGCAAGTCTTTGCTGCGAAAATACTGCCCAGCCAGTAGCGACCCCTGCTACTTGACCAAGCACCCCACTCCGGAGAGTTTGGTGGTGCAGGTGGCTACAGCCCCAGCAAAGCAGGTGTCGTATCCTACTATCCCTCCTGATAGGGACGACAAGCGTTTTGTTGGTTGGGCGAAGAAAGTGTTTTCTTCAGGGGGTATGGCTCTTCAGGCGGCCAACTCCGTATGTGCCTTGTCACGTTTCACGCACACTCTGTGGAACTGTGTTTCCTTAGCGGCTGAACATATTCCCGAAGGGGACGAACGGGATGGTTGTCTTGCTATGGTCCAGGATGGCAAGGATACCATGTGTGAGGCCGTTCAGTCGCGTTTGGACATGGCAGATTGCGTCAGCCGGTCCATGGCGACGAGTACCGTAATACGCAGGTTTGCGTGGTTACAGAAGTCGGGGTTTGCTTCTGATGTGCAGGCTCCTCAACATGCCTTTTGACGGTGAACATCTTTTTGGCAGCAAGGCTGACAAGGGCATTGAGGTTGCAGACCTCCAAAGCTGCAGCGAAGTCGTTGGGTGCTGCAATTCGCCAACCTCCGCCATTTCGTCCTAGGGGACAGCAATGGAGGGGAGGTTCCTTTCGTTATTACTCATCCTTTGGTAAAGCGAGAGGAGCTGCCAGTCAAAGGGGCCACCGTAGGAGTGCCAGAGGTGGAAAGCAGGGTACTCGAGGTGCCAAGGCCACTCGGGCAGTTGCCTCTTTGCCCTCAGGCAACGCCGCAGCCGCTTCAGCTCAGTCATGAGGCCATGTCCCATGGTTCGCCGGTTGGGGGAAGGCTGGCGCAGCATCTTGTCGAATGGCGTGCCATAACTTCAGATGTGTGGGTTTTGGAGATCGTAGCCCACGGCTACCGTCTTCCCTTTCGGCAGAGGCCTCACAACAATCCACCGGGGAATCTCTTGTTGCAGAGTCCAGATCCGCTCTTTGGCAGGAGGTTCAAGCCCTGATGGAGAAAGGCGCCATAAAACTGGTGCCTGTAGCGGAGAGGAACAACGGATGGTATTCCCCTTATGTTTTGATTTCCAAGAAAGACGGAGGATTGAGACCCATCATTGACTTGCGCGGTTTGAACAAACTCCTCATGAAGGACAAGCTCAAGATGGTTACTCTTTCTCAAGTCCTCCAGGCCCTTCAACTTCAGGACTGGTTGGTGTCTCTTGACCTCAAAGACGCTTATTTTCATGTGCCGATCCATCCAAAGCACAAGAAGTACCTGAGGTTCGCGGTTGGCGACTCGCGCTTTCAGTTTCGGGTCCTGGATTGACCTCCGCCCGAGGGTCTTCACCAAGCTCATGGTAGTGGTGGCAGCGCATCTCAGGAAAGGGGGGGATTCACGTCTACCCCTACCTGGACGATTGGTTGATCAGGGCGCGCTCTCCCGAGCAAGTCCTGGATCATCTGTCTGTCACCTGCCACTCCCTCCACAAGCTGGGCTTCTCCCTCAACTTAAAGAAGTCCCACTTGACGCCAACTCAAAGGCTCCAGTACATCGGAGCAGTGCTCGACACGTCCCTGGGGCAGTGTTTTCCTCCACAGGTGAGGGCTCATCACATTCAGCAGATGGTGCACAAGTTTCAGCATGCCCAGAGTCTCCCAGCGTTCGAGTTCTTGAGATTGCTCGGCCTCATGGCATCCTGCATTCTTCTGGTGCCAGAGGCTAGGTTGCGCATGAGATCTTTGCAATCGGCACTCAAGCTCCAGTGGTCTGTCCTCCGGCAGGATGTCGGACCCTGTTCAGATGTCGTCCTCGGTCGCCCAGGACCTTCTGTGGTGGGCCGTCGAAGGCAATCTGATGAAGGGGGCTCCATTTTGGCTACCCTGGCCAGAGGTGACGATCGTGACGGACTCATCCCTCACGGATGGGGACCTCATGCCAACGAGTTGACAGTCTGCGGTCGTTGGTCTGCGTCGGAGTCCAGACTCCATATCAATCTGTTGGATCTGAGGGCCGTCGGGCTTGCCCTGAAGGCTTTTCTGCCGACTGTGCGAGAAAAGAATGTCCTGATCCTGACGGACAACACAGTGGCCATGCACTACCTCAACAAAAAGGGGGGGCAGGGTCACTTCCTATGTGCAGGGAGGCGATGCAGCTCTGGTTCTGGGCAATCCAGGAGGAAGTTTCAATCTCGGCAGTTCATCTGGCCGGAGACGAAAACGAGACAGCGGACGCTCTGAGCAGGCAGAGCGCGATCTCTCACGAGTGGGAGTTGGCTCAGGAGATTCTCCTGGAGATCTTCGCCCTTTGGGGGACCCCTCAAGTGGATCTCTTCGCCTCCAGTGTCAACCGGAAGTGCGAAAGGTTCTGCTCGCGTGAATTTCCTCCAAGAGGAGCCTTAGGAGACGCGTTCGTGGTGGAGTGATCATTCCCACTGCTGTACGCGTTTCCTCCAGTCCCCGTCATCGACGCAAGTGCTGCGGAGGTTACGAAGGTTCGGTTCCCGGATCATCCTCATTGCTCCGGCATGTGCCCAGAGGACGTGGTACCCGGACCTTCGCGACTTGTCCATCTGCCCTCCACATCGTCTTCCCTACCGAGACAATCTGCTCTCACGGGAGGGGGGTCAGGTTCTCCATCCAGAGGTCAGATCCCTCAACCTTCCCGCTTGGTTTTTGAAAGGTTGAGGTATAAGGATTGGGACCTCCCTGAAGACGTGATGGAGGTGTTGCTTTCGGCCAGAAGGCCCGCATCAAAGTCCCTGTACCGTTGCCGTTGGAGAAAGTTCTGCGACTGGTGCAGGGTTAAGAATGTGGATCCGTTTTCATGTGACATTCCTGTGGTTCTGTCTTTTTTGCTTTCTTTAGCGCACAGGGGCTTGCAAGTGGGTACCGTTAAAGGTTACCGGGGCGGAGCTGTCCATATTTAAGCGCTCTTCTGAAGAATGTTCTTATTTTAAAATCCCTTTAATTTCTCAGTTTCTAAAAGGGCTCGCTAATGTGTTCCCTCCGTCACCTTTCCAGGTGCCCGGTTGGGATTTGAACCTTGTCCTCAAGTTTCTGATGGGTGCTCCGTTTGAGCCTTTACATTCATGCCCTTTGAGACTGTTAACTCTTAAAACTATACTTTTGGTTGCGGTCACTTCCGCTCGCAGAGTGAGTGAGTTACAGGTACTTTCAGTTAAGCCACCCTTCACTGTATTTCATAAGGACAGGGTTGTCCTTAGAGTTCGTCCTTCCTTTCTTCCGGAGGTGGTGTTGGAATTTCATTTTGGCCAGAAGGTTATTCTTCCAGCATTTTATCCTCCTCCGCATCCTGGTAAGGAAGAGGAGAGGCTCCATAGGCTCGATCTTTCACGCATGTCCCGGGTCACAGTGGATGATCAACTCTTCATTGGTTACGCTGGAAAGCGTTTGGGACTAGCTGTGACTAAGCAGACTTTGTCTCGCTGGATTATTCTGGCAATTTCTGAATGTTACTGCTTGGCGGTAAGGACCCACCGGTCGGCTTGCGGGCCCATTCTACCGGGGGTATGGCTGCCTCTACTGCCCTACAGAGGGGTGTTCCTATTCGTAACATCTGTGATGCAGCCACCGGGGCGTCGGTCCATACTTTTGTATGTCACTACTCCCTCGATTCCATCCGTGGGCAGGATCTGGCCTTTGGCAAGGCGGTCCTTTGCTCCGCAATTTGATTGGGCATTCTAAATTTCTGTATTCTAAATTCTTTTCCCACCTCCTTGCATTGGTACTGCTTTGGGAGTCTGTCATAGATATGGAATACGTCGGAGGACCCAATCCCCTCGAAGAACAAGTTACTCTCTTACCTGGTAACGTTCTTTTGATGGGATGGTCTGACGACGTATTCCATATCGCTCCCTCCCTGCCTTCCCCGCTACAGAATTTCTTATGCGATTGCAGCTTACGTTTCCGCAAGGCTTTGTGTGGTCAGACTGGCAGAAGACTGGTGCCACACGTTCTGGGAAAAAACGACAACTGAGGCTACGGGCATCTTGCGTCCTACTTATAACATCCAGTGACGTCGGCCATCGGAGGAGGTCCTCGAGGGAGGTGTATCGACGTCATCAACGCAGGACGCAGACGCCGAAAGATTTTCCGAAGCAGCACAGCTGTGCTGATTACTGTCATAGATATGGAATACGTCGTCAGACCATCCCATCGAAAGAGCGTTACCAGGTAAGAGAGTAACTTGTTCGTCTTGCACCTTTAATCTTACTGGTATACTATACTGCCAGGGCTTTTCTCATGTGTGCTCTGCGCACACTTACAAACTTGCCTTTTTCTGCTTTGCCTCTTTCTGACATGTTCATTTATTCGAGATCTCTCATATACTTCATTCACTTTTGTTCAGTTTTGGCAGGGCTACCAATACGCCTCGATGTCCCCTCTTCCCTTGAGTGGGCTCACCGGCTCTTGCTGGCATATGGTGGCAATCTCTCAGGGTTACGCTCCCTCTCGCTGCCTCTGCTTCTCCGCTTCTCTGTCTCCCATGGCTTCCACTTAGCCGCGGTAGATATGAATCACTGGGTAGGTATGAACCACGAATATAGCTATGAACCACGAGGATGTATTCCACCAATGATTTCAGCATGACATCTGACAGACAAGAGCTCAGGCCTTGGCATGTCAAGCTCTGAAGTAGAATATACCTCGCAGTTAAAAGCTACCCATCTATAATTGTGTATTTCGAAGGGATTGTGTCCTCCGACGTATTCCTTATCTTTGATAATACGTTTCCAGCTTGCTGGCCTCGGAAATTTTTTCTGTAGAGGGCGCTGCGCGTCGACGTCCGCCGAGTCGATATCCCTCGACGGCCACCGTATCGGCGCCGACGTCACCATGCCCATAAATAGACACGCGCTGCGTCCGTTGCTCAGTTCCGTTTTTCCGCGCTTCGTGGGGCCTCGGAACGTCATTGCTCAGTTCAGTCAGGTTTATCTATCTATTTCAACTCAAATATTCCTTATCAGTCTCGATGGCTTCTTCATCAGAACCGACGATGCCGCGATCCGGCTTCAAGAAATGTCGAGACTGCGGTAAAAAAATTTCAATAACGGATCCACACAGGGTCTGTTTATGGTGCTTGGGGTCCGAGCACCATTGTTCGGAGTGTGAGGACTGCATGTCCATGACGGCGAAAGCCCTGAAGGAGCGAAAGGGGAAGCTCGAGAGAGGTAAATCAGCCAAATCCTCCTCTAAGGTTTCGTCGGCTGAGTCGAGGCATTAATCTCCTCGCCGTCGAAAACACTCCCACTCTAGATTTCGAAGCAGCTCCCACCATTCGTCGAGATCTAGACACTCAAAAAAGAGACGTCGAAGGTCCCATTCCTCGTCGTCTTCGGAGTCCCCAGAAAGAGTTTCCTGTCCCACCAAACACAGTTCTCAAGCTGAGTGGGAGGAATTCAGAAAGAAAATGTTAAGCGTCTTCGAGAACGCGGCCTCGACCCCCTGGAAGACAGCTGAGGGTGAAACCCCGGGTGAAAAACCCAAAAAATCAAAACGCTGCGAGGCGCAGCACCCGACGAAACATTCCACCCGAGAGCGCCATGAGCCATCGGGTAAGAAGGCACCGTCTTCGACGCCGTCGTCGAAGGTTCCTTCGACGCATGGGTTGGCGCCATCGACGCTGCTGTCGAAGGGTTCCTCGACGCATCAGTCTATCGACATCGACGCCGATGAAAGAGAGGACCAAGGTTCCACAGCCAACAGTGTTTTCAAGGGCCTCTGGCACGACGCCAAGACCGTCGTTGATGCCCTCGAGTAGGATCCCGATCCTCTCGAGTTCTTCGAGACCCGTTCCAGTTTTTTTGACGCCATTTTCGGCACCTTCTAAGCCCGTTACATCGGCATCGACGACTTCGACATTTTCTCGTCCAATAATGACGAGTTTGGCTCCTTCGGCCCTAGAGATGGGCTTTACTCCATTTCAAATATCAGAATACCCTGGTCTTTCTTAAATTTATGAAGAAGGGGAAGACTCTGACCAGGAAACATTTGGTTTACAGAGATCCACACTGTCTACTGCAGAGGATTTCACCTCTGAAGAAAGGAGGCTGAAGGAACTACAGGAGTCACTTCATGAGGCAAGTGGACTTGACACTTCCCCCAGAAGTGGAATTTGTAAAGCCAGACCCAGGGGAACATGCCGAAACACCATATAGAACCCTGATGACAAGAATAATTGAGTTTATGGGTTGGTCTGCGCCTTCACCTGTTTTCCAACAGGATGATCTAACAGATATATTGGACAAAGGCCCACAGGAGGACCCGGTGGTCCCCTTCCATGCAGCCCTACAAAGAAAAATTGCATCCAATTGGGAAACTCGCGAAGTTATCCCAGCAGTCAATAAAAGATTGTCGACAAAGTATAGGGTAGCGGCTGCTGACCCTGAATACCTGTCAAAACACCCGACCCCAGACAGCCTGGTGGTTCAAGCGGCAACTTCATCCAGCAGTAGGACTGCTTACCCTACTGTCCCACAGGATAGGGATGACAAGAGGTACGACTCTATGGCAAAGAAAGTCTTCTCTGCCTGTAGTATGGCGTTGAAGTCCATCAACGCCACCTGTACGCTCGCCGGGTTCAGTCGCACACTATGGGAGTGTGCTTCATCAGCGGCTGACTGCATACACAATGGAGAGGAAAAGGAAGCCTTCCTTAACATCATTAAAGATGGCAACGATGCCATGTGCGAATCACTTCAAACGGGCATCGATTCCGCTGACAGTATCAGCAGGGCCAACAATCCGCAGGCATGCGTGGTTGCGAAAGTCGGGCTTTGCCCCTGATATACAGGCCAGACTTTTGAATATGCCCTTTGACAGCTCTTCATTATTCAGAAAAAAGGCTGATGACAGTCTGGAAAAGTTACAGACTTCTAAAGCAGCAGCAAAATCCTTAGGAGCTGCTATCCGCCAAACTCCTTTTCGCCCCTCAGGAACCTCTGGGAGAGGGAAGTCCTTTCGCTATTATTCCGCATTTGGAAAAGGCAGAGTACAGTCGGCTCAAAGAGGCCAAAGGAGATCCACCCGAGGTGGACGGGTCAAAGGTACTTAGACCGCAGCAGCAGTCTCTTTACCCTCGGCATTTGCATCAGCCGCCCCCAAACCACTCTGAGGCCTTCACACACAAGACACCTGTAGAGGGCAGGTTAACTCACCATCTGACGGAATGGCAGGCTATAACGTCAGATGCTTGGGCGTTGGAGACAGTTGCCCAAGGTTACTGCCTACCCTTTCTGCACATCCCTCGGAGTCATCCACCGGGGAACAGCTCCCTAAAGGTTCCAGATCCGCTCCTCTTGCAGGAAATTATGGACCTGCTAGAGAAAGGTGCCATAGAACCGGTACCTGTAGCGGACAGGAACAAGGGCTGGTACTCCCCCCTACTTTCTCATACCAAAGAAGGACGGAGGACTGAGACCCATCCTGGATTTACGAGAATTGAACAAGTTCCTCAGGAAGGACACGTTCAAGATGGTAACTCTCTCTCAGATCCTTCAGGCCCTCCAGCTCCAGGACTGGCTGGTATCTCTGGACCTTCAGGATGCTTATTTCCATGTGCCAATCCATCTCAAGCACAGGAAATACCTGAGGTTCGCAATTGGCAACTCTCATTATCAATTTCGAGTACTGCCATTTGGGCTGACCTCTGCCCCGAGGGTCTTCACCAAGCTGATGTCGGTAGTGGCGGCGAGTCTAAGGAGGGAAGGTATCCACGTCTATCCCTACCTGGACGATTGGCTGATCAGGGCCGTATCCTCGGAACAGGCCCAGACCCAGCTAGATTATGTCTGCCTCTTCCTTCACAGACTGGGCTTCTCCCTCAATTTAAAGAAGTCACAGATTATACCATCTCAGAGACTCCAGTTCATCGGAGCGGTCCTGGACACTTCCCTGGGAAAAGCCTCGCCACCAGAGGTGAGGGCTCAAGATATTCTACAGATGGTCACCAAGTTACAAAATGCCCAGCGTCTCCCAGCCTTCGACTTTTTGAGGTTGCTAGGCCTCATGGCTTCCTGTATCTTCCTTGTGCCAGAGGCTTGCCTGAGAATGAGATCTCTTCAGTGGGCATTGAGAAGTCAGTGGTCACAATTCTCAGGGAGAATGACAGACGACCTCCGGATTCCGGACAAGGTAGCCCACGACCTTCAATGGTGGGCCTATCCAGAGAACATCTTGAAAGGGGAACTGTTTTGGCAACCATGGCCGGAGATAACAGTAGTCACAGACGCCTCGCTCACAGGGTGGGGAGCCCATGCCAACGACTTGACCATCAGCGGTTGTTGGTCTCCATCGGAGTCCAGACTACATATCAACCTATTGGAGCTGAGAGCGATCAGACTAGCGCTGAAAGCTTTCCTGCCATCAGTACAGGGGAGAAATGTCCTGATAATGGCAGACAACATGGTGGCCATGCACTACCTCAACAATAGAGGAGGCATAGGATCACTGCCACTGTGCAGAGAGGCAATGCAGCTCTGGTTTTGGGCAATTCGGGAAGGAATCTCTCTATCGGCAGTCCACCTAGCCGGAGAGAAGAATTTGACAGCGGACGCTCTGAGCAGGCAGAGCAGTGTCTCCCACGAGTGGGAGCTAGCTCAGGAAGTCCTTCAAGAGATCTTCGCCCTTTGGGGAACCCCTTAGGTGGATCTGTTCGCCACATGCACCAACAGGAAGTGCGATCTGTTCTGTTCAAGGGAATTTCCCCCGAGAGGCGCTCTAGGAGATGCGTTCGTAGTGGACTGGGAGTTTCCACTCCTTTACGCATTCCCACCAGTCCCTGTTATTCCTCAAATGATCAGGAGGTTGAGAAGATTCCGGAAAACCATGATCCTAATTGTCCCAGATTGGGCCAGGAGAATGTGGTACCCGGTCCTTCTAGATATGTCCATCTGCCCTCCAATCCGTCTTCCACTCAAAGAGAATCTTCTCTCGCAGAAGGAAGGTCAGGTTCTCCATCCAGACACCAGAACCCTCAACCTTCACACTTGGCTTCTGAAAGGTTGAGGTACAAGGATTCGGATCTCCCTGATGACATCATGGAGGTGTTGCTTTCGGCCAGAAGACCAGCAACAAAGTCTTTATACCGCTGCCGTTGGAACAAGTTTTGCAGCTGGTGTAGGGAAGAGAATATCAACCCTTTTTCATGTGGTACACCAAAAGTGTTATCATTTCTACTCTACTTGGCAAACTCAGGCCTTCAAGTTGGCACTGTAACAGGCTATCTCGCAGCGCTTTCTATCTTCAAGCGCACTCCGGAGGAGCCATCCTATTTCAAAATTCCTCTAGTGGTACAATTTCTCAAGGGTCTAACTAATGTTTACCCTCCAAAACCATTCCAGGTTCCATTATGGGACTTAAATTTAGTCTTAAACTTCTTAATGGGCACTCCATTCGAACCACTTCACTCTTGCGCATTGAGATTTCTCACACTTAAAACTGTCCTACTGGTAGCACTAACATCTGCTAGGAGTTTGAGTGAGCTACAAGCTCTCTCCTGTAAACCCCCTCATACAATCTTCCACAAGGACAAGGTTGTCCTACAGGTGAAGCCTAATTTCCTCCCAAAGGTGGTTTCTGAATTCCATATTACTCAGAAAATTACCTTGCCTTCATTCTACCCTCCTCCCCATCCGGGGAAAGAGGAGGAAAGGCTACACAGGCTGGACCCTAGGCGAGCTCTCAGCTTTTACATCAGCAGAATGGCTAGGATCAGGCAAGCAGACCAACTGTTTGTAGGATACTCGGGTCACAAGTTGGGACTACCCATAACAAAACAAACCATCTCCAGGTGGATTATTTTGGCCATCCTAGAATGTTATAGACTAGCAGGGAAAGAGCCACCCCAAAATCTCAGGGCTCATTCAACCAGGGGTATCGCAGCCTCTTCGGCTCTCCAGAGAGGGGTACCGGTCCGCGACATATGTGCGGCTACCACATGGTCGTCCGCACATACATTCACAAAATTTTACAATCTGGATTCCTCCACTGCTCAAGAGACCAGATTTGGCAAGGCCGTATTACATTCGGTCCATCCCCAAGGGATGCATAACACTATCACTCCCTCCTCCAATTACATAGCACTGCTATGGGAGTCTATCAAAGATGAGGAATACGTCGGAGGACACAATCCCTTCAAAGAACAAGTTACTTCTTACCTGGTAACGGTCTTTCGACAGGATGTTCCTCCGACGTATTTCTTATCGCTCCTCCCATCCATCCCCGCAGTGATAACTTCCCTTGTGGTTGCAGCTTTCGCTCCTTCAAGGTTACTAACCGATTCAGGCATGTCTTTTCTTATGCTACAAAACGGAACTGAAAAACGGACGCAGCGCGTGTCTATTTATGGGCATGGTGACGTTGGCGCCGATACGGTAGCCGTCGAGGGACGTCGACTCGGCGGACGTCGACGCGCAGCGCCCTCTGCAGAAAAAATGTCCGAGGCCAGCAAGCTGGAAACGTATCATCAAAGATAAGGAATACGTCGGAGGAACATCCAGTCGAAAGAACGTTACCAGGTAAGAAGTAACTTGTTCTTTGCATGGTCCCAGCATCCTTTTTCTACCTCCCTGCACGCTCACCCATGAACATGTATCGCTGGGAGTGTAGAGCGAAGGCATGAAAGAGCTGTATACAGCAAAGAAATACTGGGTTAAAGCTCCTCTTGCCCACAGCAAACTAAAAAGAAGGGTAAACGTACAATGCAAAGAAATGCTGACCCCCCCTCTCCCCCGCCGTGACATCATAGCAGTGATTTTAAATTTCATAATCCTCTTTCATGATGTCAAAGTAGTGATATGACCATTTGAAAGGAAAACAGTTGCTGAAGCCATACACAACATACATTATCATCATATTAAATACTATCAAGCTCAAATAATGGAGAGCGACAATAACATAACTCATTTGTGTTTTGAAGAGACTGTGTACTGCATTTTGTAATGTTCTTATTCCTGTGTGTTTTTCTATAAAACTGTGGCAGGCTTATTTTTTATATATTCTAGATGGCACAGAAGTGTAAGAAATGTAATTCGATGGTTGGATGAAGTTTGTCAAATATTTGTATGTTTTGTATAGTGAAATGGACAATGAATGCTGCCCGACTGACCTACCCATAATGTCTGTTGCATTTAAGAGTATGCAACGAACTTCATCACAGCTTTCTCTGGACACCATTTCATTTGATAGTAATTCGGAGGAACATCTTATATACTCTGATGATCACATCCTAATGGACAAAGGTAAGTTGAGGAGAAAAACATACCAGTAATAGAAAATTGTGCTTAACTTTTGTTTTTGTTTTATGGTCGTATTTCCACATCATCCTAACACAAACGTAGAAATGAAAGATATGTTGTCTAATATTAGAAGCGGAATGTGTCCTATATGTTCTTCTGTAATGGAAAGGGAGGATTAGAATGAAGAATGCATCACTAGGAGACATTTCTCTGTAGAAATGACCTTTCAGACTATTTCACCTCAAAAGTCTCTTCACTTTGTTCCTCCTTTTCGTGCCCTTCCACTTCTTCCCCTCCTCTAGCCTCCCCTGTTCCATCGTATTCTCCCTCCACACGCCCCTTTCTTCCTTTTCTACCTTTACTGACACTGCCTCTTCTCTTGCGTGTTCACCCACAGCATCCCCATCTGACCTCTCCCCTCATCTATTATCCATACTACATAGCAATTTATTATTCCCTATCTCGCCTCTCTTTGCAACATGTCTCTATCATCCCCATCCTTCTCTTCTCCCTTTAAACATTCACTACCATCATCCCCATTCCTAAAGAAAAAACAATCTCTTCACCCTTCCTGTCCTGCTTGTTCTCAACCTGTTTCTTTCCTTCCGTTCCTCTCTAAACCTCTGGTAAGAGCTGTCTACTCTCAAATTTCATCTTAAATCAACAATCACTCTTTGCTACCTTCTTTTAAATCTGCCTTTCATTCGGCACATTCCACTGAAACGTCTTGAATGTGTCCAATTGATTGCTCTCGGCTTGTTACAATAAGCTCTCTTCTATCCTTATTCTCCTTGACCTTTCTGCTGCTTTTGATACTGTTGATCACCCTACACTACTTTCTACTCTTGTCTTGGTCTCACTGGTAATGTTCTCCAATGGTTTTGTTCATACCTCTCTCCCGGACTTATTTGTTATCGTGGGCCGGTCTTACTTCTTCTACTCGTCCTCTTGTTTATTGGGGTATGTGATGAATCTGGAGATTTCATCTCTTTTTCCGTGGGAGGAGCTTCCCCTTTTTGAGGCTAGGTAGGTGAGCATGCTAATCAAAACCCCCCCTATGGGTTTGGGAAAGTGGGACCTCGCTGGGAGTGACGGGGACTCCCATTTCGGTAAGGAGCTCCTGCAACTGAGAACTTTTCTGCATATATGGGAATACCAGAAGTAGATTTGACTGTCAGTTCTGAAACTCCAAATAATGCAGAAAGTGCATTTGAACAGCTGGCGCAAGGCAACACTGGCCTCTCAATAAACTTGACAGTTAAACACACCCGTTTTGGTATCTGGTTGTAAGAATAAATGGGCTTTTCCCCCTTGAAAGAAGGAGGAGAATTGATACGCAGAGGGAAGCCACCGACATACTGGGAGTCTGAGCCATGCTGCCGACTGAGACGGCTTTGGTGCGGAGAAGGACCTGGAAGGAGATCTGGAGAGAAACCTGGGAAAGAAGTACGAGAGAACGGGCAACGTGGCCGACAAGGCACAGGCCAAGCAGAGCCGACCTTGAGGGAAGGCCTGACCATGTTGAGGAAGTGGTGGGCCCGGATCACAGGAAACAACACTGCACGAGAGAGCAACAAGTCCCTAGCTCGTACTACGTAAAACCAGAGAGAGAGAGCAGCATAGCGGCAAACGAAGAAACATTCCCGCTTGTGTCCAGGAGAGGAAGCCCGGGGGCTGGGGAGAACACAAGCTTCACCGGGTCAAAGCCATCTCGCTGGAGCAGGACCTTTCACGGAAAAGGTATGCGGATTGCTCCCAGTGGAGGGGTGTGCACTGAGTCCAGGTCGTGAGTACGGGAGGTGGAACCAAGCAAATAGATCCCTATGAGTGGCGAACTGGACCAGAGAGAGAGATGGACATAGATAAGATTTGCTACGGGTGCCCTATAAACCCGAGCTGTGGAACTATTCAAACGGTTCAAAGCCACACTCGAGAACAAGAGAAAGAGAGAAAGATATATTAATAGGGGTTATACATAACTCTACAAATCAAGTGAGAACAAGAGATCCAATGGAGCCAGGAGGGGCCTATGAAGCATATAAGGAATCATTCCAAGGAACGAAGAACCTAGACCCCTACGAGTGGTAACCAGGTCCAGAGAGAGAGAGACATACATAAATAAGATTGGTTACCTGTGCCCTTCAAACCCGAGCCTTTGAATCAACCAAATGGCTCAAAGCTACACACAAAAATCAAACGAACGCTATGAGAGAGGATACTCGTGCCCCTACGTGAGAATTAAGTGAGAAAGTTGTAACAAGAGAATCAGGAGGGACCTATAAAGCAAGTATGGAATCATCCCAAGGACAACACGGAATCAAACTAGACTGGAATCTCATGGGGAAGGCCCATGCTGTTGGTGGAGGATGGTTATCGAAACATCCCTGCATCTGCGATTCTTGAGATAGTTGATTTTATTTGGAACTTGAGTTTGTGATATACCTCAGAAGAACCTTTTTCTTTCATTTTGATTTTTTGACAAGCTGGACACAAACTGATGAAGACGGGAGACCTTTATCCAATTTAATAAAACTGAGGACTGTAACTAGGAGAGATTCCTGTAGATGCTGAGAGATGGCAGAGTAAAGAATATTGAGGGCAACCTGCATAGCCCTCTTTCCCTTTGAACTTGTTTTTTCTAAGTGGTAGGATCAGTTTAGAAGTTAGGATTTGGACAAGAGTTACAAGGCTTATTATTTGGACTAATATTGACGTGCACCCTTAGTTTTAGTTCGCTAGGTAGGGGGGAACCCCCCTATTAGCAATCGGGTCAGTAAGGCATTTTCTTTTAGTTAAATAAAAAGTCCTGTTGGATAAATATTTCTTCTGGTCCGAGTCTTCCTTCTGGCACGCCACAGGTCCCAGAGGCTTCAGTTCTTGGACCACTGCTATTCTCCTTCTACACTTTTCCTCTCTGTCTTTTAAACTCTCATCACTTCTATGCCGACGATTCACAGATTTTGTTCTCTGTGCCCTCGTTCTCTCATTCTTTCAATTCTACTGTCTCTGCCTGCCTTCTAGCTTTACAGTCATGGCTGTCTTCTCACTTCCATCATCTTAACTCATCCAAAATTGAAATGCACTTCTTTCCTGCATCTTCCCCGTCTACACTTGTTCTTTCTTCTGGTTTCTGCTTCGCCCCTGCCTTTTTTCCTTTTTCTGCACTTGCCCATAATCGTGTTGTCACTTTCGATCCCTACCTTTCATTTCCCCATCACATAGCTACAACTGCTCATATTTGTTACTATCTTTATAATCTACGTCAGATCTGACCTTGCCTCACTTTTCATGCTGCTAAACTTTTTTCTCTATTCTCTCCCACCCTGACTGATTTTCTGCTCTTCTCATTGGTCTTCCGTCCTCATATCTTAATTCACATCATTCTGTCTTAAATTCTGCAATCCAAATCCTTGTTTCTTTATCTTCTTTTACCTCTATTACTCCCTCCCTTTTGTCTATCGATCTTCCTTTGGAGTCCTGCCTCCTTTTCCATTTTCTCAACATTGTATTTAAATGATACCATGGCTAAGCTCTCTGTGCGCTCTACTCCCCTTACCGTCCCTCTAGTTCTCTAACCTACGATAATTTACATCTTCTCTCTGTTCCAGAACCTCCCTGTGCCCCTGCCACCCTGCTTTCGTTCATTTTCCCTTCTTGCTCCAAAACTTTGGAAATATACCTACTTACATCGTCTCTTCCTCTTCACATCTTCCGTCTCTCTGCCATCTAACCTTCATTCTACTGTTATCACTTTTGCCCCCATTTGTTCATGTTTTAATGTTCCATTTCTCATACTTTGTGCAGCACTTTGGCGAAAGGGCAAAAAAAAAAGTAAATAAAATGCAAAGTGGCTTATCTTTCTGAGTTGGCCGTAAATAATACACTACTGAAAAGCATCAATTTATATCCACATCTTTGTATTTTGTAGCCTCCATTACTGACATTTTCCCCAAAATAGTAATTTTGTACCGCAGTAGGGTTATTTCTCAGGTTTTAGTTTCATTTTGTTGAGACATTATTTCCAGAATTTATTATTGTAGATGTACTACACAGTCAAAAGTTGATTGTGGGGGGCGTGTAGCAACATGGCCGCCTAACCAGCAGCCCACGAACTCATCGCAACTACAGCAAGGAGAAAGTGCTATCCCGGGCCGCCCTAGACGCCACAACTGTGTTGGTGAGCGGAGGACCCCTCAGGCCTACAAACGCCCTCTGAATTGGTCCGCGGCGGCAGATTGCGGTGTTCGCCGATCTCCCTGAAACTTGGAAAACAGTGAGGGTTCCATGGAGACAGATTGAGCAATGTACTGTGGCAGCCCTGCGGCAGCGTACCGAATCTGTGAAGCCCTGTGTGCTGGGAGAGCTGCCTGGAACAAAGCCACCAGAAAGCCCAGGGTTCTGCCGACAGGCTGCAAAGGCAATGCAAGATGCAGAGTAGCTGGAGCAGCGGGGTGCCCCGCACATTGAGAAGGGCTCAGAAAGGCGTTGCAGCCGGCACACACGTAGCTGCAGGAGGTGAGCTGCACTGAGGAGGGGGATATATGGGGGCAATCTCCCACCTTATTTAAATAACTGATGAGGGCGCCAGCGAAGACTGCAAAAGGAGGATTTACCCAGGAGGACAGCACATACTACAGGAGAAGGGGGCCGGCAGGTGATGTGCTGAGGGCCCCATCCTGCAGCGGTACAGAACCCATCATTGTGTAGTAGTGCGCCAGGGGAGAGCATCAGGTCAGACCCACACAAAGCTCTCCCCAGGTCGCAGCAGGACCGGGAGGAGGCCCCCAGGACATTGATTTTGGGGCTAAAAGCACAGAGGGTAACAGTGGCCCCACACCCTTTGGGACCCAGGCACAGACGTGCACGCAAACCCCTACTCTGCTCTTAATCAGCATTCATGGTGGAAGGAACCCCTGAAAATAGTGGGCAGTGCCCCCGATTAGTGCGTCAAGCAGCAGGAGACTGTCAGACCTAGACCTGGTGCACTTTTCCACCAAAGATGATATTGAGGGTATCCTGACCGAAATCAGGGTGCGTCGGGGGGGTGGGTCTGCAGGCATCCCTGACAGACCTCAAGTGGTGAGTGGAAACCATGGAAAACAAGGTGGAATGTTTAGAAAATAATCAGCTCAATGCTGACCTTGTGGAGAGGCACATGGATGCCAGGATGAGCGAACTGGAAATGCGAGAGGAAGAAGTAACCCTCAAAAGTTATAGATTTCTCCTCTGGTTGAACCGAGAGAGGATAAATAACCTTTGCATACTGGGGGTGAAAGAGAAAGCTGGAGAAACGCCCAGCTGTGTGCAACACAAGGTTCTGGAGATAGTCAACCTCCTGCTCATGGAGGAGAGGAGAAAAGCTGTGCAGTTGGAAAGGGCGCACAGGGGCTGCAAGCCCTAAGGTAGTAGATTGGTGGTAGTCCGGTTGCCCAGGTACAAGGACAAATCCGAGGTCTTGGCTCGTGCACAGCAACGGCAGGTCCTGGAATGTGAAGGTCCTCGTATACTGGTTTACTAGGACCTGTTCAACCTGACTCTGTCCAGGGAAAGAGACTGCAAACCGCTTATGAAGTGGCTTATGGACAAGGGCATCCGATGTCCATGGGCATACCCCTTCACCCAGCAATTAAAGGTGGATACGATTGAATATCGAATAAAGCCAGCAGATCGCAGCAAGCTTTGAGTCATCCAACATCAGTAAAGACGGACACAAGTGATCACAGTTCAAGGGTGTTTATTAAACTGCATAGGTAGGTTGGAAAAATGCCTAATCTAAACCTAAATCTAAGATGGGAGCATGCTTCGACCATTAAACAATAATAAGGCAGTCCCAGTGGTGTTTTTGTCAAATAAAAGGGCCTATACTAAGAAACACCTATTTCCAATACTTACGCTAAATACAAAATAAGTGTGAGATAATGTTCTTAAGAAAGAAGGAAGTGTTCACAAATAATAAGTCAGGAGGCGGTAGTTGGGGGTCTCCCTTCCCCACGTTTTAAGCACTGGAATAAGGTAGGATTCTGGAGCACAGCACACTCCCAAGCTTTCCCAGCATGTGCCAACAGTTCCGCTCTCAGCAATCGGGGCCTTCTACAGTCTCTTGCCTCTGAGGATCGGATGGGTTTCAAAATAATAAACAAAAGGTCTTTTCTGTACGCACGTTGGGTGATGCCTTTCCACCCCTCTATCCCCCTCTTATGGGCTCAGACCCCTTTTGAATATCAGCTTCCCTCTGTCGGGTTCACTCTGGCATGTATGCAAAGAATTTCTCTGTTGCTTCTTTGTTGCATTCACGGGTCGGTGGGTGTTGGCTTCTCACCCTTGGATCCCCCTCTTCCGGGCTCTCATCCTACTCTACTGTTCGCCTCCCTCTGTCAGGTTCACTAGGGCTTTCAGTGTAATTTTGTCAGACACATTCACAAATCTTAATGGCTTTATAAACAGTTCCCTGTGGACATCCCTTGGCCGGGTTCACTCTTGTCAACACACTGTATATTGGGACATTAGACTTCGCCCCTTGCTTATCGGCATCCCTCCTTCGGGTTCACTCTTGCCAACTTTGTCATTTTTTACGAGGCAGGATTCACTTCCCTTAGCTTCACAATCTTCTGTCGGTCAAAGACTTTGGATTGTACAGAGGATTTTACTAGACCCCTGTATGACCACCTTGACCCCCTTTCTCTTCTTTCCCAAGGCTTTCTGGTAATGGTAGTTTTGACAATCTGGTAATCGCCCCGAGTTTCCTGAGTGAGCACCCACATGGTGTCGGACTCCTCTGTTGCTGGTTTCCCCCTTTAAATATCAATAGTTCTTTATGCATTCACAGTTCAAATAGCTGTTTGATACTTTTTCGTTAAACACAGTTCGGTTTCTTATCGGCTCTCCCCTCAACTCACCAGCTGTGATGAACTGCTTGGCTTTTCTTCTCTTTGGAGTCAAGGTTGGTACAACAGAGACAAGTGTCTCTCCCTGGCTTGGTTATCAGCGGAGGAGGGTCCCATGTACCGTTGACATCTGCTGCAACACACGCTGGCTATTATTTGCGGTCTTTCGATTCCTTCTGCAGAGGTTTCACGGGCCTTGGTTGGAAAGAGCAAGGTTGCGTCTCTCCTTGTCACTCTCTCGGTTTGTGCCGCCTTTCTCCCCCTCTTGAACTGCCGAGCTGAGTTAGCTCTCTCGACATGCGGTCTGCCTTGCTTGTATTGTGCTTTCTTGCTTCCCCTTTTATTCCTGTGGGGTAAGGAAAGGGCCGTCAGGTCTGTGTGATTCGGGTCAATTGCCTGACCTTGCCTGACCCTTGGGTTGGGACATGTCAGGTAATCAGGTTTCAGATTAGTCTGTTGTTTTTCACTGAATGGAAAGGTGTTTGTATTGGAAAAGGAGGGTGGTAGAGTTTCCAAGTATCCTACAGGGTCCGAAGGGGGAAAAGGTCTTGTATGGAATTATAGCCCTCATACTAGGTGGAGATTGGTAGGGTTTATGAAACAAACGGGAATGACCGCGGGATTATTTTGATAGAAAATAGGAAAACAAGGATTCTTTGAGTTATGGTTTTCAAGGTTAACAAAGTTTGGGCTCCTAGTTGGTTTACCAGAGGTATAGGGGTGGTTCGATTTTATTAAAGGAGCTTCTTTGGGAGAAAGGGAGGTAGATGTGGAATAACCAAAATAAAAACTCAGGGACTTTGTCACTAGTTCAATACTGTGTCTCTCCTGGGGCATTTCTCCAAGCATAACCACGGGCTCCCCTACCCTGGTTATCGTCCCTTGCTCGTCCACCCCTAGGGTTGAGATCTGAGAGTGCCAGCCCTTCCCAGGTCACCAGAATAAGGGATTTCCGAGGTCTACCTGGGAGAATACCCTCAGGTTTCTCACAGTGAGGAGAGCATGAACTGGGCGGAAATTCAGACAGCTGAACGGGTTGTCTCCGGTGGAGAATCCTGGACAGCAATTGCCTTGAGACGGTCTCTCACTGGGTGCGGCGCCTAAGGCGGGTGGTTCCTGGACTGGTGGGCAGGAAATCCCCCCTACGGATCCTGTGTACAGACAGCCATTGTCGGCCTTCAGTGGAAGGGAAGGAGGGAGCGAGCGAGGGAGGGAAGGTGGGAGGGTGCACAACTTCTCTTCTATTCCCCTTGCCTGCTGCGAGGGTCAGTTTTGGTTATTGTTTTTGTTTCAGTTGCATGGGTTGGTAGGGGCGCACACAACCCAGGGCAGGGATGTAGTCTGGAGTGTGAAACTGCTTAATGTAAGGATGATGCTTGGAAAGAATGGAGATAAGACTGCACACATGCATATTGGGGTGGGATGACGGCAAGGTCGGACTGGAACAAGAAATGGGCCCGGTCACCCAAAAAAAAGTGGCCCACCCCTCGCCTCATGACCCTTGATCCCTGATGACATCACCGGAAGTGATGTCATTTTATCCCACCCCAAGGTGACATCCTGGGAAGTGATGAAACATGACCTTTTATCCCTTGACAAAACAGGAAATGGCATCAAATAGCATTGTTCCAAAGTACACCAAATTGCTGTGAATCCAATCCGACGTCCAACGCCAAATGATAATGTTATTGTAAGCACTTACGCTTAAACTCTTTTTTATAGAACAAATATGCATGCCATATCACCCAACCTGTGTTGCTACTCATTTATCGACCTAAGAAGGATGAAATGCTTTTTGAAAAAATAAAAACAATTGAAACAAATTATATATTTTTTTCAAATTTATTTTTTTGCAATCCGGCCCAGGCATAGCCAGAAACCAGTCCCCACTCCTCAGGGACGATTTCGGCCCGACCACGAAGGCTGAGGGGCCAATCCGAACCTGGATGACAGAGTTTCAGAACGGGGGCACAAGCCTAAAGGTTAACCAGTTCATTAGGATTCTGAACTAAATGATGTTCATTGTGTTTGTACTACTGTGTAATTGTATACACTTTAGAGTATTTGTTATTCAGATTGGTCGTCCATGAGACAGGGCGTGGACCTCGGGGAGCAGAATTGGGGCATAGCATCAATCAAAGATACCCAGATACCCAGGTACACGGGTGACCTAGGGATAGGGAGGACAGGCACAGAGACTGCCACAGAAAGTATGTTGCTTTAGAGACATGGATCGTCGGCCTCCAAGTTCCTAATTAAAAAATGAATTCAATTTGGCATCAGACAATTATGATGTTATGTTAATTGGACTTGTAATGCGTCGGAGCCCGCAGGCATCAGGGCGCAAAAAGAAAAGAGAGCAGAAAACAGAATTAAGAGTGAATGACGTCAGAAAGGATTCAACCAAAAATAACAGATTTGACTCCCTTTCGAAACTTCAGGAGATCTGTTTCAGCACGAAGAGATAAAGGCAGCTTGTTCCACAAGGGGGCAACCTGCGAAACGGAGAGACCCAGCCCTCTAGCTCTCTTACTCCTAGGGGCTGAAATGCAGGTTCCCTGACAAGATCTGGTAAACCTAATTGGAATACAAATGTTACGTTTCTTTAAGGTAATTTAAGGACAATTGTCCCAACACATCTATCATTTCCTTTTCATAAGTAGCAGTGTCTCTCTTTCGAGTGGCAGCAGCCTGGCCTTGGCGGGCAAGTGAGATACCTGTTTAGCACAGCATGACAGAATGCAGCGATTAAGAAAAACTATCATTGCAATGACGGCAATCATGACAACAATGATTAAAATGCCATGTAGAATTGAAGAGCCCAGTTAACCAAACGTGTTTTGAATCTAAGTTTTTTTTTAAACAATTTTTATTATTTTTATTAACAACACACCAAACTTTACAAACATTTAGGATATTCACGTATGAGCTTCAAACCGTTGTATTCATGTGTTATGCGTCACAGTCCTTCCCCCCTCCCACCCACTTAACTCGAGCCCCTACTTCAATGCCACTGCTTGTGTACCTCCGCGTTTGTCTCCCTCATTATTCCCACTCGTGTCGTATTCACTGAGTTCGGCCTGGGAGGGTTCCACCTTCATGGCCACCAGTTGTCTCCATGCTATCAGGGGTCCCGCTTCCTCCTCCCCTCCCCTACTGATTGCTTCATACCAAGCTGCCGTCTCTGCCTCTGCCCACTTCATGAGGTCAGCCCACCACGTCTCTATTCTGGGTCTTTGGGCTGCTTTCCAGCCCATTGCAATTCTCTGTTTTGCCAGGATGTAAGCCAGGTCTTTCATCTTACTAATATGCTTCTGGTTGCGTGGTCTGGCAAAACCCCCCAGCATGCATGCCCAAACTGACTGCACCTCCAGCGTAATCCCTTTTTGGGCCAGGTGTAGTTTAACCTCCGTCCAGTATCTGCCCACCTCCGGACATGCCCAAAACATGTGCATCATCCCAGCTTCCACCTCCCCGCACCTTGGGCATTTCTGTGCCCCTGAACTTCCATACCTGGCAATTCTGCTAGGGGTCATATATACCCTGTGAGTAACATATAACTGGATCTGCTGTAGCTTCGCATTTCGGGACACCTTCTTATGATACCTTTTGAGCCCTATCCCATTGTCCATCCTGCATAGGTTCTCACACCTCCTCCTCCCAGTCCCGCCTCAGTTGTAACAACTCCTTGCCCACCCTGGTCATCAATAGTTCATAAATACGGGATATTTTGTGCCCACCCTCTGAAATATCGTACATTGTCTCAATGACCGTATCGGGTTGCTCTGCTAGCACTGCCTCAGGCCACCTTTCTCGCACACGTTTGACAATTCTTGTATATGTAATATATTTGCCTTTATGTACCCCAGTGTCCTCCATTAATCTCTGGAAATCTAGTACCTCCCCCTTTTGCCATATGTCTCCGAGGGTCGCGAGGCCCATCGGTTACCAGTATCTACGGATCCCTTTTAACATTTGCGAGTCCTCCCCGCATAGCGCCACTAGCAGCACCTGCAGGGAGCATGGGGTCGCTTTTCCCACTATTTGGCATGCTTTGCTCCATATTTTCCAGCCCATGTCCAGCAATTTCGTTCTTCCTTGCATCTTTGATTTAGGCAACCACACCACTAAGTAAAAAAGGGGGAGGAATACTTGCACAATAGCCTTGCTTCAGCCGTCTCTTCTTCGGACAACCATGTAGCCACATACTGGAGCTGTCCCACCAGGTAGTAGATCTCAAAGTTTGGTAGGTTTATGCCCCTCCGTCACACGAGTTTTGCATCTTCCGAAGGTCTACCCTGTTCCTGGAGTTATGCCATATGAAGCCCCTGCATAAGCTGTGGAGTTTCACGAAGAAGCGTTTGGGGAGCATGAATGGGATGTTCGTGAAAAAGTGTAACAACCTCGGCAGGACCACCATCTTAATCAAAGCCGCCCTACCCACCATGGCCAGGGGGAGCCTGGACCAGAACCCCATACTATTCTTGATGCCTTCCACTGCCCTTTCCATGTTGTATTTGTGTTCCTCCGCGGCCGTGTGATATGTCAATTCCCAACTATCGGAATGTCCTGGTCTGCCAGGGTATCGGCAAAACCGGTAGGTTCCTGTGCGGGCCCCCCCCTATATCTCCCCAGGGGGAACATGCTTTATTTCTTGGGCTTTACTGCTATGCCTGAGAGGGTGGCATAGTGTTCAATCACCTCCAGGACATATTGTAGGTTTTCTTCTGGGAAGCGCAAGTATAGCAGCATGTCGTCAGCGTACAATATCAGGTCCGGTCCCCCCCTTCGTGAGGATCCCTGTCTCCCCGTACTGTTGCCTGAGGCAGATTGCCAATGTTTCCAATGCAAGGATGTACAGCATGGGCGACCAGGGGCAGCCCTGTCTAGTGCCCCTACTAAGTAGCCATTTGTCTGAGATTATTGCGCTCTTTTTGACCCTGGCGATTGGGGAGCTGTATACCATTTTGACCCACCTCAGGTACCCTGGCCCCATCCCGTATTCTTTCAAGGCCGCCATCAGCCACAGCCACCTCACAGAGTCGAAGGCCTTTATGGCATCTAACAAGACTATTATCATTTCACCGGGGTCCTTCTCCGTCTGTTCTGTCATGTGGTGGAGTCTCCTGTGATTGTCGGTTATATTCCTGCCTGGAACGTAGCCTGTTTGATCGGGGTGTATACGTTTGCTGATAGCTTGTTTGAGCCTATTTGCCAACGTTGCAGTGAGAATTTAGCTGTCTTGATTAAGCATAGATAGGGCTCTATCTGACCCACAATCTGTGCTTGACTTGCCCGGTTTCAGGAGCGGAATAATCACCGCCTCCCTCAGAGACTCCGGCAACCTCCATTGTTTGAGCACTTCATTTAGCATGGCGAGCAGCAGGGGGGAGTACCTCCTGCTTATATGTTTTGTAAAATTCACTTGGGAGCCTGTCCGACCCCGGAGCCTTACATGTGGGTAGGTGCTGAATCACTATCTCTAGTTCTTCTATTGTGATTGGGGCGTCCAGGTCCTCCCGCTCCTCATCGTTTAATTTGGGTAATCCTATGTCTTCCAGTGTTTCCTGAATGTCCCGGCCCATCTCCTCCCCCGTGTCCTTGTAGAGGCGTTTGTAGAATCTAAGGAACCCCTCGTTAACGTTCAATTTACATAGTCAATCCCAGTGCTCCCTGCTAGTTTGTTGTAATAGATTCACCCGCTCAGCGTCCTCCTGTGAGGTGCTCCCCCTCTGCATCATTTCTTCCAGTTCCTTCTGTCTCCTGTAGCTCTCGCTCTATGCCCCCTTGGAGCCCTCGGAATTTGGATATGGCTGCACCTCGTACTACCACTTTGAACGCCTCCCATAAGGTTCTTTCTGACTGCAAGCTCCCTGTGTTGGTATCAAAATACTCAACAATCGCCTCCCTTAGATCCTTGCGGAATACTGAGTCCTGCAGGGCCTCGGCTCTGAGCCTCCATGTCGGGATTCTCGCTCTAGGGGGCTGGTGTCTCCACTCCACGACCACGGCGGAGTGGTCCGATAGTATTCTTGCCTTGTATTCCATTCCGAGCCTTTCATTTCCCCTACAAGTTCCAAGTCAACCAACATATAATCCAATCTCGTGTGTAGATTGTTTGGGGCAGCGTAGTGTGAATAATGCCTGTCTTCTGGGTGTTGCTGTCGCCAGATATCCTCTAGTTCAAAATCTCTCAGCAGGGCCTGTAATGCTTTCGCAGCCGGGGTGGGTCTGTCTAGTGTACTGGCTGACCTGTCCATTTTGGGGTGTAATTTACAGTTAAAATCCCCTCCCCATAAAATCACACCGCCTAGTAGGGGGCTAATTTTACCGTATAGGGCCCTGAAATAGGGGCATGTGAATTTATGATGCTCAATTCTCTATTTTACAGCATCCCACGCACCACTGTCATTCTTCCATCTGGGTCTGCTGTGGCCTGAAGCAACTGAAACGGTACATGAGGTGCCACCCCCTTGCATAAGCAGAATATGTCGTTCCCATGGTGGTCCCTCTCCCCTTTTTCTTAACCACTTCTAGTTTCTCCTTAGTAAGGTGGGTTTCCTGCAGTAATGCTAGGTCCACTTTCTGCCTTCTCAAGTACATCATTACCTTATTCCTCTTCAGGTAGCTGTTGAGGCCTCTCGCGTTCCAGGTTACTATTCTAAGACTTCCCATTGCCATGCATGGTTTGTCCCTCCCTCCCTCCCCCCCACCCCTTCCCTCCCTCCCGGTTATTCTCTCCAGTCTAGTTTCCCCAACTAACCCCCCCCCTCCTTCCCCAACTATGTACACTGCACACATCCCCTTCCCTCCCCTCCTCCCTACCCGTCCCCAACTGGTGCCCAGCTCCATCCCTGGATCTCAGGCTCCCCCGCATTTGGTCCTGCCTCAGAATGTCAAGGTCAGGAACCCAGCAGGGTGTCACCGATCTACCGGTAACCTAACTGGTCTATATGTGTGGGTGTGAGGGCTGGTTCCATTAGGCTTCTACACCTTGCAATACATTTCCGTGATCAAAGAAGCATATATTTATACAACCCTGGTCGCCCTGCTCCGACAGTTTTTGCCCTGTCTTATATTCTAGTCCCAGTGTCTGAGACTGCAACACCCTGGGTACCGCAGTCTCCATGTTACTTATCTGCGTCATCTTCCTTCTGGATACCTGATTCCGAGGGGGCAGCTCTGTGTGTCAAGCCATTCTGACGCATCCTACAGAGTATCGAAAAACAGTGCTCTGTTTTTGTGGAACACTTTCAGTTTCGCAGGATAGATCAACATGTACTTGTAGCCTGCTTCTCGCAATCTTCTTTTCACTGCACCGAAGTTCATGCGTCGTCGTTGTACCTGCAGGGTGTAATCCGGGTATGCCGTTATGTTTGCCGATGCCTTTGTATCGTTCCTCCTTTCCGGAAATGCTCTAGGATTATTTCCTGGTCTCGATAGTTTAGGATCTTGGTAATTATCGGCCTCTGGGGTGCTCCTTGTGGTGGCCTCCTCGTCAGGGCCCTGTGCACCCGTTCCACCGCAAATCCTTGAGTCAGCACCGTTCCGGTTATCTCTTGCAGCAGCATTGTTTCAATGTACTCCGTGGGGATAGGTCCCTCTGCTCCTTCCGGCAATCCTACAATGCGTATATTGTACCTCCGGGCTCGTTCCCCCTTCTCCTCTGCCCTGTTTTCCAAGTTGCCCACGCGTTGTTCTAAGAAATGGATTTCGGATTTGTGGGATGCGCATGCAGCTGTGTTCGGGGCTACTTTCTTCTCCAGGTCGCCTGTACGTTCCGCTAGCGCTCTGTCTTGCCAGAGGAGATTCACCTCCTCCTGTACTGCCCCTACTTTTAGCTCCAGTGCCGCCTTCAGTTCGACCATAGCCGATTCCAGTTTGGTTTCCCATGCTACTTTCAGATCCGCAATTGCTTCAAGGATCTGCTGATCTTTGTTTGTGGCGTCAGTGCCCCCCGTGGGGGTCCTCTCCTTGCTCCTGGCCCCTTCTGCCACAGGCGGTGTTCTGGCCTATTCCTCAAGCGTGGGTTGTTTGCCCTTTGTTTTAGCCAGTTTGTTGGCCATCCTGATGTTACTGTGCGTATTTATGCGGGCACCCTGACGTTTGGTCTTTGGCTCCTCCGGGTCCTTCCACGATCGGCAATGGAACGCGGGTGGGCCAGATGGGGGGTTACCGTATGCTGCTAAGTCTGTGCCTGGAGTGGATTGTGTCCTTCCAGCGCCTCCACAAGCCCCTCAGGTGCTCCCCTCTGCGTGCCTGTGGGCTGTCCTTCGTTCCCGCGGGCTTCCGCAGATGCTCTCAGCTTAGTCGGTCCGACTCCTCCGTCACCTCACGAGGACTGTTGCCGGGGACTCGTGTGACAGCATGGGGATCCGGCCACTCTAAAGTATGGTGACACTCCTCGCAGCTTCACTGCTGTATGCGCTGACCAGTTACGGAGAGTCAGAGTTTGACCATACTCCACCTACATATGCACACTCCACAAGGTCCCAACTGCGGTTGTACAGGTATCTGAAGGAAGCCAGAAATGATCACATTGGTGTTCTGCAGCATCAATTCCTTTCTGTGATCTCTATAGCAACCCAATGGTATCTCAAAGACTACATAGGGCGCTTAATAGACTATATTGGCTGCAGGCGGGCGTGTACTCGGCGTGCCGTTTATGTCTCTTTGATCTGAGCATTCTTGGCCAGGCCTCTGCCATTTCATGCGTGTAGGTGCCAGCTCCTATTGGTGATCTTCAGTGTGGTATGTTAGTGGGCATGGTCCCAACCAAGCCATGCCTGGTGGTGTGTCCCCACCATTTCTGTTGCGCGCCCTGTTCCAGTTTCCGTGCCTTCACTGCTCCTGATTAAGGTATGTGGCATATGGGGCCGCCCTGTGATGCAGCATTACCTTGCCCTGCACAACGGAGTGGCTCTGTGTTTCTCAATGCAAATGTTGTTACAAGCCGCCCCTCTGATCGTGCTTGTACCATCCGGTCCCACTGCCAATGGTAAATCGTCCTCTGCGTCCATGCACTATTTGTACATCTGTAGCATCACTCTCCTTCTCAAGATAAAGCTGCCTTTGTTGTGTGAGCACCTCCCAGCCCTTCTCCAGCCCGGGATGCGATCGTGTCTCTCCGAGCTTGATCCTTCAGTCCACTGGATCTCTTATGAGGTCCTGCCGCCCCCGCTCTGATTGTTCGAGCGGCCGCCTGCAACACCATTTCAGCGCTGTTGCTCTACAGACACAAGGGCTGTAGCAGTGTGCTCAGACCGCTCCTGCCTCCTACTGCCGTAATAGACAGCTGTTCTTGCCGGCCCGCTCCGATTTGAGCGGCCGCTTGCTACAGTGTATCGACCCCGGTGCTATGCAGGCAACGGGGTCGTAGCCATGTGCTCAGTCCTTTTGTGGGACAGCAGCGCTCGCATGCACGTCTCCCACAGCAGCGACAAACAGCCGTTCCCGACCGACTTCGGGGACAATCCTCCTACGGAGCCTCACCTCCGCGTAATGGGCACCACGCACACACAGCTCCGTAAAAGCCCTGCTTGGCTTCTATCTCCATATAGGGGGACTCCTCTGTGCTTCCCTTACTTGCTGGGCACGAACACCGACCTCGCTGCTCCGTAGTCGTGGAGCCGGCTCTTCGCGATGGGTTCCTTTTGTTCTTATGTTCAGGCCGCCATTTTGTTTCGTCTTGTTTCCTGGGCCACGGTAGATCCCATAATGTGCAGAACTTTGTTCACACACGTTCTGTGGGCATCAGATTCTCAGCGAGTGCGCTCCATATATTCACATACATGTACATGCATTTTCAGCTGTCCCAGGCACCTGCATGTGCATTTTTCTTGACGGATCAATGCAGGATCGGCAGAGCCCCTCATGGAACACGTCTCCTCACATGGCCTCATAGCCACGCCCCCCTTTTGAATCTAAGTTAACCGTGATGAGCCAGCAGGACCTTCATTTGTACCGTGTAATGTGGTACCAACCCCTTGGAGGTGTTTTATGACATGCTCAAACTTGGGGGGTGGGTGTCCTGAGCCCATGTGGTGAGGCTGTGAATCTACAGAGCTCCCGTTGTGATCCTGCATAGATCCTTGGTTCAGCGGCTTCAGAAAACTGCGACAGAAAACAAGAACATTAATCAGAAGGGGACACCTTTGCCCCGCTGCGAGGACGTGATTTGGGTGGAAATTGGACTGCAGGGCCGGAGTATATGTTCGCAGAAACCCGACCCCATCCGGTAAAAGATGGCGGCTGCTGCGTTTCTGTGAAGAGGAAGAGGTGGGGCAGAGACACGGCTGTGCTGGATTGCGCTCCTGCTGTTGCCTGTGCTGGGCTGGATTCAACTGAGCGGTCCTTGCTGTGAGCTGCTCGGATCGTTGGCTGGATAGCTGCTGGGGTCCGGGTTCCAGACTACACTGTGTTCGGGACTGCCCTGGGGTGCTGCGCGGACCGAGGAGGAGGCGGTTGGTGACTGCTGGCATGCGGACTGCACTGGTGCACTGCGGGGACCGTCGGAGTCAGAAGACTGACGTTAGCGGCAGTCTGTTCATATAGCGGTGTGCAGCCCGGGAGGGGCAGCTGATACTGCGCTAGTTGACTGGGGGGAACCACGCCCAGAGCAGAACTGAGGTCTGCCAGCTAGATAGTGAGACCCAAAGAAGCGGTCTCATAGGCGTGTGGGCGAGGGACAGCCCGTTCTACACCTGAAGCCTTGCAGAGCTGAGAGCAGTCTGGCTGTTAACTATGCTGGGATTGCTCTGCCGCAGACCTGTGCAGTAGGTAAATCGGGTCCTCGCTCTGTGGGGGGCCTACCCCCACTTGACCCGAGCTTCCCTCCTATGTTTGGAGGTGGCGGCAGCCTGCTAGTGATCCACCGGGTGACCCATTGCACGCTGCAACACTGCTGCACTCTGACTGAGGACATTTGGCACCTGATGGCGCAACGGACACTTTACCTGCCTGGTGTTGGGCCTGCAGATGTCACACGAGAGGACCTAGGTGGTAGTGGGACATGCGCTGTGGACACGTGGTGCTGGCCCTGCGCATCCGTGCTGCACCAGAGTTACAAGAGGTGGCAAGGAACTAGGAATACTTTTTAAGCTTGGAGCACTTGCTTCCTCGTAGTGGGATGGCTGGGCCGTGAGGCGCGTTTGTTGATCACTTGGTGTGGAATGGCACTGACTCTGCAGGCCTAAGGGACACAACGTGCATATGCCTATGGCTGTGGACTGGCTGTTGGTGAAGGCAGTTGCTGGTGCTCACAACAGGACGAGCAGGTCGGCAGTAGTGCTCGCACAGTGGCACTGCCATGGAATTCCCCTGCAACTACCTGGGATAAAAGATGAGCAGAACGACAGGTGGACCAGGTGGAAAGGCTGCATTACTATGTGACTGGCAGTCTCTGGAACCTTTGGATGTGAGGGTTTGGCCAATTAACGCAAACAGCTCGCCTGATATAGAGAGATGCGGATTCACCTTCACTTGTACTAAACAGCAGGCTGGCGACAGCCATAGACTTTCTGAACGCTGCCCTGCCCACACCTACTGTATTGCAACGCATGAAAGGAGGACATGAATGCTGTATTATGGTGAGGCAAGTACCCAACAGTTACGCTATTGACTAAGACACCACCTTATTCCTGGTCTTGCATTGTGAGAAGTTAGACCGCTAACTGCGCTGACCTAGACACGATACTCTTGGGTGGCTAGTAACCGCTGGCTGCTTACATTGTTCGGTCAGTTGGAGTGCGCACAACAGTCCTTACGGGGGGTCAGAGACTGCACTAGGTGGTTGCCGAGTCTCCTGGGTGTCGTGTGTCGTTAGCGGACCAGGTATATCGAGGCACAAGTGAAAAGCTATACCACAACGCTGTCTGGGGGCATCAGTAAACTTTTTGCTGCCTGCTACGCGCTTGGATCTCTGCTGGGGCCCTGAGTCCATGTCTGCTCTGGCCTCACTTGGAACAATGTCCCTGACCAAGGGTAAGGGTAAAACCACAATTATGGACTTGTTTGCCAATATGGGTAAATCCTGTGAACTTGCACAGAGTAGGCCTGCAACGCAAATAGAGGCGTCTGCACCTGGCGCGGGCTCCCAGGAAGACCTGGTACTGACCGCAATAATTGCGCTGAGATCCTCATTAGAGACCTAAATAGAAGAGGTCAAGGTAGATGTTCAGTTGCTATGGCAGGATGTTTGACAACTAGCTGAAAGAGTTATAACTGCTGAGATGGAGCTGAAGGAAACGAGGGACTCTACAAAGAACCTGGAGATGCGGGTCCTGGATATCGAGATAAGGAACACTGCCTTGGAGCTGTGGGCTGAGGATGCCGAAGGAAGGGCCAGATGAAACAATCTAAGGCTGCCTCGGCTCCTGGAGGGCTCAGACCCCACTCAGTATGTTGAGAATGTATTACTGCAGGAAATGGGGCCCGGGATGGCTGACATATGTGGGGCAGAGTACTTGGGGCTACCAATATCAGACCAGTCCCTGCTGGTGGTTGCTTGGAATCTTAGGAACCCGAGGCCCCCCATCCCGATGTAAAAACAAAGAGGTGATGGCTGGAAGGTTTAGACTGAATCTTAACCACTGGCATTGCTCGGGGCAACCCTCCAGACCATCGTTCTTCGCCTGCCAAGCCATTACAGAAGGGGAAAGACCATATGCAAATCAGGCTTGGCCCCACCCCAAAAGGGGCAGTCCAGCCCGAACTGCTAGGTTACATCCCTTCTGCACGAGACCACAAGCATCCCCAAACATGTTTCGCCCTTGTTGGGGCTCATCAGTGAGGCGTAGCTTGGGTCTCTAGGCCCAGCAGGCACGGGACCTACGTCTGGGCATACCGTCCCACTCGGGGTGACAAAGCAAAAACAAAGAGGTGATGGCTGGAAGGTTTAGAATGAATCTTAACCACTGGCAATGCTCTGGGGTGGGTCCAACCCTGATTTGCATATGGTCTTTCCCCTTCTGTAATGGCTTGGCAGGCGAAGAACGGTGGTCTGGAGGGTTGCCCAGAGCATTGCCAGTGGTTAAGATTCATTCTAAACCTTCCAGCCATCACCTCTTTGTTTTTGCTTTGTCACCCCCATCCCGATGTGGCATATGCCAACGGATGCCGTGACTGACCAACTCTTAGAGACAAGTTGCAGACGACACTGGCAGAGTTTTAGAACATAATGTGGGCAGTGTAAAGGAGTTGGGTACTGTGTGGGATGCCCTGAAGGCGGTGGTCAGGGGAGAGGTAATGGCTAGTGCTGGGGGACGAAGAACGATGAGGGCAGATCTGGAAATCATAGAGGATGCGATCTGAGACTGGGAGGCCCAGAATTTGGGTCTGCAACCGAGTGAAGAGAGGTTGGCTAAAACCCGGTACCGCTGCCTTGAGGCATGGGAAAGGTTATCCAAGTTCAATTTACCATGGTAAGGAACAGCAACATGTTGTAAACAGTTCAGATTCAATAATGAAATAGCAGCGTTATTCCTAGCTTTAGCAGTCCGACCCTAAGGAGATTGGGCCCATATGCCCAAAAGTTCCAAAGAGTGTCAGTCAGGACCCTGTAGACAGGAGAGACTATGATGCAAACATTCAGGATCCCTGCCAAGATGACAATGACAGATGCGTAGAGCTGGAAGAAATCATTTGAGGGACAGGGCACATTAAGCTGGCCTCCAAAACCCCCTTGGGCTGGAGTACTTATGCTCCAACACTCCAGGTGCGCAGCGTTATTGTAGCTGCTTGGTGACCATGGTTGAGAGCGATGGGCCACCTGTCGGAGACAAGTGTAGCAAAAACTTTTGAGAGCAACGGTTCACCTGCTGATGTCAGGAGAGATGGTGGCCGCACTCTGCAAGTTGTACCTCGGGACAGGTAATGGAACTTTGTCTTCAAGGAGTGCTGGATTCCGAGTTACTAGGGTTTTAGCTACTGGGTCCCCATTGGGCAGCTGAAGAGGGGTCTCTTTCTCTTGTATCCTCTTGTATCCCTGCAGATTGCAGCTTTGCTGTGTCTTTGGTGCTGGCGGATGGTGGGTTGTCTTTGTCCTGGACCTCTTCCATTTTTTGTCGTTGATTGGAGGTGCTTTTTTCACACACTGGCTGGCGTGGACCCAGGAGTCATGGCCTCTACAGCGGACTGCGATGTGGGTTGTCAGCAGGATCTGGAAAGGACCTTTCCAGTGAGGATGCAGGGATGATTTTTGCTGATGACCTTTCAGGACCACCCAGTCTACCAGCAGGAGGCTGTGGCACTGCGTTTCAGGCAATTGAGGCACAGCGGCTTGGATTTGCTGGAAGTGAGAACTGACCACGAGCATCATTCAGTTGTAGGTCACAGAGTTCAGGGGAAGGTGGCGGAGCAACTCCATGAGGCTCTCGTGGGAGGAGAGGCTGTGTACTCTATTTACAGAGTTTCTATGGTCCATGAGAACAAGAGGGATGGCATCAGGCCACTTAAGGCCGGTTTCCTGGCAGACATTGGCAAGGCAGAGCTTCAAGACAAAGTTTTGGGGTTCCACTGCCCCTGCCAATTGTGGGTGAAAACTACAATGGAAGTGCTACAATGGAAGAATCCGCAAGGCACTGCAGATGTTTTGTACAATCTGTCCAGCGAAATGGGTGCCTCTGTCAGTGTTTATGGAAACTTGAAGGCCAAAACATGGGATGAACTCTTTGAGCAGTTTCTTGGCCAATGTAATGGAATCAGAATATTTACATGGGTAGGACTCAGTCCATCCAGAAAATGTCAATGCTGACCAGGACATACTCAAAAGAGGCGCACTTCAGTGTGCTGATTAAGTCTATTTGAAGATTCACGAAGGGGCCATAAGGTACTTAATGTGCCCCTGGGGTGGTTTTCACAGGCTTTCTAGGGTTGAATGTGAAACATGCTAGACTGTGAGCACAGTATTTTTGAGCAATGGAGGCAAACCTGGGTGTAAACTGATATGTTTGGACCACTGAGGTCATTTTTCCCTTGCTTGAATGGGACACAGAGTGACCAACATGTGCGAGATATGGTAATAGAGCTAGTGAGTCCACTAACCGACCTATGTTATCACGCCATAGGTGATCAGGGCAACACACACATTTGTGATTTTCCCAGCCCCGTTTCCCTGCCTGTGGGGGCCGCATCTTGGAGGTCTGCCAGGACGGAAAGAGATGCAAGATGGTCCTCAAATGAGAGGAGAAACAGTGGCACATAATCAGGAGCCTGAGGGCTGCATTTTTCACATGGCGGTCAGCCAACGCGTTACCCTGCGAGGTGCTGTCAGAAAGCCGAGTGTTGGCTTTGCATTTCACAATTGCCAACGCGGTGGGTAGTAGAATCTTACTAAGCAGGGCTTCCACATAGGGTGCGTTGAGAATGGGAGTACCTTGTGCAGTGAGCTAACATCTCTGTTTCTAAAGGGTCACATAGTTGTGTAAGATATCAAGAGTAGCGTGAATCAGTGTATATAGTGGCTGTGCGTTGTGTGGCGATTGTGCAAGCCCATGTGAGGGCAATGAGTTCAGCAACTTGTGCTGATTGTACTAATGGGTGCTGAAAAGCTTCTAATACTTTAAATGAGGTGCAAATTACAAAATCTGCCCGGGGACTGTCAAATCTCTAAGACAAGACCTGTCCACAAAGAGAATGAGGTCTGCATTCAGGAGGGGGATATCCTTTAGGTCGGTTCTTGATGATAATACGTCAACTGCTGCAAGGCAGTCGTGCAGGTGACCAACATCAGGTGGGTAGGAGGAAGGTAGGGTTGAGTGGGGCTCATCTGATGAGTGATGTTGCTGGCAGAGAAGCAGTTTGTCACATTTGGTGAGAAAAGCAGCAGATCGGAGTTGTTTTACCCCTGAGGAGGAGTGCTAATACAGAGTGTGGTACTGCTACGTTTATGATGTGTGCTAGAGCAAGGTTGTCAGCTTTTGTAAGGAGAAGGGCAGCGGCAGCTACCGCTCTGAGACATTTGGGAAACGCGGAAGCAACAGGGTGTAACTTTGAGCTAAAACAGGCTGTTACGTGGCATTGTAGGTCCCAATACTTCTGTAAGAGTACGCCTAAGGCATACCCCTCTTTCTCATCACAGAACAGGATGAATGATTTAGAGTAGTAAGGAAGGGCGGGAGCAATGGACAGGGCAGCTTTTATCTTGGCGAAGGTTTTATCAGCGTCAGGAGGCCATGTACGTTTTTCAGGTTGGGAGTCATGTAGCATATTTTGCATAGGTGCCACCGTGCAGGCATAATGAAGGATCCAGGGGTGAAAAAAAATGCTCATTCCTAAAAAGGAGAATAGCTTTTTTTAGTGGCGGGCATAGGAAATTGTAAGATGCAGGACCCTCGAGAGGGGGCCAGGCGCCTAGCACCATGGGAAATGTTGTGTCTTGGGTAACAATGAGGTAGGCAGAGCTGCAAATTTTGTTTTGTTTACTTTGTGACCTTTTTCTGCTAGGGCCGTGAGTAGCACTTCAGAGCTTCGGAGTCTGTGAGGGAGACCTGAAAGGAAGGTGATGCGAACAGCGGGTAATCCTTGTACTGGATCATAGTGGATCATGGTGGAGCCCCCCGGCAAGGCGACATCCTGGAGGTCTTCCTGGGGGAAAAAAGATGGGGAGTCAATCACGCCCATTGTAAAGGGACATGTAGGTGGGCCGATGTCCCTTGTAAGTGAATGCAAAGAAGAGATACTAAGAGTCATAGTGGATGGGGACAGAGAGGAAGGCAGAGGCAAGATCAATGCAAGTGATGCATTGAAATTGGGCTCGGAGGGATACAGGAGAGAATGGTCAGGGGGTCCAGGACCATTAGACGTGAGGGTATTACGGCTTTATTAAGGGCAGGCAAATCATGAGTAAAATGGATTTTGCATGCGCCCTTTTTCTCAATTGGGAGCACCAGAGTATTACAAAGGCTAGTGGTGTAGTAGAGGATGCCCTGATCAATGAGGGAAGAGATGACAGGCTTCATATGTTCCTCTGCTCGAGGGGAGATTCTGTACTGGGGCACACATGGGAGAGGGACTTTTGGGTTGAGAGTAATGTGAACAAGTTTAGCAGAGAGAATGTTTCCTACCTCCTTGGCATGTTCTACCCAGAGGACCACTGGCATTGAGTGGCCACTGGCATTCAGAACATGCCAAACCAACAGTAATTACATGTACCCGATAGACAGGTTGTTCGCAAGAACGGCCCTTTACAATAATAATAATATTTATTGTGATATAGTTTAAATTATAAACTTTACACAAACCTTTAAAATAACAAAATAGTAATACATAATCCAAATACAAATGCAGAAAATTCATAACGTAGGGAAAAACACATACAATCCATCAACCTATATTCATAAATTCAACTCTGTTATCTATACAAAATTAGAATAACATTTCTTGATCAGTAACCTAAAGTGTTATGCCCAGTCTAACTTCAACTCTCAGCCAGATGGTATATAAGGCTGTCAACAGGCGCATACTATTGCAATTAATACAGTGATGCCAAAAGAGGCCGTCCTTGATGTGCTTATTATCATGAGCGTAGCTACCAAGGAGGGGATTAAATGTACTAGCCATTTCTGGACATTCAGTTAAAAGGTGCTTTGCCGTCTCCAGCTGATCATGGGCTTTACATAGGCGGCATATTCGCAGCTCAACAGCAATCTTATCTTTTCTCCCCGTGATCATAATAGTTGGTAGTTGTTCCAGTCTGAGCAATAAGATGAACCGTCTAAGTCTGATTGATGGGCAGATGTTCAGATATCTCTGCGGTTTCTTAAACTCGTACAATCTGTATTGCACAAATTGATATCTTTTTAAACTACTTAGATGTTGATAGTTCTCTAACCAATCCCAGAGATCTATTTGTTTACTCAGAGCCCTTTGTACTTCTTCTGAGTAGCAACCATCCCTAGACAGCCAACCTATTTCATGAAACAGTTTAGCCATCTGATCAATGGTTGTACATACCGAATTCTCCCCAGCCATTTCCTGATGGACAGCTGTTAACAATCCATTACTTGAATCTCGAGTCATTTTTAGGTATAATGAGGCCCGCTTCTTCAATACTAAGGCCTTTAAAGAGATGAAGCCTAGCCCTAACCTAATGATGGCCATAGGAATACTGGGAGGTAGGCCAAGAATACAGCGCCAGAATCTACCTTCGATCACCTGTAGCCACTTTAGATCACTCTCAAGAAGGGATTCCAGCCCGTATATTATGGCCGGAGAGAAAGCTTGTACGTAAAGTTGGCGAGTGCCCCAAAGAGTGAAACCGCCCTGTTTAACAGTAAACCTATAAAACAGGGCAGTCAGTTGTGCCGCTCTAATACTGGGCATTTGTTTACAGGCCACATAGTCACCAGTAACTTCAAAATCAATGCCCAGATATCGATATTGGGGAACATAGGAGATACTCACCAAGCCTACCATAAGCTGCACACGAGATACTTTCTTATTTGTGTATCTCATGACCTTCATTTTTCCTAGATTGATACTAAGGCCATTCACATCTGCATACTCCCACAATGCAGCTGCCGATCTACGTATCCCACTAATGGTGTAGTCAAATATCACTAGGTCGTCCGCGTACGCTAATACGGGACAAGTGGCGTTGCCAATTTTAGGGGGGCAGTTGCTTACCGCAGATATTTCTTGAGGGTTGTCCTAAACATACAGGTTGTAGATTAAAGGTGCTGTGACACATCCTTGTTTTACTCCCCTGTTTTGGGCAACGTTAACTGTTGTATGGCCTTCTTGGTCTAACTTCAGTTTGACTGAATTATCTTAATGTAAAAGTCTAAGATAGTATAGTAAACCTTCAGGGCAGCCCATTAGTTTCAATTTCCTCCACAGGCGGCTTCTAGGAATGGAATCGAAGGCTGCTGTGAAATCTATATATAAGGCATAAAATGGGGCAGCCCCCCCTCTTTTAGCTCTAGATCGTAAGATGTCCATAACCATGATATTATGGGAGGTGGAGTATCCCTGTCTAAACCCGCTTTGAAATTTGGACAGTACACAGGAACCCTCTGCCCATAGTTGTAGCTCTTTTAGCAAAAGTGAGGCAAATATATTCACCGTGGCATCTAACATTGAGAGCAACCTATAGTTGCTTGGGTGAAGTCTATTTCCCCTTTTTGATTAATATTGCCGTTTGCCATGAACGGGGTATTTGACCTGATTTTAAGATCTTCTCAAATAATATGCCCAGCAGGCTGGCCCAGAACTCGGGGTACGATTTAATAACAATATTGGCCAATCCGTTAGGGCCCGGTGCTCGTGAAGATTTTATCTCTTTAATCTTATTCAGTATAAGTTCATGTGATATAGCAATCGGAGCCACTGGAGGGGGACTACCCTATACTGTTGGTTTATCATCCTCTTCATTCTGATTTTCCGGGAATTTTACCCACACCCTAGCTTCAATGGGGTTGGCTGGCGCCCCATTCTGAACACCTCGTGCCTCGCCCAGGAGGGACCAGATATTACGTGTCTTTCCTTCACATATGGTCTTCACCAATCTTTGCCAGGAGAGAACCTTGTCCGCCTTTCTTTTCGCTTTAATGGCCGCTCTATATCTATTTTTGATCCCCCTGACTTTTGCATAATATGCCTCCCCATGGGCCATAGCTTTCTTGGCCTTACAAAGCTCAGCTCCGAGATTCCTTTTAATGTCTCTGATCGTTTTGTTATAGGGCAGTTCTTTCCCCCCTTGTCCTATCATAACGCCCATAGATGCCGCTGCGTGCTTTCCTGCAAAAGCATGAATCCAGTCCTCTATAGAGTCGATTGACATCTCATTAAAGTTAGGGACCTTATTGGGTTCTACCACCCCCAGAGCTTCAATGGCGAGTGTTATGTTTTTATCCGACCAGGAAACCCTGGTCGGATAAAAACATAACACTCGCCATATATTACTGGATGAAGACTGCTCCCTAGAAATATTGATCTCACATTTCAGGGCAGCGTGGTCACTCCATTCATTGGGGATAACTATCATGTCCTCCACCTGTTGTTGGATCCTAGGACATACAAATACATAGTCCAACGTACTATTAGAGCTACCATTTGACCATGTATGATGCCCAGGGTGATCACTAATTGTTCTGCCGTTAAGCATTTCCATATCCCAGGACTCAGAACAGGTATTCCCATGCTCCACCCTCAAGATCTTTTTTATTCTGATCCATGACTCCCATGTCTTTTAATTTAGGGTTCTGCATTTTACACTCATGCCCTGTCATATGACAGTTATTCTCCAACAACAATTATTCCTGTGTCACTGCATATAGACAGCCAATTCGCCAATAGATCCTGGAGAGAGTCTTGCAATTGTTCGCTTAGCATCGCCCCAGGTGGATTATATAGGCTCACCAGCAGAAATGAGCCCTTGGGGTCCTTACTGTCAAGAATCACTTTGACTGCTATCATGCAACTTTCAAGGTTGCAATCAATCTGTCTCGAGCCCAAGGTATTAGCCACTCCTATGGTCAGTCCACCATGTGGCCTGCCTTTTTCTCCTCTTTTGGCTGCCGAATGGTATAACACATAGCCATCTAATATTAAGGGGTCTATAGCCCATGTCTCTTGTAAGCAGAAACAACTATGTTTGTCGAGTAGTTTCGTAGAGCCCTCCGATGATAAAAGATGTGCGAAGCCCCGACAATTCCAAGATAGTATGGAAAGATCTCATTGTTTGGATAGGATCTCGGGAAGTGCATCTACCAACCATTTTAGTACTTGTTGGACATCTGATGCCTCAACCTTCTTTCCCTTTGGTGAGCTTAAACAATCTACTGTTACCAGAGGGATATCTGCCTCTTCGATCAGGCAGCTCAGATCTATTTCATTTAGGTCGGCATCTATTTCAACGTCCACTGCTTTTAATTCATCTTTATAACTTCTTAATAATTGAGCTGTGGATAAGAACTTACAATGTAGCACAGATACTTTAGGGTTTGGGCCTTTCAGGGGTTCCACAAATTGAAAGTCTTCAGATTTAAGGACATGTAATTGTGGAACAGAGTATAGTCTCGTCAAAAATTCAGAGCGCGATAGCTATTTGTTGTCCTTGCTCTGATACAAATTCTTGATCAGACATGCACGACTTCCTCTCGCCTCCCCTTTGTTTTCTGTGGTGGCAGTTAATATGGTTCCTGGATTTTCCAGCTCTGCAGATTGGCTTAATGCCTTGTCCATATTGTTGACATCCCTGTCGCACACCACCTCTGCCTCCACGGTCTCGATCTCCTCTTCCAGCTCGTGTTCAACGGCTTGTTCGGGTAGCAGCCAGCTGGTGAGGTAACCCTCGCTAGCTGCCTTCCTTTTCTTGGCTCTTGATAATCTTTTCCTGCTCTTCATGGTGGACAGTCCCGTCGGGCCCTGCTCTAACGTCGGGGATATAACGGTACTGGCTCTTTTACCCTTTCTAGCCCTTTTTGCTAATATTTGCTGTTTTCTTGAAAAGAATGGATCAGGGCTGCCCACGTCCTGGTCAATCTCCAAGTTTTGCTGCTCTTCCGTTTCATTAGCAATATGGATGGCTTCGGAGAGATTGGTTTCTGCATCTTCTACAGTTATCGACCTCCCCTTAGTTTCCATGGTTATTACATCAGTATTGGCTAGTATTCGCCCCGACATCTTAAGCCAAATCTTGAGCGCAAATTGTAGAGATGCTACTGATGACTGGATCTCAGCTATCTCTGCTGCCCCTGGGTAGGACTTGTCCAGGCACTCTATTTCAACATCGGGAACGTCCTCCATTGAGACCATTGCTAGGTTTGGTGAGATTGATAATCTACCTAACCCTCCTCCAGCGGTGGATGTCCCTGGAGGTGTGGTCATCAGTCTGTCTTCCTGCATTCCACTGTTGTTGCTTAGCCTCGCTTCGGGGTGTGGTGTCATACTTCTTTGGATGTTTAGACATAATTCCAGTAACAAGTTGTTGTCAATGTCTTCAAAATTTGATGAGCTCAATGGGTCATTTTCGCAATGAGCAGGTGTGTTTTCCTTGATAGTGGTGGAATTTATATCAAGGGGTGGGTTTAGTGGAAAAAATTCAGTAATTGCACCTTGGTTTGCCAGAGTAGTTTTCTTAGGTTTCTTTTTAGACTGTTTTTTCCCTTTCGCCCTCTTTATTATCAAGGCTCTGGGTTGTTGCCGTCTCCTTGGTTCTTCTTAAATTGTATATGGTATGATTCCACTCTTTTCCTAATTGGATTTGGACTGACCAAATAATAGTCCCTTTACTGTAAACCAATACAATTTCCTGGACGATTGGCCTTCCACAAGGCCCGCAGTCTCCTGATGTTATTGTGGAACCTACTGACTCCGCAATTGTGCAGGCTCAATCCTTCTGCGTGTCAGGTACCCCCAGATTAGGTTCACAGTTTTCTATTCAGTCCTGCCTAAGGGAGTCTCAAAATCTCTCCGTCTTTTCAGCAGGGTCACCAGCAGTCCACTAGGTGCTCACCCAATAACCACCGGGAGGGCAAGGCAGGGCAGCGTTAGGGTGAGCCGTCCTGACCGTCACTTTAAAACATTCGCTTACACCCCCCCAGGTGTTAGAATCCACACCCGTACCCACTTCTTGACACTAGGTATCAATAATGACTTTATATTAGAGAAGAGGCAACGGGGGGAAAGGGGGAAAGCAAGAGAGGGGAAAGGAGGAGAGGGGGGAGAGAGAGGGGAGAGGGGGGCCTCTGTTATGATACAGTGCCCAAAGTGCTGCTCAGGATCGAGTTCCACTTCCTGGTTCCCAGGCTGCTTCCAGGCTGCTTCGATTCTATTCACTAGCCTAAGCAGCAGAGCCCTTTAGCAAGCCCTTACCTCTCACTTCAAGGTCCACGCTATCCGTGCTATTCGCGGTCGCACCTTACCCCTTCCTCTGACAATCGACCACTGCTCTCCTGCTGAGCCTCGGAGCCACAGAGCCTCAGAGCTTCGGGTTCCCAGTTTTTTCCTGCTTCTCAGCCCGAAACGTGAAGCGCAACCACCGGAGCTCGCTCTACCGTCTCTCATCCCAAGGCTGAGGAAAGGACCTTACGCAAGTCACGGGTCGTCAAGCCGCACTGTGTACGCCACGTTTGTGTTCGTAATAGCCGCTTCCGACAGACCTATCGCAAACTAGTACTTGCTCCCAGTATTAGGCTCCCAGAATTGGTGTTATTGCCATCCGTCAATAGAACTACACACGGACTGCATTCTGTAGTTTAAAGCTTGTCTTTATCATTGTTTCATGTTTGGCGAGAACATTTGCGAAAACATTGGCTTTGATGTGAGCTGCGGCAGCCTCCCAGCGCTTTTCCACGTTTTGCAGGGAGCTGCTCTGATACAGGGAAGAGGAGGGAGTTGTGGGCACCTTTGTGGCATCCTGTCAGTGCTTCTGGGACCTGCTGTAATAGAATATGCAAAATCAAACAGTTTTTTTTCTTTTCTGCCAAGGTCGCTCAACAGACTTGTTACCGTTAAGGTCTCTGAGTGACGGCCTCAACACAACTATGCACAGGATAGCCTGTGGCACTAATCAAATGAGCAATCAAATTGAGCAATTTGAGTTATACATCTCTTAACTGTAACCAGGAAAAAGTTGCTTTGCGGAAGCAAGGCAGACCTAATAAATGCGATAAATGCGACAGACCAAAAAGAATCTGTACAGTTTAACGATCTACTTAGAAACAGACAAATGGAAAACATACCAGGAGGCGAAGGGGAAGAGACAGCGAATACATGACAATGCAGATCACGGTTTAGTCAAAACATTGCAGTTTTTGAGGAAAAACAAAGTGACAGAGCATAAGCGCAAGGTTGTATTTACCAATGAGCCCACAGGGAAAATGTTCACAGCCGTTGGCTGCGCTGCAGATTCTCTGTGGGCCTCTCGATCCACACCGCAGATTTGGCAACTTTGCCATCATGTCCCACACTTATAAAAGCGACTTCCGATGGTGAGGACATTGTGTTGTTTGGTCATGCGATTGTGGTCGAGGGCAGCCCACAGCAAAACTCCCGCGCATTTAGACCAGATATTGCGGCACCAAATAAGGAGATTAGACACAGACTGATGGTAAACCAAGCTTTTTGTATTAGATAGCAAATACACAGCATACAGATGGGGAGCTGATGAGCAGGAAAATACAGCTATATTGTAGCAGTTTTACAGTGGGGGTGTTACTTTGCATGACATTACAGACATCAGGCAATAACTGTCAGTATCTTACGTGTGACCTTGTGACAAAGCTGTGCGGGTACATTGTGTTGGAACATGGATAAGCAGCATTCACAGAAACACTATTGTTATCTGCCATATATGGTGCTCATGCTATACTTGTAGAGAGCAAACGGAAGAGAAAGTCAGACCTGTCCCTTTTCCTTGCTAGATGGTGTCTAATCTGCACCAGGCGGGGTTTTGGCATGTAAGTGGATCTGAGTGCAGAGGGAGGCATGGGGATGCAAAAACAAAAAGGAGCATCTGAGGCATAAATGTATGAGAGCATAATGTAGCTTAGCACAGCGTAGCATAACCATCCTGCCTCATCAGTGTGGTTTGGGATGTGCGGAAGGCAACCTGGAGGTGGATACTAAAGCCCACAGGAAATGGGAGCGCATGGTGTAAGAGGAGAAACTGCAAAAAGATATTACCGGTTTTGAGTCCACAATGCATGCAGGAAAAAGTTATGAAAAAGGTATGAGGAGGCAGACCTGGCGAGGGTGCAGATGAAGAGAGCGGGGCTGAGGGCAAAGTGAAGGATACATTGCATGAACTGAAATACCTTAAGCAATAATGTTATGAGAAGGGAGATAAAGCAGACGTGCGTCTAGTGGTCAGACTCTGAGCACAGACGGCCGAAAGGTGGGTTGTGGCATTGTGTGGTGGGGAGGGATGGTCTAGAGATTGGCTTGAGTATATAGCCGATTGCTTTGCTCTGTTTTATGAGAATGTGTATGATCCAGACTGCCGGCGGTAGCTAGCGATGGAGAGGAGGATCTCATGGGCGTGGAGATGGTGGGGCTGCTGAACACAGAGGTGGGTCAGATGGAAGATCCAATTACCCCTGATGAGGTGCAGGCAGCCATAAGCCGACTCCCCAATGGGAAATTTCCAGGGGAGGATGGATATACGCTGAGTTTTTAAAAAAGATTCAAGGGTTCCCTCCTTCGTTATATGATGAAACTGGACAATAACATACTGGAGACAGGGGTGGCGCGGAGGTCGTTTAGCAACACCCTGATCACGGTTATACCCAAAGAGGGGAGGGATCCCACGCAATACCCATTATATCACCCCATCTCTCTCTTGAACATGGAGAAGACCATTATGAGAATGTTCCCCACTCGCCTGGAGGGGGTGATGCCGCACCTGGTGCCCCTGGGCCATGTCAGCTTTATTGCTGGAAGGCAGGGCATGAACGCCATATGGAAAACCCTGAAGCTAATGGAGTATGCGTTAAAAAAGGGAGGTGATTATGCTCTCCTCAGCCTCGATGCCCAGAAAGCCTTTGTCTGGGTTCAGTCGGGGTTCTTATTTGCAGTGCTCTGTAAGCTGGGGGTTCAGAAACGGGATGGTGCGGCCCATCAGGGCTATATAGCACAGACCCTGTGGCGCGGGTGGTGGTTGATGGAAAAACTTCAGGGGAGTTCCACCTCCAGAGAGGCACAAGTAAGGGCTGTCCGCTGCTCCCCCTCCTGTTAGCCGCTTTGTCCATAGAACCACTGGGGATACAAATTAGGAAGGCAGCGCCGATTGAGGGCATACAGGAGGGAGAGGTGGAATATAAGATGAGTCTATATTTGGACGATGTCCTCCTTCACATTGGAACTATAGATAGCTCTGTAAGAGGTGTTGTTAAGGAGCTGGGGGACTCAACACCAATAAGTCAGTTTTTTTCCCATTTTGCTGAGTCGAGGTGGACCCAGGAGATGACCTGAGGGACTTGGGGATACTGATTGAGCAGTATAGACTGAAATATTTGGGAGTGTGGATTCCCAGAAATGTTGACTATCTTTATTCGCTCAACTACCATACCCCTCCTCCCCTGCCCCACCGATGGTGCAAAAGCTCGTTGAGGAGATGGAGTCTTGGTCGTGCCTCACCCTCTCCTGGTTGGGCAGACTGAACGTGGTTAAGATTACCCTACTCCCGAAAAGCCTGCACTTGTATCAGGCACTACCAATTGAAATTGCAGACCTCCATTTTACAGAGATCAAGCAGAGGATTATGAAATGTATATGTGGAGGGCAAAAGCAGAGAATATTTTATTAGATGCTGGTGCAACTGAAGGAAAAGGGCGATTGGGGCTCCCGGACATGCGTATGTACTTTAGGGCAGCGCAGTTTAGGGCTCTTGTTCCTCACTTGAGGGTAAACTGACAAAAACAATGGGTATTGATAGAAAATCATTGGCTGCAGTAGGTAACACTAGTTAAGTGGCTCTGGGTGTAGCACTAGGCAATCCCCTGGTCCGCCCGGGTGCATAGGAATATTGTCCCCTTTTGGGCGCTGTCGAGACGGAAGAAAGAGATGAACGATCTTATGACCTGGCCTAGCCACATATGGGCTCCCCCGATTATGAATGGTAAATCAGGACCTGGACAGGTTCCAGGATTGGTGTGAGGCAGGGCTGGAGTGAGTCGGCCAGTCTGTGAAAGGGGAAGGAATTTGTGGAGATTGGGATATTGGAGGAGATCCTGTGCATCGAAACACTCAGAAGGTACAATGGGAGCTAACGGCAACCGAGGAGGTGTTGAGTGCCGAAACTTCCATGAAGGAATTGGTCTCCAAGCTGTATCAGTCCCTCCTGGCAGCCACGGGGGAGGAGGGACATTGGGATGCACAGGAGGAAGTGGGAACTAGATTTGGGCTTTGAGGTTGGTGACGAACTATGGGGATTGTTGTGCAGAAACGCCCATTGGATGTCCATAGCTTGCCAGTATAAGTTGCACAGTATTGAATTACTTTACAGATGGCATTAGAACCTGGTGCGCCTTTCCAAAATGTTCCCTGGGGTGGACCCCAGATGTTGGAGGGGTTGTGGCCAGAATGCAGACTACTGGCATATGTGCTGGGGATACATTGAAGTGAAAAGATTCGGAAAGGAGGTTCTCGGTTAAATAAAAAGCTAGGATGGGATTGAGCAAAGCCTGGACCCTCTGTTGGTGCTGTTTGGTCTGGAAGTTATTGAGATGGGGTGGAGGAAACTGCCCCACATGGTACTCCATCTGCTATTAGCTGTGTGTGTCTGGATGTGGGATGGAAAAGAGAGCTGATTCCAGGTGAGCAGCCGTGGGCCCTGAAAGCCAGAGAGAAATATGATGAGATATATAATATGGAATATCTGACGGGCCTGGTGCATGACCTGCGGGCCATCAGGAGAAGTAGAATGGTCTACCTTCCTTGGTAAATATAGCCACAGAACCTTTGTAAATGTACGGAGAGATGCATTTTTTGTATTTTTCTAATTTTTTATTATGCATTTAGTTTATATTCAATCACGAACAAACCTTTGCACATTAAAATCAACAATTAAAATAGCTTTTCCTGCTACAGCAATATAAAATATTCAATCAATCACAAATATATAAACATTCCTATGTTCACTTCCTAAATTGACAATATTATGTCTTTTTACCATATCGATTGGTTGTCTAGTCAGTCACCATGTGCCATATGGAGAAAGCTGCAGCGTTGTACACTACCAGTTCCGCTCCATCATTCCAACCAAAATTGGTCCCTACTTATGCACTCTATGGATGACGCAATACCTCGATATTCTTTAATATGCAGGGGTTTCAACGCAGTGCATGCTGTCAGTAAGTGTCGACTTGTTTCAAATTCCGTATAACAGTGCCTACACATTACGTCTTGGACCTCGTGGGCTGCTCTATTCCACTTGTTCGTATATTCTTTTGAACACAGGATGTTAAACCCTAATTGCATCGTAAATCTCCGGAGTGATAAATTCGACTATTTTATTAAATAACTTTTGGGTTTACCAATCTGGAAACCTTGATGTGAATACTCTCTGTATCTAGAACGCTTGCTCAAATAGTCTATATCCACTGCCATGTCCCTTCCCATGATTTCTTTTTGGTCACTGGAACGTTATCCAGTCGTTCACGTATTGTGTCCAAATTAAGACCCAATTTGCACAGGTACTCCTCCGTGAAACTACTAGGCTCCTTCAAAAAGTAGTTAGAGCTACTACCCTTTATCACTTTGCCCAGTAGCTGCAAGAGCTGGTTTGTTCCTGCTACCGTTTTGTCCATTTTAAGATACAACGGAGTTTTTCTAACGGACCAGCATGAAAGCAAGGGCTGTACTCTGTACTCCAGATGCAGGGCCTCCACTGGTACACTCCTGGGTGCATTCATTATGGAACGGAGTAATTTGCCTTCCAATTTCTGGAGCTACACAACCTACTTTTGTGACAATGTATCTAGTGCATATAGAATAGCCGGACAAATGCTAGATTTGTATAAACCCCTCTATATTGCTACCACCGCTGTGGTCAACGTAGGGTTTTATTGCCAACCACCTCCCCGATATCCTGGTAACAATATGGAGTTTATATTGTGAAGCCGATGAAGTTTCCCCATATAAGGAAGCCCAGGTATAGCACTTCCAAAGCCTTTTCCAGTATTATACTATCCAAAAACCAATGTGTTTTTTTCTGTCTTTTTGCTAGAATCTTTCAGGCACATTGTTCTTCGCTTAGTTTTGTTTATGATCATAGAGTTCTCTTTAGCATAGAAATCTAGGGCGTTTAAAGAGAGCGGGAGACCAATCTGTGTTTGATCTAAAATGATGTCATCAGCAATTATAACACCATATATGGCTGGTGGAAAGTTTCTAATATCCTTTAAAGCTTGGTCCATGTCAGCAGTGTAGAGATTGTACAGGATGGGGCCCAGTGCACATCCCTGTTTGAGTCCCTCACTAGTGGCGATATATTTTGTCAGTGACCCCTCTTGATTGAGACGGACTGCCACAGATGTATTTGTCTATAACTTTTGTATGAAGTATAAGAGAGCAGGATCGATGCCCCATGCCTTTAGTTCTGCCCATAGTCTGCTTCTGGATATCAGGTTGAAAGCATTTGAAAAGTCGACATAACAGCAGTATAACATGTTCTCCCCTTTTGGGCGTAATGCTCTCAAAAATTGAAGAGTTGCTATGTTAGTTGTTGTGCTGTAGCTCTTCCTGAAGCCTGTTTGGAAAGTGCTCAATATGTTCTTATTTTCTGACCAGGTATTCAATAGTTCCAGGAGAACGCTCGCGAAAAAGTTTTACAGGAATCCTTCATTGCCAGCAATCTGTAGTTTGTTATATGTCTGCCCCCTTTTTTAATATTGGGACCAATATAGATTGGCTCCAAATCTCTGGTATTTGGCCAGACTTTAATATTTTCCCAAAGTGTCGTGCCAAAATTCTTGCCCAGAGGTTGGGATCGTCTTTATAGACCAAATTTGGGATGCCATCTGGCCCCGGCGCTCGGGAGGCTTTTGATTTTATTATTAGCCTCTTGAGATTAATTTCAGAGAACTCATCCAGATTTACTCTTGAGTATGAGTTGACACTACTCCATGTTGTGGTCTCTTCCTCTTCTGACTTTGCCAATACCTGGCCCTTTGGGCAGTATAACTGTTTTGTCCAACCTTCCTCAGAAATAGGATTTAGGTCAATCTTAGTTGCTAGATTTCTAAAGCTGTTAATGTTCTGCTAGAATTTGACCTTATTATCTTGTTTTAGCCAAGTGAACACATGTATCCAATTCACTGTCCTGATAGAAGCTTGGTGAATTTATTGCCAATTTCTATACTTCGTGGCCATGTTTTTCGTGATCCTCTTTTTGTCTTCTGGAGATAACTCAAAGTTTTGTTTTACTGCTGCCTTTTCGTTACGATATTTTCTTTCTTTCATGGACAATAGGGTCAAATAATTTATGGTCTAGCTCCTGGTTGTTCTGATAATTCACTTTATTATTTTTTCTACATATGGCGGAATGATCTTTTATTACGTCTTCTAGATTCCAATCCGCAATAGTAAACCAGCAGTTCAATTTTCCCTCTGAAATCTCGGGATTTCAGTTCAGTTCAATTCCTTTGCTCATGTATAATAACCATATATAATAACCATCAAACTATCCCCCCCCGCCCCCAAACATATCCCCAACTTATGGGTGAAAAGTGTCCTGTTCTTGTTTTAAGACTTCAACGGGTTGGATTGCTCTTCCAACTTGCAGTTCGTGTTTATCAAATGATAGATATTGCACGGAGCAGCTTAGGTTTAAAGTACATCTGTTCTTTATCGTCTGTAAACTTGTGTAGTGGTAGCCAAGTCTTCAGATATTTTGAGTAAAAGCCATAACCTCACTCACCACATGGCTACTATTGGTCCTTCCTTAGTCTTCCACGCTTGTGCCACAGTAATTCTGGCCGCGCTCAACATGTGGGTGATCAGTGTGGCTGTAGGCCCTGAGTTCGCGTAGCATCCCTTGACCGCCTCTCCCAGGAGCACCACAAGCGGATCGAAGGGAAGCCCCGCACCAGTTATTTCTTTAATATGACTTAAGATCTCTTTCCAATAAGCCTCCGCCAGTGGGCAGGACCACCACACGTGAATAAGCTCCCCGGGCTGTCCATAATTTCTCCAGAAAGCTGCAGGGTATTCTGGATTGATGGAATGCATACGTACGGGTGTCATATACCATCGGAGGCAGAGTTTGTATGCTGCTTCCTTAATTGAGGTACATTTAGAGCTCTTAGCATATCTATGCCAGATATGGCCCCAGGCTTCACCAGAGATTGTTCTCCCTAGATCCATCTCCCACCTTTGCATATATGTGAGGTTCTCATCAGGATCCATCATCCCCATTAGATGATATAATTTAGTTATTCCCTTATCTGGTTGTCCTTCTTGTATTGTCAGCACCACTCCTATTGGGCTTCTAGCTGCCCCCCCTTTACCCTTGCATTTGAGACCCAATGCCTAAGTTGAATATAGTGAAATCGTTCTCGCTCTGGTATGTTAAACTTGGCCTTATGTAAATCTTCAAATGTTAAGGGTGTCCCCTCTATATAGAGGTCTCTTAGAACCATGTTACGTTCCCTGCCTCCCCAATGTGTCCAAAAATAAGCCTGCATTCCTGGGGTAAAATCCGGGTTATAAGCAACCAGTGTGAGTGCCCCCACTCACTTTGATCTTTTTATTTCTTAATAACTTATCCCAATACCACAGAGTAGTTTTAGTTGATTCTAGTAGCATCCCTCCTTTTTCCCCATGTCGTGTAACTAGGAAGGCTAGGTTCCTCAGGGGTGTCTTGGTTGCATCCCTTTCTAGTGTTACCCACTGATTTCGATCTTCCCCAAATGTCCATTGTAGCATCGGTGCTACCTGTGCTGCCCATAGGTACTTACGAAATTATGGGACTCCCAGTCCCCCCAAGACTTGTGGTCTAAATAGTACTTTTTTGGGAATTCTCGGTTTCTCCCCCCCCCCCAGATAATGGTCATCACTTCCTTCTGTAATGTCTGGATGGCTGGGCCTGCGATTCGTATTGGGAGGGCGCCAACTACGTATAGAAACTTAGGAAGTAGGGTCATTTTACCCGCTATAATATGTGCCACCCAGGGCAGTTCCCACAGTTCCCAACGTTTTAGATCCCTTGCTAGTGTTTTCAGGAGGTCCGGAATATTAGCCCCGTATAGTCTATCATATCTGGGGGTCATTTGTATCCCCAGGTATTTTACCGCCTTATGTTCCCACTTCAGGGGGTATTGATTCTCCCATTCTGGGATTTGTTCTGCCCTTTCCGTAATATTAAGAGCTTTGGATTTGGGGTAATTAATATGGAATCCTGAAACCTTTGCAAATTCTTCCAATAGTAGTATAGCCACTGGTAGGGAGTTTGCGGTGTCCCTCAGAAACAGAAGAATATCATCCGCGTAGAGTGCCACTTTTTGAGGTCCCCCAGCGCCCACTTCAACCCCTTGGAATCCCGGATGGTTACGAGCCCTACATGTAAATGGCTCCATAGCCATGAGAGGTGACAGTGGACACCCCTGTCGTGTGCCTTTTTGAATGGGGATATTCCCTGTAAGTCTCCCATTGACCATTAACTGTGTGGATGGGTATGTAAAATTGGCCATTATCATGCGAGTGAAGACCGGTCCACATCCAAATCTTTCCAGGGTTAGCCGTAGAAAACCCCAGTGTAGGCTATCAAAGGCTCTGGAAGCGTCCAGAGCCGCCACCGAAAACCTCTGACCCGTCCTCCGTCCCCAGTCTATTGTATCTATGGCTCTGCGAATATTATCGTATGTGTGCCGCCCCTTCACAAAGCCTGCCTGATCTGAGTGGATTATCTCCGGGAGTACCACTGCTAATCTCCGGGCCAGTACCATGGAATAAATCTTTGCATGCCCGTTTGATAAGGAGATCGGGCGATAACTCGCACAATCCGTTGGATCCCTGTCTGGTTTCAACAGTAGTACTGTAGACGCTTGGCACATGTCCCCAGAAACTCACCCTGTGTCCCTAATGAAGTTAAACAGGTTTGTTAGGGGACCTATTAAGATGGTCTTGAATGTTTTATAATATGCATTGCTTAATCCATCTGAACCCGGGGTTTTGTGTCCTTTTAGTGTCCCTATCGCCTCCCCCACTTCCTCCTCCATTATGGGAGCTTCCAACTTTTGCCTGTCTGCATCATTAATTTGCGGTAACTCTATCTGGTCTAGAAATGCAACCTGTGCCTCCCCCTCTAGGTTTTCCCTTTTCAGATTGTTGGTGTAGAATGAGAACATCGCCTCCTCTATTTCCTTCTCCTCCTCACTAAATCCCTGTTTCCATTACGAAGTTGGGTTATACGGTTCCGGAGTTTCTGGTGCCTCAGTTTAGCAGCAAGGAATTGGTTAGCTTTACCCCCATGTATATAGTAAAATTGTTTCGTTTGTACCAGAAGGCATGCTGCATCATCTGCTAAGTGGGTTTCTAAGATCGCCCTGGCCCTTTTCAATTCACGCCATGCCTTCTGTGAGCCCCTGTCTTTGTATTCCACCTCAGCCTTGTGTATATTGGCCTCCATGTTATGTCTCACCCTCTCCTGACTTTTAATATAGTTTGATGTCTGTGCGATAAACTCCCCCCTTAGTCTCCCCTTACTACCGCTTTGCTGTCGTCCCAGCTAGTCACCAATCAACCCCCGGTGTCACATTTTCCCGGAAATAGTTCTGTAAGGTTTGCTCTATACCTATCCGAACCGCTAGGTTTTTTAATATTACTTCATTTAGTCGCCAAGGTTTGTGGGGTTGTTGTTGGGGGTAGTTTGGTTCTGTTTTCAGGAGTACCGTAGCGTGGCCTGATAGGCATCACACTCCAATTTCTAAGCCTGTAACCTGTGGGACCACTGTTTCTGAGATAAGTACCATATCGATACGGGAATAACCCCTGTGTACTGCTGAATAGTGGGTATATGCTCTATCTTGTGGGTTAAAGAATCGCCATGTTTCCAACAGATGTAGTTCCCTTAGAAATTTGGCCAGGGCCTGTCTGAATGTGTGATCGTTGGAGGTGGCTGGGAGGGATTTATCCATTGTTGCATCCATCACCCCGTTAAAATCGCCTCTAATTAGAATTTTTCCTATTCCCCCTTGTGCAATTTTGGGCAATAGGCTCAGTAGGAACTGGTCCTGTTTCGCATTGGGGGCATAAATTGAAATCAACGTAACCAGTTGGCCCATCAGTGTCCCCCCCCCCAGTATCAAATAGCGGCATTCCAGGTCTTTTTTAAGAAATCGTTTCTCAAAATTAATACCTTTTGCCAATAAAATGCCCACTCCCCGCTTTTTAGTCCCACTAGAGGCCAGATACTGTGTAGGGAAGGCTCTATGTCTCAGCCTCTGTTCGTCCTCTGGGAGTAAGTGTGTCTCAGGCAGCCATACCACCGAAGCGTGCATATCTCTCAATCTAGTTATCATAGATTTCCGCTTAATGGGGGAATTAAGCCCCTGGACATTTAACGAAACAAATGTTAACTCGTCATTATTGTACTTTAGACATTTGTCCCCCTCAATGCATTCCAGCCCAAGAACATTTGTAAGTATTGTGTGTGTGCGCCTTGTACCTTTACACCCAAAAAAGAAAAAAAAAGAGATACTCCCTCCCTCCCCCCCAACTTTTGAGTTAAACTTTCTAATTAGATTCTCAACGTAATGTAGTCCCAGTAGGTCACCGGGTTCTTTACTCACCCGGGAAGTTTAAGTTCCGGTCTCCCTCCTCCCCTTGATCCCTCCTCTCCCCCATTTCTGCCACCCGACGGCTAGTATGGTTGCTTCTTGTGTACCCAATTTAGCTAGGGGTTATGTTCCAGATATAGGTTTCACCCTTCTCCTTACTGTCGTCCCGATTTTCCAATTCTGAAGGGACTTTCCCGGACCTCCAAGTGCTTAGCAGTTGTTCAGGTGGGATCTGTGGATTTAGGTTCTTTTATTACGCCCCTGTGGTCGAGGGCATTCTAGCCTCCATTGGCCCCTTCCTGATCCACCTTCTATCTCCTCTTTCCGGGATGGGGATCCTTCCTTGTCGGTGGAGTTGCCTCTTCCGTCCTCCTGCATGAGTTCTGCCATATCTTCTTCTCTGGACTTTCCACTCGAAGCGAAGGCATGTCGGGTATCCCCACCGGTATTGCACGTCCCTGGCTCTCAACCAGTCTGTGACTACCCTTAGCCTTTTCCTCCTAGCGAGTGTAGTTTGGGCTAGATCTTGAAACAGCTGGATTGATGTGGAACAGAATCTGATAGGTTCTTTCTTACGAGCGGCCCGCGTAATGTCTTCTTTCAGTTGATACAGGTGTATCTGGGTTAGCACATCGGGAGTCAGATTCTTGTTAAGCTGATAGGCAGAATAGATCCTGTGCGTCCAGTCTAGCACGATTTCTTTGTTCTCCTCTGTGTCCAGGATGTGTCGAAACAGATCCATCAAATATTGTTGTACGTCAGAGTCCATTACCGACTTCGGAATTCCACGAATCCAAATGTTATTTCGCCTGGACCTGTTTTTAGCATCTTCCTGTTTATTCTGCACACGTTCCATTTGTTGTTCCAGCTCATGCACTCTGTTCGCCAAGATGTCATGCTCATGGCCTTGTTCCGTTACCACTGTTTCAACCGCATCGATCCTTTTTTTGACCGCTAAGACTCCTTTACTGAGATCAGAAATGGACTTGGCTAGGTTATTTGCACTATCTTTAATGTCTTTCTTAAGCTCCTGTAGCATTTCCAGTAGATCCGACTTTCGGATAGGTGGGTCTGCAAGGTTCTTCGACCCCTCCGGAGGGGGGGTATGTACCTGAGCCATCACCTGCATCTGATTGTGTTTGAGTGTCTGCTGTCTGCAGCAGGGCCTTGATATCGCCACAGCCCTGGCCTTTAGCTTTCGTTGCTTGTTTGGACATATTGGTCGATGTGTGATGTTCTTGCTTGTCGTACTAGATTAGGTCTGTTGAGCCAGGATCAATGTTACTCGCCACTGTTGCCACCCAGGTGGATTTTCACCTCCCCCCACTTAAGGGATTCTCATGTAGGACCTGGTATAACTCTTTATCTATGCTGTGTTCCTGCTGTGGACTGAGGTTCACTCTGCACTTTTGGGTTTAGCCTCAGGGGGCCGCCTTTCCTCTTCCTTCACCCCTTTTTTGGGTTGTGTGCCTCAGTTTGTTGTACAATGCGAGCGCATATTCCTTTCTTCTCTGTATTGCCCCTGCCACGCATTCCTGTTTATGTCTAGCTGCTTATGGTCTGCTTCATTGGGTGGGCCAGCCTCACGCAAGCCCCATTACAGATAGGTGGTGGGGCAGAGCAATTCAGTGGACATCCGAGGCTTACACCTTGGCTGCTGTTGCGTTCCCTGGTCCCCTTGTGCTGCTCCCAAAACGTCCCGATGTGCCGTTAGGGGTTCATTCTTCTCTCCACTTCATTGGTGCCTTGGAGATTAGCTTATATCTGTCTCGCACTGCGCTGACACCCGGCCGCCACTATGCACCTCAGGCAGCGTTGTCTATTGCTTTGTGTCTCCCCCAGAGTGCAGGTCGCTTTATTTCATGCCAGTGCCCAGCTTTTTAATAGCCGCCCTATGTTACGCTGGGTGAGTGAGTTCCGTACCAGGATCACACAAAACCCCCAAATAGATGTTGCGCAGCTTGGCTATTGCTCTCCTCTTCATTCCGTTTTACTTTCTTTCCCCCATCACTCTCAGCGTTCCCCTGTTATGGCCGCCCCTCCAGTTTAGACACAGAGGCTGCCCACGGGATCTCGGGCACGAAGGGAGGCTGCACTCCCAAGTGTCCATGGGCATGCAAGATGGCAGCCGATGCCTCAGGACCCCCCTGCAGCGCCCAACCGCAAGGATTGTTGCGCGTTCCGCCGGTGTCTGTTCACCTCTCCTCGCTTTCGGCCCCGAGAGGGCCAACCGCTTAATTAGTCCGGGGCATTGCAGTTGCAGCCGTCATCCCACCCGGCACCAACACCCCCACAGCCTCCTTAACCTCTCCTGGACTGGGTACCCTCTTCTGGGTTCGATGGCGTGAGGATGGATCACAGGGGTGCGTGGCGGGGGACGCAAGCACAGTGCAGAGCCTCCATTTCCAGTCTGAAGTTAAGGTTTCACGCTCCGGTCAGAGCGATAGGGCAAGTGTTTTTTGCGCCTCTGAAGACTCGCTTAGCCTGACTCGCTCCACGCCAAAGCCATTATTTACAGATTGTTGCCGAGCCGCAGGCACCACAGGGAGGACTCCCAATCCCGTCCGTGGGCGTTCAATTTTAAAACTTCACATCGCTCCGTCATGTGGGCTCCAATGTTCTCCCAAGTCACGTCATCTGCGCTCCAGGTCTTCCGGTTTAGGGGGTTTAGGGGGTTCAGGAAGAGAAAGGAAGCACGGAGCTCACAGACTAGGCATCTGATGGCGTTCTCAGCTGGCCACGCCCCCCTCATTTGTTTTTAATACTTCATTTAGCCGTTCTAGGTCTCTTTGAGCCCATCACAGTCTGTTTCCTGTGTAATTTGGAAAGACTTTCACAGTTTTGCAGTTTTTCCTGCCCATCCTTTAGCATGGACGTCCAATGTAGGGTGCCATGATCACTCGCTCCACTGTGAGTGACCACTCTGGAGCTAGATGTTGCTTGCATTGCCCTGTCCGTTACCACCTAATCGATTAGGGAGGTGACTATGCCATTAAACCATGTGTATGTTGGTCCAGCCTCCTTCCTAGACTGCATTCCTTTGGGTTGCAAGTCAAAAAATTCAAATTGCGACTGCCAACTGTATTTTTGCCCCACATTAAAGCCATTAGAGGCATGTAGCAGTTGTCTATTAAAGTCTCTTGCAAGGACGATACCACCCATAGGGGTGTTTTCCATCCAACAAGTTATTAGTGCTTGTATTGATTTAGTCAGTGTACCCCCAGGGGGATCTTAAATATTAATAATAAAAAAATGTCCTTCTGACAGAATGATGTAATGTTGCAATATGCCCATTAGCACATTAGGGGACTCGATGATCATCGGCCAGGGCTCCAATTTTAGATGTGTCCTGGCTCCTATGGCAAGACCCCCACTCGCCCTAACCTTATTGTGTTTTATGGCCTTCTTGTGTAGGACTTGGTACCCAATCTATGTAGAAATGTTTTGTACACCACGTTTCTTGGAACAGAAACATGTCCACCTCCTTAGTCAATAGCTGACCCCTTGGATGTAGTAAGAATGAATTATGTCCTCTTGTATTCCATGAGGTCCACGATAACTCTCCAATAACTTTCACTTGTTAATTGGCCCCACTGCATGCATTCATAGGCATCCATAGAGTGGAAGAGACGACATTGGACATTATCCGTGAGTTCTGTTCTTGTAGCGCTCTGTGCGCCTCTCTGTTGGCTAATTTAAGGTGGTACTAGTGTTCCTTATGTTACCCTTGTGTACTACTTTTGTGCCTTATGTTTTCTGGCACGCAATTAATGTGAAACTTGCTCTCAGAAGCAGTTCTGAGTGTGTTTTCAGTAGGGCCACCACTAACGGTGACACATACTCAATCAGTGCCCAGTTTGTCTCACTATTCCATTCTGGTAGCTCAATTTTCAGGATGTCTCTAGATTGTATATACTCCAGGTACTTCCGCTGTTTGAATATTGACAATAGTACTGATCGATTTAGGAAAGAACTTTGACGTAGGTACATTTTCTTCCAATATTACCCATTTACCCCATCTTTCAAAGTGCTCGGATGAATAATTGGCAATTTATAACCATCCTCAGTCAGTGGTTGATAGGTTTGTATGGCATCCATGGGTTTACGCAGGTTTTTCCTCTCCCCCTCGAGTACTGTTGGCTTTTGAGCTTGTGGCGATATTTTTTTCATTTACAGTTCGTGTTTGGGTGGATCTTCCTGTTGTGCTATTGACTTATTGCTTAATTCGTTTGCCCCCGTCGCCCCTTTCTTCTGCTTTAGACCTGTACATTCCTTTTTCTAAAGTCCCAAACCTTTACACTCGTACATCCTTAGCTGTTCTTGAGGCACCAAAGCTTTCAAAATTGGCAATGCGTGATTCCTCTTTGGCGATTGTTTATTTTTTAGGACCTTCTTTAATTCAGTGGGTGGAGAAATTTGTACTTCCTCAAAGTCCCAATCCGGTTTTTCCTTTCCGATTTGCCCACTCTGCTCCCCTGTTTTATTTGGGTCGAGATCCCCTTGCTTTTGTTTCACTTTGTTCATTCCAGTTGTAATGTCCACTTTACCTCGTTCACTACCTGACTGCTTTGCTCTGTCGTTAATGATGGTATCCACTTTTTTACACAAAGCTGTTAGTCAAAAGCTCTCAATTAAGCTGTTAGAAATACTGTCTCCCAGCTCTTCCTTTATGGAGGCCATTAATACGGCTTGGGCATCTACCTTGCATTGCACAGGCATCAATACATTCTTTAATGCGAGCTCCCCCACCATGGTTATTTCTGTTGCCTCCTCAGAAAATGATGTCTCAGATGAGTCCGAATATGAGGCAAAAACTGAAATGTCTGGTGAGTATGACAGACTGATAGCCACGCTTTCCTCAGCACTTTTCTTATTTGGCAACATTTTCTCTCCCGCGAACGAGACTCTCTGCCAGTTAACTAACTTCAGTAATGTGGTGCTGTTATCAATTGTATCAGACAGGCGCTTTTCTTTGTACTGTTCTCTTGTTTCTGATGAATGTCTATGCAAGCGCTTGTCCTGAGCAGCAAAGAATGCTGTAATATCAGCTTCAAAGGGCTGATCAAGTTTAGAAATTTTTTAGCGCCTCATACTTGTTACTACTCCATAGGTTGGGACGTTTGTGCTGCACATTTAAGTTCTGCATCTGCCCTTTGCGTGTCCTTGTTGCGTGTAGGGGGACTGAAATTTGATATTTAGGTCAAAAGATCAATTGAAAAGGCAAGACTAATACAATGCTCCTATGCTCAACTAGGTGTGTTTCTGCCTTCCTCTTCCTCTTACTCAGATCCTAAATAGCAGTCCACATTCCACTGTATACCTATTAAGAGGGGGGTGCAAAACCCTCACCATTGGTGCTCATGAGCGTTTAGACACACACGGAGTGCCTGGTCCCAGCTTCCCTCTTTCCCTCCCACGGCTCACCGCAGCCAAATCTATGCTCAACTACCAGCTCCCTGTTCTTCGCTGATTCCTCTCACTTAGGGGCACTTTGGGTCACCAAAGAGCACCAGCACACCCGTCCGCTTGTGGTTTTCTCTGGTCCTGGAGTCGCGGACAACACACAGCGAGCAGCTTCGGTGTGCGTCATGACCCTTGCCCCTAGCCCTCACTGGCAAGTCAGCCTTCCAGTTAGGGCCAGGTCAAATGCCTTAAAACCTCATCCAAAACTCTCTTGGAGTCAGTCCTGGCGCCTTTGGCACCAGGCTCATAACCATCATGAAGACCAACATTAGAATGGGACTATTTACTTGGGACTATTTAACTTGGGGGGTGTGGGGGTGTTAGTCAACATGGAGGCACACACATAGCTCTTTGGGTGAGGCAGGCCTGGGACTATTTTACCTGGACTACTTTGGGTGTGGCAGGCCTGGGACTATTTTACCTGGACTACTTTACCTGAGACTATTTAAAACGCACTCAAACAGCAGAACATGCTTTGCGTTATTCTGCTGTGGGCAGCGTAACGTTCACTGTGTCCAGTTCTTTGATGCCAGTTTACCTGAAACCAAGGACCTGCAGAGAGAGAAAGAACACTATGAAACTTACCTGGAACAGTATCCTGTCTTCAAGCCATCGCCGACTTCAGTTCCACTCACCTGAAGGTACGAACTCCATCATCCTGCACCGGCACCGCATGCATCCTGGAATACCATAACCTGGAAAGAGGAGAAAGAAAGACAGCATTAGTAAGCGTTTACTCACGTTTCCTCCCGAATGAAGAAAGCCACACAATTCTTACCTGGGTAGTCCTCTCCTGGTCAGTATTATTGCGGGAACATTACGGTGCTCGGCGAGGAACATTGCAACCTGCACGGAGAGAAAAGAGACAGGTTAGCAATATAAAAGGTGAAACAGCGCCGCGCATCGTGCATTACTCACCGGACAGCATCGTGCACACCGCGCTTTCGCCTACCGGCCCATGCTGATCTTCAAACTGCATGACAACACCAAAATACCTTTCCATACCCAAAAGGAAAGAAGCAAGACATTATTATTCGAACTTAGAGGAACATAAGAACTGCATATAAACACTGTAAAGCAGCAAACCTCCGGAGTCGCAGCAGGCCTGGATTCCCACAGGGGGGCTTGCACCAGTGAAGTAACTTGGTTGCTGCTCGCCCCCCACATCTATGCCACCCTGCCACGAGGAGCAGGACGGAGAATCCACCTTTTACAATATTAAGGTGAGGAGAGGGCCCAAGGGGGAGGAAGGAGTTGAGGCCAAGGGAGGTGGGAAAACATAAAGACAATCTGGTATTGAATCCAGTTCTCCTATATTGCAGACCCATCTTTAACCAGAGGCCTTTCCAAGGGACCAGGAGAGGGTTCGAGAGTGCAAATCATCCAACCAGGGCTGGGTGGCGTCCCCATGGATACCAGGTGAGCGTAACGCGGCCAAGTTGCAAACACTAGAGGAAAGAGCCTCGAAACATAACAGTAACGCATCAAACCGACACCGCCATTCTCAAAGAAACCAACGGCCGCTTCCGACGTACCGTGAGATCCTTAGGCCTCAATACTTTCAGCTAATTTTTGTTTTTTAGTACATTACTAATTCTCAGTGTGAATGAATTACATGTGTTGACCTACAACCAATTACATTATTAGGACCCACTTATGTTGGTTTCACTTGTATTGTTTTAAGTTTTTGTATTCGTTTTACAAAATATGATCACTTTTATGATTTATTTTTTAATGGATATTATGTTGTGCGGTTTTTTAATTGCGAAAATGTTTAATAAGATACCCTATCATTAGGCACTTTTCAGACATTTGAACTTCTTTTGGTATACGACAAACATTCCTCTGCAGAGTAAGAAGTTTGGTTTATCCCCAACTGTGGTTTATGCCGTTTTGAGAACTGTATATTTAAAGCTCATCCACACATATGGGACCAAATCTAGTATATTATTTTCCAGAATATCTTAAGAACCGGTCAAATTCAGACTCTTGGACGCAGTCCCAGCAAATTCCAATATACAAAACGGGCTCTAGAGATCTTCCAGATAATTATAGAGTACTAGCCATGATTGACTCAAGTTCCAAGATTTTCTGAAAATTATTGTTAGTATATATTAACTCATGGCTAGAAAAAGAGAACACTATTTTTTTTTTTTATTCAAACCGTTGTTTTATTAGTTCGATCAACAAACTTTTACAACTTTTATAATATGTACATATACTTCCTTTTGCATATTTTAAAAACAATATTTTCTAAGTCAAAAATTTCATTTTATCTTTAAATACATTGGGTAAATCTGGTCAGCCTAATTCCTGAGTTAATAATTTTACTCAAGTAACCATCAATTCGTAAACTGTATTGCGTTTGACATCCTTCCATTTGCATTCAGTTGTGGAAACCTTATTATACAATCATCCGTAACAGAGGTTCAAATGGTGAGAGCAAACAACTCATGCATAGCTTTCAAGTTTTGTTATGTGAAGCGGCATACGCGGTGCCTACATATAGGAATATCCCACAGTTTCTAAACTTCATGCTTTCAGGAAAACAAATGGAACACTGTTATAATGGGACCATAAAGGGTCATCTGTTGACTTCAAGTTCTGTTATATACTCGGAACCTGCATTGTATTAGACGAGTGTTACGACAGTTTTTCAATCTTCTTGGTTTCCGAACAGCAGGTCGTATGTAATTATGTTGGGGTCACATCAATGAGTTGCCTATCCGTTTTTCAATTCATACAGTTTCTCCAATTGATTATTTATGGAGTTCAAAAAACGACAAAGGGCTAAGATGAAGCTGGTGCGAGTCCCCCACATACAGGCTAGACATAACCATTCCTTTGTTTTATCAATTTCCATACAATGAGGTGCGATTGTTAATGCTCGTTCTGCCTCAAAGTAAGGACAGAATAGAACCATATGTTTTAAGGTTTCCTGGATCGAACCATCCTTACACAATCTACATCCTAGCCCTGCTTGTTGTTTCCATTGCGGGCTCCAGGCACATATACGTTCTAGGGTATGGAATTGATTCATTTTAAAGCGCAAATAAATGTCTCTTGCCTTGCTACAAGGGAATTGAATTAAGTATGGTTTGTGCGGCCGTCTAGATGAACAGAAACGAGCTGCCTCTTTGTAGCCCTTAAGCGCCACCATACCAGTTATCATTTTACACCAATCGTTCTCAATAATGCGATATTTCACATAATTAGGTCTATGTTCTAAATCAGCTGGTGTCAGTGCAATTTCGTCAAGGAGCGCAGTCATTTTCGCATAATAGGTCTTAAGAGACGATCTTTCGGAGGTGATCATTAGTTGACCCAAGTCTTCATAAAGACAATTAGCGGGAGGATATAACATCCTAGCAAAATTGGCTAGCATACGCCAATTCCTTCGTGCAGACAAAGCAGTGATGCCCAATTCCTGCCTTATCACAATATTAGGTGTGGACTTGGCTATCCTCAATGCCCCCTTCCACATACATCCTTGCAGTTGATCAAGGTAGCAATTGATATTCACTAAACACATATCTAAGGCAAAGAGAATAATAGATTCTACTTTCAGGATGTAAAATTGCAGTAAGGGAAGCAAGGAAAATTTACAAAACTTCAAGTAGACTATCCGCATTTGCGTGGCAAGTGGGGCAGCTTTTTTATTTAGTACGTCCCTCCACATTGCTAAGGACTGCGAATCTGTTATGTTATAGCCCAAATAACGAATCTGTGTAACTATGGTTAAAGGGAAGTTGTCAATTCTCCAATTACGAGTGATGTTATTCCTCTTGAAGTTTCTCAATACTACTATATTGGATTTTGCAACATTACATTTTAGATTGTGCGCGAAACAGTAGGCTGAGAATAAATCTAATTTGATTTGCATGCCTTTTGGCGTACGATCAAATATTACAATATCGTCCGCAAATGCCAGCCATTGAATTTTAAGATGACCGAGCCTTGCTGGATAGGAGATTTGTTGTTCCCAAATATCATTAATTCCGGATAGATAGATATTAAACAGCGTGGCAGCCAGATTACATCCCTGCTTAACACCAATGTTTATCTGTATTGGGTGGGTCGTTGCACCTTCGTTGTTTACTCTTACTAAATAGGTAGTATTTGTGTGGAGCTTTGATAACAGTTGTATAACATACAGAGGGATATTCATTGCAATCAATTTTTTCCACAATAATGCACGGATAACAGAATCGAAGGCAGAAGTGAGGTCTATAAAAGCCATGTATAGCGGTCCAGAATCTTTAGTTTTATGTTTTGCTATAATATGCGCCATAATTGTTGCATTTAAAGGCGTACCCATCCACGCACGAAACCCAATCTGATATTTTGATAAAATGTTACGCTCTTTCACTAACGCTTGTAACTCTCCCAACAGCAAGATGGCAAACACTTTGGCAGCAGTATCAATTAATGCTATTGGACGGTAATTACATGGTTGTGATCTTAATCCTTTTTTATAAATTGGCACAACTATAGAGTTTAACCATGATGCCGGAGTAAGTGAAGTTGTCAGCATGCTATGAAACAGTTTTACGTAGTACCCCGCCCACATAGTTGGCTGTTGTTTGATAACACACGGGGGGATCCCATCTGGGCCTGCAGCCTTCGAGAATTTAAGTGCAGCTATCGTAGCCTCAATATGCTCAAGATCCCATGGCGCGAAGGATGCAGGAGCTAGACAGGTCCATTTGAATTCGATTTCGTTAAATATCAGGGGGAGGGCAAATTTATGCTCAAAATACGTTCGCCAGGCCTGGGCCGAAATTGACAAAGACTGAACAGAAGAGAGTAGAGTGGTTCCGGCCCTGAGCAGACCCCAGGTAGAGCGTCTATCCCGATGACATAATGTACTAAACATTTTTAGATTCTCCTGAGTATGGAGAAAGTGCCTGTAATCCCTGCATTTATTACAATAATTGTTTAAGACACTTTTTTTCTCGATCATGTATTGCCCCCATATCGGTGAAGTTTTAAGAAGTGTCCGCAAAGCTACCCTTTTAACTCTTTTTGCTTCACGAATAAAACTTGAATGTTGCCCAGGCATGCAGTCACGAGGATATAAAGGTCTAGTCTTCAGCGATTTCATTATCTCAGTTATTAGCTTATTTATAATGTAAACCTGTTGAGTCAGGGTGTTCTGAAGGAAGCAAGAATCAAGGCATGAATGTAATCGTGCAGCAATCATGTTATTTACCCTGTTGCAGAGTTTGGTATCCCATCGAAGAGACAATCCGGGGCGGTCCTCCATTAAAAACTCGTGCTGCGGATCAATTGGGAGGCGGGCTACGTATAGATGTAAATTTAGATGTATCATATGGTGATCGCTGGCCCCTGGATCATAGATTGAAATGGGATCAGCAGATCCCTGAATACCACGAGATGTTGCAAAATAGTCAATACAGGTAGCTCTATGCCCTCTTCGCCAGGTGTTACAACAATCACTATTTACGAAGGGGAGAATATCTAGTTCCCAAGACTTCAGGTATTCATGCCATAAATTCCCTCTGTAGTGTGCTTGAGTAGGTATCACAGGATTTGTGTAAGGTAAGTTAACTTCCATCCAGTGGGCATTAAAGTCTCCTCCCAGAATAATCTCACATGTGGGATGTTGGGTCAAAACCTCATCAAATAGTGTGCCAAGTTCTTGGAAGACAACTGATTGATTAAGCGTTACTGGGTTATGGTATAAAGATATCAGTAAGATAAGCATTGGTGGGAAGCCCCGGTACATAATTAAAGCCACCATCATTACAGTTGCATAAAAAACATCTAAAACTAGTATATTTAAGTGAGTGCTTATAAATATCGCCAACCCCCCATACGGCCGACCATTGGTGCCCCGTTTCGCTTTAGTTTGAAGAACAGTGAAACCAGGCAGCAAAAGTTCGTGTGTACACATAGTCTCCTGACATATCATAATATCACATTTGATTCCTTTATGTGGATTGCTGAACCATGCCTTCAGATTAGTGAATCCACATGAGTTCCAAGATAGGATAGATAAGTCAACAGGCTACTTAATGAGGAGTATTATTCATTGCTGCGTTTTGAGTATTTTGAAGGGCAGATAACCATGACCAGTCCTTGCTGGAGTTAGATAGACTTACCAATTGTGCAATTACATCAGTGTTTATACCAGACAAAGGAGCCCCAGAAGCTATGCTTGGCAATTGAACTGGCGGGGGCGCAAGAGGCGTTTCATTAAATGAAATGGCATCATCAATTGAATCAAACGGATAGAGCATTAATCCAATGGAACGTAACTCTTCCATATATTGCACAAGAAGATTTGTTATGATGGGTGATTGAACCTTGCACACCATGCGATGGTTTTGGATTGGTGGCAATGTTATCCATTCAATATCATTTGTGTGCAGGGTGCGCAGACCCGGAATGCGGTTGAAAGCTTGCATTAGGGCCGAGTGATTGAGTCGCTTAGTGCCATTACTAAAGGATATAATTTCCCAACCTATGATCGTAGATGAATGTTTGGTTGGTTCACTCACTGGTTCAGAATTCTGCATGTGCCCCTCCGGAACTGGCTCGTGAGTATTTTGATTTTTCCCTATACATAGTAAGTCCTGGTGGGGTAAGATTTTTTTATCAAATTCACAAGGGTTATCGGCCTGTGGTTTAATCAAAAATTTATCGTTGGGCACAGAAGGCCCAGCAGCAAAATCACCAAGTCGTTCATTATGTCCGTGGGGCCAGCAAGATCTTCTACTTCCTTTTCTAGTTTTAGTGTTTTGTTCTCAATAGGTTTAAAAAAGTTGGGTAATTGCGTCTGGGATGAGGAGTGGGCAGTCTCTTCATTGAGAGTCTTTGATATGTGGAGATGCGAATTCTTGAGTTTTTTGTTGCTTGTTTTAACTCCACTCCCCAGATCATTCGCGGCTATTTTCATCCTGTCAGCCTTTTTCTTTGAGTTAGCTGCAATGTTAATCTCGGTTTTTGGATTTGCTTCTTCAGTTAGTTTTGGTTTAATGCTAGGTTCCTGTTGATGGTTTTTATCAACCTTTTTGCGATCCGCTTTTCTTTTCATAGCCCGCAAGAATAGCCTTTTTTCCTTCCTGGATATGAAGGAACGCTCCACTTGGGGAGACAAAATTTTACCAGCTGTAGGTTGGTTCCGTGGAGGCGTAGCTGGAACATTAGCAGATGCATCATCCAATGAGTTTGTAGTCTCAAATAGTTTGATTAGAACCGAGGGGCTATCAGGATAAGGCTCCTGACCCCTATTCACGCTAGGTGAAGTGGGCCCCATTTTTTCCTCCCCCTGGTTCGGTTGTAAGAAAAACAGGAGCTGCTCCAATTTTTCGGCGTGGGATGCAACTGTCTTACATAGTTGGGCATGCGTAAGGATATAGCATGTAGTGTCAGGTGCCGGAGCGGTTACAGCTTGTGCAAAAGATTGCGGAAAAGCATATGTAACCTGAGGAGGCATCGTGGTTTTACAGTCATTCCCTGGAAAATAAGCCGGATCTGTTTGAGTGGATATGGTATTATTTGTTGGGATTTCTTTGTGTGTAGCATTTTGACGTCCCAGTTCGTGTCTAAGGCTGTCAGCAAATATGAAGCTTTCTAATTTATTGATTTTTATTAAGATTTCAGTGAGTGCTGCCTTGCATTCCCTCAATTCGTAGTGTGTATATTCATGGCCACGATCCAGTAGGTTTAGTATTCTTGTTAGCACCGGATATGATGCTTCAAGAGATTGTATGTCACCAGTTGGTTCCAATATATCAAAACTCAGCGGATTTTGTGAAGACTGTTTATTAGAGGAATGGTAGGGGTCTGCTGTCAGTTGGTTGGTACAGGATGAAGGCACTGGGGGAGAAGACGGCCGGTTAGGAGAAGATGGCCACGAACTAGTCACCGGATGATTGGTGGAAGGTGGAATCTTTATGGAGGGCACTGGGGAGGTCTTAAGGTCCTCTGTATGAGTGGCTTCTTTGTAGTGAATGTGCACGTCAGCCCGTTTGAATTCAGGGAACGTGACTGGTGTTGAAGGACCTTCTGACAACCTTATCCGTTTTTCCAGTGTAGCAAGTACTACTGGCGCTAGGATCGAGTTGTCTGAGGGCGAGATAAAAATATCTTCAGTAAGGAGTCGAGAATCAGAGGGTCCAGTATCCATACGCATACTCAGGAAACGTTTGCGAGGTGTATTTGGTGAGTGTTTCCTACTAGGCATATTAGGTACTACCGGGAGCACTCCGAGTGATGTTTTTTCAAGTTCCTGAGCTCGCGCGTGTGCAAACGCTACTTCATGTTTACTTAAGTTCTGATCAGTAACGGGTCCCCAATGTGCGGCTAATGCGGTGCTTGCTACTGAAACTGCACCGTTGCCCTTAGCACTCTCATTTCGCAATGCCATTTTTTTATTATTTTTACGGGTTTTTTTCGTGGTTTTGAAAGAGCCTGATTCCAATAGCCGCCCACTGCGTAAACTTGCCACCATTTAGCCTACACATATAAGTTTAAACGATAGAATTGGGAGCTTAGTAAATGGCCTTACCCCATACTCCCAGCCTAACAGCCAAACAGCACACTTAGCGACACTTGGATGCGCGCGCAGGATGCGCGTGCACGGGGTTTTTAACAATGAATCCGAGGCGGGTTCCAAAAGGGGGCGTGTGCCCGGCTTGCAGAGGATCTGCAGAGAGAATGGAATAGACAGGTGTCAGGAGGCAGGCAAGACTAGAGGACTATAGGGAGAGGCAGTACGGTCAGGGTGAGGAAACACTAGCCCAGCCCAGCCCAGCCCAATTCACAGGTGTATTCAATAGCCCAGCCCAGCCCAGCCCAGCCCAGCCCAGCCCATAGACACGTTTAAACCGCTAAAGTAAATAGGTGTTTACTGTGGGAGATGAAGTCCTTTCACATGGTGTCCATCCAGGCAGCGTTTCGCCGCATTTATAAAGATGAAACTTCCTCTTGTGCATACAGCGTTGGACAGAAGAAGGTCGACGGTCGTGGCTCGCAGCAGAGTCCTTTCCAAACGCCAAACAGCACACTTAGCGACACTTGGATGCGCGCGCAGGATGCGCGTGCACGGGGTTTTTAACAATGAATCCGAGGCGGGTTCCAAAAGGGGGCGTGTGCCCGGCTTGCAGAGGATTGCGGGAGATGAAGTCCTTTCACATGGTGTCTATCCAGGCAGCGTTTCGCCGCATTTATAAAGATGAAACTTCCTCTTGTGCATACAGCGTTGGACAGAAGAAGGTCGACGGTCGTGGCTCGCAGCAGAGTCCTTTCCAAACGCCAAACAGCACACTTAGCGACACTTGGATGCGCTATTAGTATACAGCAATCTGGTTTTAGAAAGGGTTTTAGTACTATCACAAATGTATGGATCTTAATTTAGTTTATTCATAGTGCTTTAATAGAAGACTGTTTATCTGTTTTATTGATTTTATGAAAGCATTTAATCCTCATATTTTATGGGAAAAAATGAAGTTGGGCAAACTAGATAATCAAATTATTACCTTGCCACCTATGTTTTTCAATATTTATTTGGCCGATTTGGGAACTCATTTGTTGAACTTAATAAAACCCACCACGAATTGGGCAGTGCCTGGCGGCTTGGCTCTCATATGCAGACAATAGTCATTTTTGACCAAACTGCCATAGGCTTACAGAATTGTTTAAATGCCCTTGAAAGGTTTGCCCTGGAAAATGGTTTCATATGTTTTGTATAGTTCTTTGATTTTTTTATACGCTTTTTTGGGTTTCATTAGGAACCTCTACAAATATCTCTGGGACCTCGTGTACAGCAGACACAGGACTAGTGGATGGTATATTTGCAGGCAGTGATCTGGGGTGTAGTAGGCTGGTGACGGCTGCAATTTAGTTTAGTAAGGCAGGCTTGTGGAAGCAGGCTCCAGGCGACGGAGGATCCTGGGCAGCAGAACTGCTACCGGAAAGAAGATTGGTACTGCAGAGGTACACCAGGCCAAACCGAGCTCAACCTAGCCCCACAGCGGACCTCACACAGTCAGAAGGCCCCAAGACCACTGCGGACAGAGCGCGAAGGTACGTGGGTGGTGCGGAAGGCACCAGGACTCCAACCAAGTGGGAAACCCAATGATATCGTAATGATAGGGTCTCAGACCCTGAAAAGGACTGTACGTGCTAGCCTGGGACCAGCACCCATAAAAGCATCTTTGTTCATCATAGTCACAGTACATGGTAGGAGAGTACACGAGGTGGACTATGCATGGAAGTCTGGGACCCACACTCCTGAAAGCATCCTTGTTGTTCCTCATAGTCACACAGTACCTGGCAGGAGAGTATATCGGGTGGATTGTGCATGTGAGTCTGGGACTTGCACCCATTGAAGCATCCTCACCATTCCTCATAGTAATAGCACCTGGCAGGTGAGTACACCAGGTGGACTGTAAAGAGATAAAATGTGAGTCTGGGACCCACACCCACACAAACCGCTCATTGCACCCTTATCTTCATAGTCACAGCACCTGACAGAGAAGGGAGAACGGTTGACTGTGGATCCAAGAACGAAAACAAGGGGAAGGAAAGTGTTTACCCTTGACACAGTCCTGTGCACATTGTTATTCGTAATACGTAATAGCAGTACCTGGCCAAGTGGTAAACCAGGTTGGTGTTGAAACAAAGCATGAGAGCCGAAGTCGTCATTCCCCTAGGTGTTTGTGAACATTGTAAGAAAAGCCAAGGGAAGGCAGCCATTCTCTTGGCATGGTGAGAAACCTGAGGAAGGTTAAAAGGGAAAAGCCATCCTCCTTACTCTGAAGTTACGAGACTTTATTTTCTTAGTGCCGTGGTGGAGAGCCACTCCAAAGAATCCTTTTTAAGTTGTACCTTTGAAGAATAAAACTTTCGTACAAGTGAACTTTGAAGCATTGTCCAGAAGAAGAGAATCGTTCTTCTGGAATAAGATGATTACTCCCTTTTCCTTAATTGATTTAGAGTGGAAGGGAAGGAAATAGGTTTTTGACACACCATAGTCCTTAGTTTGTTTTGAGGCAGGGGAACCCCTCTTAGAAATAGGGATAGGTAGGGTTTTCATTTTCTTTTGATTTATTTAAGTCTATGACCAAAATTATGCCACCTGTTTGTCAGTCTCATTCTTTTGCACCCTTACAATATGAATATTTTGCTAGCGTTCTTTTTTTATATCTTTCCAACTAAATTGTAATATAATCTATTGAATTACTTACTGGTTGTCAAATTCTAGTTCTAATGAATTATAACATACTTATGAAAGCTTTTTATTGTTTTCGGAATGCTACTTATTCATTATACTGCATCTTCCCGCGAAGAACGTCAAACACATGTTGAAGTCATTGCTTTGCGTGAACAGTGCATCAACAACTACATCGCCTGATTAATTAATAAAACAAGTCGTTCCTGCGATGGGGACAAGTTGTTTGATGCACTGTTCAAGAAACTGGGTCTTCGTTTCAATGTATAATGTGCATGAAACAAACATACCAATCTTTCTGTAGGAACAGACTTTCAGGGTTCTCGAGATCAAATTTCAGGGCTTCACCCCGTCGAGTGAACCTAATACTCCACCCCACATCGTGATGACTGAGCTGGCTTTAGTAGATATGCGTGGAACACAGGGTAAAAAGACTAATGCGTGGGCCACTTTAACTTTATAGCTACTGCAGACAGCACTTTAACAATGCAGAGCAGAATCTGAAAATGTGGTTTCAGCTTCTGCTCACCTCGTGGCAGATTAATGTATTTGGGCGAGAGCCAAGCTAATTCATGCACTGTATATGGAGTGGCCAGCCTCCTGACTTTATGTGCATATGTTTTGTATAGTTCTTTTGCTTTTTGTACGCTTGTTTGGGTTTTATTATGAACCGCCACAAATCTCTGTGGGACCTCCTGTACAGCAGACACAGGACTAGAGGGTGGTATATTTGCAGCCAGTGATCTGTGAGCAGTAGGCTGGTGACGACTACAATTTAGTTTTGGCTACACCAAAGTTATAGCCACTTTCACCAAATTAGTAGCCGAGTGTGGTAGTTATTGAGGTACTAATGTATTTTTTAAGTCCCACTTCCATCCATTTTGTTTTTGGCCATTCCTTTGTGTGGACAATGAGGCACAGAGAAAATGGCCATTTTGCAGATGTGGGCTCATCATGAGTCCACAAAGCTCCCCTCGGTTGTGGTTTAAACTGGTGTAGGCTAGTTTAAAGGCTTCTAGCCTTCCAAAAACACATCCACTGTGGGTGTACCTGTGTGTATGATATTTAGGGGATAGCCTAAAGTGCTGACCGCCAAAACCTTTGTGTACTGCTTGGAGTGTGATTGGTGGGCTGTCTTCGGCCAGCCCCTGAGTGAATGATCAGTGGTTATACCACACACTCTTTAAATAGATATGATTCTTATCTCAAGACGCCTGGAAGTTGGGATGCTGCTGAAGACTTAGCCAAATTGGATGGACCCCGTCTCCTTTGTGCTGTGCATCCTGCTTCTCCTTAGTGGTGGAATCTTGTCCAGTTACCTGCCTTCCTCCTGTATGGCTGGACTGTATTTCCTTGATGTACCGTTCACCGCCTCTAGTTCTTGGACCTCTGATGAGAACACTCTAACCCACTGGTCTAAGGTACTGTTTCCCTCAGGATTTACCAGGCTTGGACACCCAAGTGACTTGCTGCTGCACCCCTCTTCCATTGCATCACATTTTGGGTTAACTCCATCTTTGGTCATTGTTGTGGCACCATTTTAGTGCTGGCTGGCTTTACCCTCCTGTTCCCCTGAGCTGATATTTGACCCTTACAGTGTTCTTCCATACTCCTGTCGTTGAATCCTCAGCTCTTCCTAGCCTGCTGGTTCTAGAACCTTTGGTTGGAACTCTTCTTTGCCGATCCTTTGTGCACCCATCCTGGCTGGTTGCTTCTCATGCTGCAACTTTTAGGTAAAATGAGAGCTTGATGACTTTTCTTCATAACCACAACAGCTGTGGGATTTGGCCAATTGATTCCTATCGGAAAAGGAGTTTACTTGAACTGAGTCTTTATTCCCCTTGTTCCACATTGGTCTCTGGAGTTTTGAGGATAAAAACTGTAGTTTTAGAAGGTATCACTCATTTATTAAAGCTGTTATAATAAATCGCTGTTGTTGACTCTGTGCTATTGGAAGCACTGGTGTGACAGTAGTCACTGATGGTTTAATTGTTTATATCTTTTTTTAGGGGTCAATGAACTGGAACCTATTTAGGCCCAGTACTGTGCCGCTACCCTCAGTCCTAGTCAAACTCCTTTAAGCAGATTGACCTAATCATCTCTGTTGCCTATCTTATTCTTTCCAGGACCCAAGCATTCGCTCTACTTCAATTGTGGATCGTCCATCATGTTTCTCAGGGAAATTCTAGAATCCAAAGTTGAGCCCCTCTTTGTGTGATGTCCAGCCCTTCCAGCTTAGTCAAGTCACGTCCCACTATGCGATCATCACACAATAATCTTTCTATTGCTTCAGCAGCCTGGTCACACTGAGTCACATGACCATCCAATATGCCCACCCTGTATACCACGTTTAGTAAGAATTTTTACGTAATTGTCACCCTCACAATCCAAGCTTCTAACGTGGCCTTGAGATATTCTGTTTTCTGGTTGAGGCTAGCATGTGAGGCATTGAGATTTCCTTAAAGCTTCTTACTTGCATTACACACCCACTCCTCCAGGGGAATCCTCTGATTCCGCCTCTTGCCACCTTTTGCTGTTCAGAACTAGGAAGCTTGAACAAGT